>NW_012106609.1:597416-689961 GCF_000951045.1 Mandrillus leucophaeus
CCCTCCCTCCCTTCCTTTCCTCCCTCCCTCCCTCCCTTCTTCCTTCCTTCCTGGAGAGCTGGTAGTTGAACACTTATAAGCACACCCCCACCCTCCAGACTGTGTAAAGTTATTTCAAAGAGGTTGCAGAAGAACCACCCTGCACCCGCTAAATATAGAGCCAGAGGAGAAGGCTATGTTTGTTGCAGGAGGGATTATGTTTAGAGTTCAGAAAGAACTTTATTCAATAAACATTGTTTCTGTGTATGTGACTGGAGGGGGCGGGGGATGCTGGAAAAATACACTCAATGCCTAACAAGTCCTGCCATGCAGGGGTTGTTGTCTAAAGTGTAGACATTCAATGCCACTCAGTGAGAGGAAGGCAGTGATTGAGAGCTCATAGGAGGGCCCCGAGAATGTGTAACCCTGGAGATGGGAAAGAAGGCTTGATGGCAGGAAAGGACTCAGGGAAGAGGGAACAAAGTGGCCCCTGAGGTTGTGAAGGCTTTGGATGGACTGACATTGTATGTCACATCCTGAGAACAAGGGGAAAGAAAGTTGCTGGGGAGGGATTTCCTGTGGTTAAGTATTGAACACTAAATCTGGAGAATCAGGCCAAGATCTAGAGATCCAGAGGCTGCTATATGAATTTTATCCCATAGAAAATAGGTTTCATAGCAGGGTGGGTGAAAGGACCAACGTTCTAGTGAGCCGAATCCTATAAATGCTCTGCTTGGATTGGACTGGAAGAGGGGGATGGGAAAGAATGGGTAAAACCTTGGAGGTTGTGGGGTTTTGTTTAGATGGTACAGAGAGGCTTTGAGATGGTTGATGCTAGGATCGAGGCTGCATTTAAGTGACTAAACTTATCCAAACTGGGGTATACCCAAATGAATGTGATGAATGGAGTGACCAGTGGGCTTGGTGCCTGGAGTTGATGGAGAGTGGTAGCATGGAGGCTGTGATCAGAAATGAGGGGCCTCAGGTTAAGGGAGAGTAAGGCTGCCTGGCACCCAGGGTGTGGGGAGTGGCAGTTGTGCATGTGAGTGAAGACCCATGGAGGACAATTAAGAAACTGTGAGGCTGAAGAGTTGCATCAACTGCCAAAGTTTCTCCTAAAGTTGTTGCAAATGTTGATCAAAGAAATAAAAATATAATAATTGTGAGCCAGGTGTGATGCCACCCAAGAAGACAATAATAAATCATTAATTATTAAGTAATCATTTGTTTAATTTCCATCTTTCCTCACAAGGCTCAAAGTTCTGTGGGAGCAAAGGAATGTATGTGTTTTGTTGGTCTGGTACCTGCTTAGTGCATGGCTCAATTAAATGTTTGTTATATATGGCAAATGAAAGTAGGTTCTTGGTGGGAGAACATGGCAGTGTTAAAAATCTGGAGAACTAGATAGTGTTTGGGAGAATGAAGAGAGACTGGAGAGGTGGCATGAGATCATGAATCATCTGATGCTCTGAAAGTGGCCCAGTGGAGTGAAGGAAAGCTGACCCTTCCTCTTCTCACTGCAGATAATGAGAGTAATTGAAGTATCTTTACAGAGGGCAGCAGGTTACCTTGATATGTTCAGAGAATATCAGCTTATTGTTACCATGAGTCTGACTATCAGACGTCATCTCATAGGTCAACTCCAATGTATTGGTTAATTCTGGTCAGTTTGATCAGTAGACTTGCCCAGAACATGAGTCAGGGCTCTACAGCTTGAATGGCACTCCTGGGTTGTGCAGTGTGAAACCCGTATAACTGTATGCAACAGCCTAAGCATGACTACGTAGGTAAAGGTGTCACCAGAAGTTGTTGCCAGAAGAAGACATGCCATTTGTATTTTCATTAATAAATACGTTCTCCTCTGACTCTAGCAGCTATTGATTCAACATTTCCAGGAATGGATGATTGTCTGGAAGAAGGAAGCCTGTAGTGAAAGGGCTGTGTGAGAATAGTTGGGATGAGGGAATGTGTGATATGTGTGGATGGGGATGGAGTCATCTGTGAGGCCAACAAAGGCCCAGGTTTCCTTGGGGATGATTTGGCAGAAAGGTCACTAGCAAGTTTGAGAGTCCTGGGGTCATTCAGCGTGCAGATAGGCAGCATGAGGGTAGCTCCACGTTGAATAGGAGTTACGGCAAGAAGCATTTCTAGGAGAGGAAATCATAGACATGTCTTCCGGAACATAGTCAAAGTAGCTAGCATCTCTTGAACACTCACCATGTGTCTGACAATACTCTACATCCTTCACAAGCATGTGTCTCATTTAACTCTCTTATTACTCTGTGAGTTAGAGCATATGTATGTGTACACATGTATATTTTCTTGTAACTAGTAAGGAAATCAACATTCAGAGGATAGCTTGCCGAAGGTTGTGCTGCCAGTTAAGTTTATGGTAGAGCTAGAATTTAAACCCAGCTAGAGCTGATCTAGATCCGGAGAATGTAACCCTCACATGAATGTAACCCTTGGTCTGTTGCATATAGTTACAGAGTGGCTAGCTGCCACTCTCGCTGCTGTGGAAAAGAGCGGCTCAGTATACAGAGGCATTGCTTCTGATGGCAGTTTGGAATACCCATTGCTTTCGTCTAGCAGTTTGGAATACTCAAGCCTCTTTGTTGGGAATTGTGATACTGTCCTAGAATTCATTATTACTCTATTGTGATGCTACAAAGACTGTCCCACATGCCCTGGAGAGAGCATGGTCCTCATAGAATACCCTGGTCCTGTCTTCTGGTTCTCTTCTTCTAAGTGTGATCAATTATCAGCATTAGGAAGTACAAGGACTGAGATATTTAGCATCTTTAATTATAAGTGCTTGCTCATGAAAATAAGCTAATTACATATAAAATATAAATGTATGTGTGTGTGTGAAGATATATACACACATGTGATATATAAGTATGCAGTTGTCTAACAACTATAAAAACTTACAAGAAAAGAGAAAACCATTTTCCCTCCCTCCCTGGATATTAGGTATTGTGAATACCATGGCTGTCAAGCAGGTTCCATCTCATGTGCCAACTCAGTGGTCTGGTGATGAGTATCCGAGGAACTCTGGTGAAAGGCTGACGATGGTTGTGATCAACTAATAATGTCTGTCCTCTGTGCAGGGTCAGGAAGTGGTGGCGTGTGTACCATGGTTCTGCTCTCCCTGGTTTAGCCATAACTCATTTATCTTGCACAGGCTAGTGTGTTAAAACTTGCTTGAAATCATGCTTTAAAACCTAGTTTAAATGTATTCTTTAAAAATTCCATTTCTGGTGTAAGCTTGAATTAGTAACTAGTAGCTCCGCTTTCCTTTTTTTTCCCCCAAGGCAGTTTTTGACTTCAGAATGCTGCTTTTTTTAAAAAAGTGCAATTCTGTGTAGATTTGAGCTGTGCACAACCAGCAGCTACTGCTTGAAATATCTGCTGGTAGGTGAATGTTTCGTTTTCAAAAATTGAGAATTCTTTTCTTCTGATTTTACATATAATATTGAGGCATTTAATGCTGCTGAACCACTTTTTCTCTCTTCCTCATTTTGTCAAGGAAGGTAGGAAAGAGGAATTGGCAAGGAGCTGAAACTTGTACGGAATAATTTCAGCAGCTCTCTGGGAGGAAACGCATAGGAACTGGTTAAATTACCCTCAGCTGACAGACTTGAGGGCCAGGTTCTCAAACAGATGAAGCAGGCATTAGAATCACCTGGAGGCTGCTAAAACCCGGGTCACAGGCCCCACCTACTGAGCTTCTGATGCTGTGGGTCTAGGTGGGTTTTGGAAAAGTGCATTTTCTAACAAGTTCCTAGGTGATACTGATGCTTCTGGTCAAGAACCACAGTTCGAGAACCACTGCTGAGCACATCGGCCACTAGACTGGCCTACAGCTGGATCTGGGTCCTAACCAAATAGATGTTTGGCTATAGGAGAGGACCCAATGTCAGCCACAAAGATATGTGCCAATCAAAGTCCAGTCGGACCAAAATTAGGCTGGCTGCATTTACTGTCAGTAAAGAATCTGTGTGAAAAGAATCAACCACAACCACTCCCCAGCACAATCATTTCCTTTAAGTGTCTGTCTTAAATATAATGTTAATTCTTGAATTGCTAGAAATATTTTCTAGGTATTATGAATTTTTATTAAAAATGAAAACGTTATGGCCATGATTTGGAGCTCATGTAAAAGGAAGCTCTTTAGAGTTCAGATGATGGCGAATCGAAGTAGCATAGACATCAAGTCCTGGCCCTAATTGCAGGAAAATTATCAAAATGCAAAAATAGTTTCTTGTAGATACTATATTAAACTGAAGTCAAAGATCACAGGCAACAGCAATTTCTTAGATTGTAAGTGACACACGATCTTGATTTCCTGTTTGTTATTAATAATAGCAATATGCCCATTGACTCCCACCTCTCTATAAGGCTGTAGGCTGTGGTGTGCTCAAGGGCCAGAAGCCCAGACTTTAGCATCCTAGGCTTACCTGAAGACACCCTCCATGCTCAGGCACCTGGCAGGGAAACTTCACCATGTCCCCTGGCAGAAAGCTCTGATGTGTCTTAGATCAGTCACCATAAGTCTCAAAAGGCTGCCGAAACCTACTTTTCCTCTCTTTTCTCTTCCGGTGAGACCCCCCGCTCTGCACTCTCCCTCCCGACTACCTACTTCTGTTTTGTCTTTTTAAAACAGGCCTGGCCTGGTGGCTCATGCCTGTAATCCCAGCACTCTGGGAGGCTGAGGCAGGCAGATCACCCGAGGTCCAGAGTTCGAGACCAGCCTGGTCAACATGGAGAAACCCTGTCTCTACTAAAAATACAAAAATTAGGAGTGGTGGCACAAGCCTGTAATCCCAGCTACTTGGGAGGCTGAGGCAGGAGAATCACTTGAACCCGGGAAGTGGAGGTGGCAGTGAGCCAAGATCACATCACTGTACTCCAGCCTGGGCAACAGAGCGAGACTGTCTAAAAAATAAATAAATAAATAAAGGCCAGGCATGATGGTTCACACCTGTAATCCCAGGATTTTGGGGGCCTGAGGTGGGCAGATCACGAGGTCAGGAGTTCAAGACCAGCCTGGCCAACATAGTGAACCGCCGTCTCTACTAAAAATATAAAAATTAGTCAGGCATGGTGGTGGGAGGCTGAGACAGGAGAACTGCTTGAACCCGGAAGGCTGAGATTGCAGTGAGTCGAGATCATGCCACTGCAGTCCAGCCTGGGCAACACAGCAAGTCTCTGTCTCAAAAAATAAATAAATAAATAAATAAATAACCACCCACAAGTGTTTCAAACGGTTTGTAGTTTACAAAGCATTTTCTCCTAGACTTCTCCCAACACCCTGTTAGTAAGGCAAGACGGTTGGTCACTTCTTTTTATTGTATAGCAATGAGAAAGTTAAGTTCTGGAGAAATGAAGGGCCTGCCAACATCCAATGTCTCAGGTGTGGTTTGCGTGTAGCATGGAGCTTCTTCCTCCACTCACTAACAATTTTCCTCCCAGCTGCACTCAGGGGGCTACTTAATTACAGGGGAGAACATAATCTCCTAGTGAGGATTAGATATTAAGTGACATCCTTTGCAGTTGGTGCTTTGAAAACCTCCTGGCTTGGAGAATATGAAGACACTTATTTGCCAGATAGAAAAGGAGTTCTTTTTACAGAATTTCCATTCTTTAAGTCACTGCAGAGCAGATTTCTGAGAGCAGTGACACCATGACCACGAAGGTAACCAATCACAAAGTCCACCATGCCCTACCCAAAGAAGGCATGTTTATATTTTATAATTTTTAAAAACTGTTTGAGTTTTTGTACTTGAAGACCAGTCACACAGATTAAAAATTAATAACATTTCCCAATTAGGAAAGTAGTTTGATTCATACTGTCCTATACATCTTCACTGATTTCTTCCTTCCTTCTTTTCTTCTTTCTCTCCTCTCACATTTATTAAGTCCACACTATGTGCCAGGCCCTGTGCAGTATGAGGCAGCCTATATGTGTGCTTTGCTTTCAAAAGTATTCAGAAGTACAGAGATAAATTTCAGGAATACCATGGCTTTTGGCAGTTCACTAATTCATTTGAAAAGTGCTTGGATAGTTTAAGCCTATGGTTTTCAGCCTGAGCGGCATGTCAGTATCACTGGGCAGCCAGGCCTGGCTTCATGGACCTGTGACCGGTGCATTTGCACAGGGCCCGATGTTCAGAAAGACCTGCACTTGGTTTATTGCTCTGTGGTTGGTCACATTTTTGAACAAGGAGTCCTGCACTTTTACTTTGCACCATGCTCTGCAAATTATGTAGCCAATCCTTTGGGCAGCTTTTAAATACGTCAATGTGCAGGCTGTACCCAGACCAATTCATGAGAATCTCTGAGGTAAGGCCCAGGGCTCTGGACTCTGTAAGTCTCTTCGGGTGATTCCAGTGGGCAGCCAGCTTTGAGAACTACTGAGGTAGAACAGAAGTTCTCATCTGGAGTCGTTTTGTGTGTTGTGGGGGACATCAGATTCACTTGGAGCACTTTTCCAAACTCCACATGCTGATATGTAGAAACTGATAAATACACTGACTTCCATATATTCTGATGCCACCCAGCTCCCAGGCAGGAGGCTTATATGAAGGACATCTGCCTGTGAAACAGTATCACTTCTTTTGCTCTTACCTGGATATTGAGTTGCTGTGATAGTCACTATATATGACTTGTTTGGACCTGCACATTTGGGGCATGATGGTCCCTGAACTATAACTTCATATCTATGTAACTTTATTCCCCATGGCCCTGCTAACTGAAACATAGCTATCTAGAGGCAGTATGGCAGGAAGAGATGGGTATGGACAACAACCCTGGCTGTGACTCTCACCTGTGTGATTGGGATATGTTTTCCTAGTGCCTCAGTTTCCTTATTATTTAAATGGCCATAGTAATACCTACCTCCCAGGAGTGTTGTGAAGATTGAATAAGTCACACAAAGTGCCTAGCACAGTTCCTGGCACATAGTAGGTGGTTAATAAATGCATGTTTGTGTACTGTCTCCTCCACAAAGAAATATTAACACACCTTTACCCTCAACTATCAACTCTGGCTTTTTTCTAAAAGAAAATAGAGCCCATTATTATGGCAACAAGGAAGAAATAGTAACTAATATTCTTCCATTAGTATACTTATCAAATATGTAATTTGTGTTCATTTAGCTCATAGTTATATATATATAGCATACATATATGCTATATATATGCTACATATCTACATGCATACATATATATGCTACATATATATGCATACATATATCTAGACACATATATGCATACATCCACATATATATACACACACTTATATACACACACATGTCTGTGACAGGTCTGTATTGTCTAGTACTTTTCTTTAAATTTTACTCATTTTAAATACTAAATAAGTTAAGCTATTGTCGTGTTTGTCTATGGAAGATGATGCTGCAGTAAATATATTTTTAACATACAAGTTCAAATACTGGTACTTCTACTTCTGGATAAAGCAGAGATAAGAATCTTCAGCAGTTCGTAACCCAAGAGTGAGCAAGGCAAAAGCCAAACATATAATAATAAATATGATGCAACAACTTTTACTGGTATGTCTGCTATGTGCCAAGCACCACAGTGGAGTGGATGTGCAAGCTACAAACATGCATGAGACTTGGTCTGACCTCCAGCAGTTCACCAAAAGAGCATATGATTCAATGTGAAAACCAGTGTTGCAGCCAGGTGCAGTGGTGCATACCTGTAGTCCCACCTACTCAGGAGGCTGAGGCAAGATGATTGCTTAGCCCAGGAGCTCAAGTATAGCATGAGCAACATAGTGAGACCCTGTCTCAAAAAAAAAAAAAAAAAAAAAAAGGAAGGAAGGAAGGGAGGGAGGGAGGGAGGGAGGGAGGTGGGAGGGAGAGAGAGAAAGGGAGGAAGGATGGGAGGAACGAAAAAGAACAGCCCCCCAAAACAAATAGTGTTATAAATGATATTTATCTGAGTGTTAGGTTCATGTTGAAATCTTCCTAATGGTGCTTAACCAACCTCTACTCCAGCCCCAGTTTCTATCAAGTTCTGTTGACTCTGGAGCAGTTTTTCATAATAGTCCTTTCATACAGCTTCCTTCCAATCTTTTTTTGCAGCAAGAAAACAAAAGGAACTCCCAAATGAATCACAGGGGCAATGTTAACTTGCCTTTCTAATATGGCGAGTAATTTCTCTGATTGCTCAGTTTGCTCCAACATTTTCTTCCAGAATTGGAAAGTGAGAGAGAAAGTTTTCCCAGCAGAAAGCCATGTTTCTTCTGCTGCTCTTACAAGTAGACACTTAACTGCTTCACATGAAAGAATTGGAAGTTACCAAGCCAAATTAAATCATAAAATAACTTTTGAAAGCATGTTAAACAGGATTCAACAGATTTTTTTTTTAGGCAGCTATGAAGTAGTGTCACCATAATTGTTTTTACTGTTGGTGACTTTACTGTGAAAATGTTTCAATGTTGTGGCATGCATGGAGGTGTGCAGCTCGTGCCTGTTTAGAGAAATAACTTGCTATTCATCTGCCAAAAGTGCAGTTAGCTGATAGCCTCCAGCTGCAGCCCCTTCAGGGTCGGCCCCGGCTTTCCTGCAGAGGCCCAGCTCTTCCCAGCAGCCCCCAGCCAGTGACTGAGCATGGCAGGGATGTGAGGGCCGGGCTGCTTCTGCAATAGGAACTCTGCTCTGGCTCTCCCTTTTGGGTTAGCTGGGATTTCATCAGGTCTGCATGGTGATCTTGGGCTGTCTGCCCAATCCTGCTTCCTCTCACTTTTGTCTTTCACAAGTGAACCTCTTCCCTTCCTAACTCCTCAGTGTCTGTTTTCTGGGGCACCCAGTAAACACAAATGCTCTCCCAGCAGTGTAGGAACACAAACAGTATACATCTCATTCAGAGGGCCAAGGTATCTGAACATGTCCCCTATCCCCTGAATGTTCTTGCACCAGGATCTGCTCAAAATGAATCATGATCCTGCCAAAGTGAAACTGACTCTTTCATTTCCATTATTCAGCTGGGACACAATGGAAAAATTAAATGTGGGGAGAAACAAACTCATATATATTCTGAAATTCCACTTTAGTTACCCAAACTCTTTCTAAGTATCAAGGTAAGGCATGTACTTTAGTAATCCTTTTGTGTTTGCCATGAACTGGTCACAGCCAAAGCAATATAGTTACAATGAGAGAAGACTGTTTCAATTCCCGCCACTTCAATCACAATTCCACTTGGAGCACCATTGTTCTCCATTAGATGCCTTCCCTCTTGGTTCCACAGACTGAGAAGGAAGAGGATATTAATGGCGTTTTTGCTGTTGCAGGGGAGTTTGGAGAAGTGTACAAGGGGCGTTTGAAACTGCCAGGCAAGAGGGAAATCTATGTGGCCATCAAGACCCTGAAGGCAGGGTACTCGGAGAAGCAGCGTCGGGACTTTCTGAGTGAGGCAAGCATCATGGGCCAGTTCGACCATCCCAACATCATTCGCCTGGAGGGTGTGGTCACCAAGAGTCGGCCTGTCATGATCATCACAGAGTTCATGGAGAATGGTGCATTGGATTCTTTCCTCAGGGTAAGAGCAACTCAGGGGTTTGATGATGCACTTGGATGCAGGCGAATGGTGGCTGGGGAGAGGGGTTCCATGAGTACAACCTACCATTCAGGAATCGCCTGATCCAGTGCGAATGGGCATTGGAGATGTTAGCAGAGATTTGTTGCTGAAAGAAGAGAACAAAACAGTGCTTGTGGGATCCTCAGGAGGAGGATGGCATGGAGTAGGGCATTGACAAATGCTTGTTGGATGAATAAAATGAATAGAGAGGGGCAAAGAATGGCCATTGGCATCTGCATGAATCACAGAGATTGAAGAGACTTCTGGCTGCTGTATAGCCCTGTGTGATTCATGCAGACAGCCGTGGCCATCTCTGCCTTTCACCAGCACAGCCACCCTCCCAGACTGCTCTGCATTTACAGGTTCATTTACAAGGCTGTGTCACAAGCATCCATGGGTATTTCTGTGGTTGGTGAAGATTCCCAACCAACTTGCAGCAGAAGTAGGGAGTTGCTGAAGGCCTTTGGCTGGGAGACCTGTAAAAGATCATTGTCAGAATATGCCCAAAGTAGAGCCAGGCCCACAGTGAAACCGTTTTCATTTCCATAGGCTATCACTGAGCACCTAGATCAAGCGTGAGTGAGAATGGCCATGATGCTGATATCTGGGGAGTGGAAGCTGATAGCTTCAGCCAGGAAGCAGAAACTGAGAGCAGAGGGTCCAGTGGGCAGCATCAAAGAATGGGCAGAGCCTTCTGAGCAGGAACTTCAGGGTGATACCCAGTAGCTGGCTACATTACCAAAGCAACCAAACAATAGCTGTGGCTGCAGATTAAAGGGTCAGTCATGGACACATTGCTGGGATCACTGCTCTGGCCAGGCCCTATTCTGGATGTTGTGCCTATAGAGATAAAGGAAACCTTGCTCTAATGCTACATAACAAATCATCCCCAAGACCTCAGTGCCTTAGGACAACAACAATTTCTTTAGATCATGAATCTGTAATTTGGGCAAGGTTTGGGAGGGACACCTCTGATCCATGTGGAGTCAGTTGCAGTAGCTCAAGGGCTGAGGCTTAGAATTGTCTGAAGCCTCCTTCATTCATATATTAGGTGGTCAATGCTGAGTGTCAGCTGCCACCTTTCTAGGTGGTCAATGCTGAGTGTCAGCTGCCACCTTTCTAGGTGGCCTGCTTGGACTGCCTAAGAGCAAGCTGGGTCTCAAGAAAAAGCATCCCAAGAGAAGAATGGGCAATCTGTGTTACTTTTGTGACTCAGGCTGGGAAGCCACATAGTGTCATTTCCAACATAGTGACAGGCCCAGATACAAGGGGAGAAAACAGGCCCCACATTTTGATGAAGGGACATCAACTCAATGTCTTCTTACACATGATAGCTGGGAGCTTTTGTTATGTTCATCTTAGAGAGTACCGCCTGCCACCAATGTAGTCCCTACTCCTGCTAGTGCCCAACGCTTCTAGCAATCATTTGCCTATCTTATACTTTTTCCCCCATGAGTTAAGTACAGATGTAGTAAGTGGAGAAGTTCTTAAATCTCCCTGGAGAATCTAGGGGAGGCTTCAAAGAGGGGGAAGAATTTATCTGAGATTAGAGAAGAGGAATTTGTCAGACAAGCAAGAAGCAGGCAGGTAGGCTGATGGAACAGCAAAAATAGTGTATATGAAGGCCAGAGTAAGTGTGGACCTATTTGGTAATTTATCAACCCCTACATGGTAGCTCCAGCACTCAGAAACAGAGCTTAGGGGCTGTAGTGTGGAAGGGTAGCTGGGGCATTTGTCTAGAAGCACACTGCTGAAGTTACCTTTGTACAACAGGAACATGCTTTTTGCCCAGTCTGGGTCACTAGGCAGTAGTGGCGTTTGTTTTCTGGGGGTGCAGGGGTGGGGAACAACTGATGTAGATTATTGGGCCCATGCACCTTCCCTAGGACAGCCTCCTTGAGGGTATGAGGTCATGCTTTGTATTTGGAAACAAACATATATACCTAACACAGTGCACACCTGGTAAATGCTAGTTGACTGAAAAATTATTTCTCAAACAAAAATGCTAGGGAGTGGCATGAGAGCTCCAGTCATCCTGTGTGTACATTATCTCTCACTGTCCTTGCTGCCACACCTCTCATGTCAGTGCAAGGCATTGTCTATGCTTTCCTGGAGACATTCATTTATGATCAGAGATCTCATGAAGACAGCTGAATAAACAAAGTTGAATAAACTTGAATAAAAGGCAATGTGAGAAGAAAAGCATTTTCTGGAACCACTGTCAAGACCCTTTTGGGAGTCATTTATTTCCTACCAGTCAACTGATTGGACTTCAGAGAGAGCCACTGCTTGATTTGGGGACTGTGATCACACTCCGTCACTGGAGTGTGTAGGAGAACAGGGAGATTCATTCTCAGGAGCCTGCAGAAAATCAAAACCCTACACTGCTGTTCTTCCTAGGGTCTGTTTTCATTTGGGGCCCAGGTCACGGAGGCATGTTGGACACCAGCATTTCTCATGATGATGAGCTGAGCTTGCAGGGGAAGAAAACCTGGGGGCAAGAGAGGAGCACGGGAAAACAGAGAAGCAGGCATGGTAAGAAAGGAGTGGTGGGAGCAGGCAGTGCCAGGAGGAGAGAGGGAAATGAAGCGTTTCTGACTCCTCACACTGCATGGAGGCAGGTAATCTATAAATCTAATTTCAGCCTTACTACCGAACCCTGGAGCATAGCAACATTAATTGACGTATCTGCTGCTTGATAAAATCGAAAAATAGGTCATCAGTTCAGTTCTACAGGGTCCATCTTCTGGGAAGTAGGATAATTTTAGGATCCCTACTCAGAGAAGAAAGGAAAAGGATTAGTCCCAACTGTTTCCTCCCCTCCAACTTCTCCTTTCCCCCTGGTCATAGCATCTTTGGAGAGTGGTTACAGTTCTAGCCCTGAATCAGCATGTGAGAGATACCATTATGCTTCAATCACACATTCAGTAGATGGTTCATTATTACTAATTTTCTAAAAATTATTGTGCCGTGGATTATATAGCATACAAATCCATAACTGAATTTTTCCTTCTTGACACTCAAATTCAAGGACTTCAACCTGTTGGCTCTTCCCTAATATTAGGAACAATTCCTGAAGCTGTGGCCAGTATCCCATGGTTTAGTTAACATGGTTCTTGACATGCTCCATAAGGCCTTCTTGCCTAAAGCTTGGCTTTGCGGTTGCTGCTGGTTCTTCTACAGATAATCATAACTGGAAGACTCTTGAAAGTCACTGAGTAATGTCAAATGGGGACATTTCTCATCAAGAAGCTCATTCATGGGCTGTAGCTAGAAGATAGCAACCCAGAAATCACGAAGAGAACACCAGATTGGAAGTCCTGAGACCAAGGTTCTGCTTTGGCTTCTGCTGTGAGTCACCCAGTGACCTGGAGCAAACCTGTTAACTCAATTTCCCAATTTATAAACTAAAGGCATTGAGCTAGGTGAGCTCGAAAGGTCCCTTTCAGTTAGAAAAAATCTATGATTCATTTTCTTCGAACAAATCAAATAAGGATTTCATTTCCTGAAGTGGATTCGTCAATGAAAGTTGAAATACCTAAATCCTTCCTGTCTAATATAAGGACCAGCAAGTGGCTTCGGTGCATTTGCAGAAAAGCAATTTCAGCAGAAAGCACTTCATGAAGGGAGGAAGGTTTAAATCACCTCACCTAGACCTGTATTTCTTCTCTGTGCTATGCTTTTACTATGTGCTCAGCATGGAGCCAGGTCCTTTCCCAAAGTCACCAAGAAATCAGTTTGTGTGTGTGTGTGTGTGTGTGTGTGTGTGTGTGTGTGTGTGTCTTGTTCATCTTTGAATGCTACTGTTCATATCTCTGGAAGTTCTTTTTGGAGAATTATACCAATCAACTGAGCATGCAACAGTTAAACATGCCAGAAAAATCTTAATATGTTTTTATCTTTAAATTTCACCAAGGCTACAAATTCAACAGACATGACCCTACCTATCTTGATATGTGGTTCTCTTGAGGATTCTAA
Organism: Mandrillus leucophaeus; assembly: GCF_000951045.1. Lineage (NCBI taxonomy): Eukaryota > Metazoa > Chordata > Mammalia > Primates > Cercopithecidae > Mandrillus > Mandrillus leucophaeus. Next base: position 610,979 of record NW_012106609.1, read on the forward strand.
AGAAAATATGTTGCCCGTTGCAGAGTCAGCACATTCCAATGGCAAAAGCACGAGACAGGAGTTAGAAGACCCAGATAAGACTAGCATCACTAATCCATCATGGTTCTTCTCCCTGCAAAGCTGATGCACAGCGTTTTTCTCCACACAGCTTTTGAGGCCACCATTACCAGTTGATCAGAGATGGGCTGTCAGTGGAGAAGTGATTTACCATTCTGAACTTTGATTACTGGTATAACTCAAAACCACACCGTGATTTAAGGCTGATCACATACATTTTCTGGACCTCCTTTATGTTGTCTGTAAAAACAATATAATATTGCCTGCCTTGCCTACTGCACAGGACCAATTTTAAGGATCAAAACATATCAAAACATGTAAAGTATTATTTACCATTCAAAAGTCAAGTGACGGATGCTACCCACATTTGTGACTAGTTGATCCGAAGTTTAGGCTTGCATCATTAGGTCCCAACCATCTACTACAATTACAGATGCCTATCTGTTACCTACTGAGCTCAGCATGTGTTGAGTACTGGGCTCCCCAAGAACAATGATCCCAGGATGTTTCCCCCACACACCCAGGAAGCCATGAGAACCAGAGTTCTGGTCCCAGATGTCCTCAGTCTCTCTCACTACGCACATCTGAGGTACACGGAAACTGAATTGTGAGCCGTTACTAAGGCTCTGCTGATATTAGCAGGGATCACTGCTACCATCTTAGGGCCTACAAGGCACTGAGCTAGGACCTTTCATATGTGTTATCTCTTCTAGTCTCACCAGAACCCTATGAAGAATGGACACTATGTTCTTATGTTATAGGTGCGGAAATAACTGCTCTGCAGGTTAAATAACTTGCCCAAGCCCACACAACCACTAAGCTGCAGAGCCTGGATCCAAATCAGGTCTGCTGGTTCCAAAGCCTGGACCTTTAATCATTTCTTGGTCTTTTTTGACCCAAGAAACTATAAGGATGACTAATCTAAATTTTAAAACAAATCGGATAATAAATAAGCTCTAAGAAGACTTAAACAACAAAGCAAAAACGTAAACACATTGCTGTATGCGCTTTCAACATTACTCTTCTCAAAGTTGTTTAAGCCACCCCAGTGCTCTCCCCAAATGCCATCTTTTTTAGGGAGACATTCCATATGTGTAGATACTGTTGCCTACACTTACAGAGAGGAAATAATAGACTGAATTGAAAAAATACAAGCCATGTGACTTGTGGCTGAGATACACCTCTGTAATATACAGAAATTGCATGACAACTTTCTGAAGAGGCAAATCCACAGAGACCTACTTGGAGAAAACACTTGGTGCTAGCAACAGCCTGGCTAACTTCTTGAGAAGGTGTTGATTGAAGTGTATTAGTGAGAAGGAAGATCCGCATCACTCACTGCACATCCAGCTCTCACAGATGGGCAATGTGCTGAAAACCAGTCAGAGTTTCCAAAAAGTAGCTCTATACTTTCTTTTTGAGTTGCTTAGAATAATCTGTTGTGGAGAAAGCATACATCCCTTCTCCTGGGCAGGTTGGGAGGTGGTTAAGGTTAGAGTTAGAAATAGCCTGGAACTTGGAGTGTGTCAAATACAGTGTGTTTGGGAGCCCTTCTACTGGCAGACATCTCCAGGAGGGGAGAAAGTCAATTTGCTCTATTCCTTCAATTGATCAAGGAGCATAACCCCCAGAACATAGATCCAGGCTTGCAATCTTGCATGAGGAACAGAGTTTCCAACAATTCATGCAATCATTGTTAGACTTTTTGATTGTTGTTGTTGTTGCTCATAAGTAGAGTATTTTTATAATAGGTCTTTTATTTTTCCTTGCTTATTTTTGCATAGAAATGCTTTTGCAGTAGCATATGCATGTGAATGCACTGTGTAACATCTTGCATACAGTAGATACTCAATGATGGGAGCTCTTCTCATTGTCTGTGCTTTCTGGATTTCACATAAGGACTCTGGGACGCAGGTCATGGTTGTTTTGCCGAGTACCTGTGTTTAGCAGTAAACACAGAGTAGACCCCAAGTGTCCTACTTCCACCTCTCCTCCAGTCAGAGCATTCTAATGACTAGGCTGTGCTCTACTTGTAGAACATAATTCTCAGCCCTTTGGGGGGAGCATTTGGGGCTGGACTAGATGGGGAAATATGTTCTTGGCAGTATAGCCTAGGGTCTACTGATTTAACTGGTGTGTACAAAGTCGAGACCCAGGAGCTTTGGGGAGACAGGAGGAAGACACTGTTTTATTCACTGAAGAGTCTGTTGTCTAACAGAGGGAGGGCATCCACCCAAGAAACTCGGAGCCCACAAATGATGGGAGAGAGGGCAGCACTGCAGGTTGCCATGAAGAAGAGCAGCAACAGCTCCCATTCACTAGGAGAGTTCCCTGTGCCAGACGCTGTGCATGAAGTTCTCCTGACCCACGGTCCCTATGAGGAAGGTGTGGTTATACCAGTCTAAAGGCTGAAAGCCCTGGGATTACCCAGAGAAGGTGCTTTACACGCTTGATTTTGGAAAGAGGAAAAGATGTGTTCATCATTCATTCAACTTATGTGTATTAAGATTTTCTATCTACCTTAAAGTTTACAGCACTGATAATACTATGGTGACCAAAGAAGACAGAGTTTTTGTCCTCAAAGAGTATAAAATCAAGCAGCAGAGACAGACAGACAGACAGATACACACATACGATTAAAACGTGTGATATGTGCCAAGAAGAAGGCTAAGAGCATGCACTAAACATTGTCATCAGAAAGTGCTAGTCGTATTTGAGGGAGGGGGCAGTTAAAGGGTTCCCCCTCTTAAGAAAGTGATATTTAAGCGGAGAACTGAAGGGTGAGTAGATGTCGATTGTTGGAGGGAAAACAGAGGAAATAGCACATGCTAAGGGCCCTAAGTCAGGAAGAGTTTGTTTTGGAAAAGAAGAAAGGGTGCCAGTCACTGTGGCTTTAGTACATTAGTGATGGATATGGTGGCCTAAGGTAAGGCAGTAGCTGATCCCAAGCGGTCTCGTGGACCATGCTAAGGAGTTTGGAGATTTTTCTTAATGTAATGGGAGGCTATTAGATATTTTTAAGCCAGGGACTGACATGGCCTGATTTATGTCTTAAAAAGATGGCTCTGGCTGGAGAGAATGGATTGGGGGGCGGGCAAGGAGGCTGTTATAGGTGATGGATGGCAGCGACTTGGTTGGACTGGCGGCAGTGGAGATGGAAAGAAGTAGATGGGTTTCAGATGTAATTTGGAGACAAAATTGACAGGGCTTGGCAAGGAGAAGAGAACAAAGCATTCATGGAGAGGGATGGGGGATGGGAGTAGGGGAGGCAGGAGGATGCAGTATGTGGCTCGGCCTGGAGCAGATGGAAGCTGACAAGCAGCAGGGCCACAGCATCTCTCCCTCTGCTTAACCACTGAAGCCCGTCTTGATCCCAGTGCCCTCTATGTCTTATTACAGCAAAATGATGGGCAGTTCACCGTGATCCAGCTTGTGGGTATGCTCAGGGGCATCGCTGCTGGCATGAAGTACCTGGCCGAGATGAATTATGTGCACCGGGACCTGGCTGCTAGGAACATTCTGGTCAACAGTAACCTGGTGTGCAAGGTGTCCGACTTTGGCCTCTCCCGCTACCTCCAGGATGACACCTCAGATCCCACCTACACCAGCTCCTTGGTGAGTCCTTCTTGGCATTCTCAAGTAGAAGCATGGCATGAGTGAAAGGGGACTCTGCGTGGCTGGGAACTGTGGCAGAGCACACTGGGAGGGAATGGGATCTGAACTGAGCTCTCCACTGAGAGACCAAGATGCCAGGAGGACTATCCAGCTGGGAGAAGCCATAGTAGCTGGTTGTTCAAGCAAGAAAGCAAGCATTTGGGCTTGGACTGTGAGGAAGGGACAGTGTCTCTTATGAAGCTATAGTGTTCCTCGGGAAGAGGAAATTTTGGAACAGCTGATTTGAGGGAATCCAAGCAGGTAGACAGTGGCACCAGAGGCATCTGTCAGCAGAGAGCAGACCCCAGGCATGCATGAGGCCTTTGATCTGCAGCTGGATTGGGCGCTGTGTCACCAGGTAGACTCTTGATCCCCTTCTCTCTTCTCTCTGTATTGCTTCCAAATAGCTCTAAGTACCGTCTACACGATGAGTACTCTTAAACTTGTATTTCCTGCTCAGCCTCCCCCTCTACATTCTGAGCAGCACTAATCATCTATATCCAACTGCTTAGTTCACACAATTTCATTTAGAACTTTAACAAGCCCAAAATAGAGCTTGGGATTTACTCTCCAATATCCTCTCCCTAGTCCCTCCATCTCAGTAGTTGGCACCACTTAACTAAAAGATGAAACCTAGGAATGATCTTTGATTTCTTTCTGTGTCCATCTATTTTAAATCCCTCAGCGACCCCCATAGGGTACCAAAAAATCTATCCCTCTGTCTCCATCTCTGCTTCCCCCAATCTATTCCAAAGCACTATTCCCTTTCACCTGGATTGTTACAGTGGCTTCCTAACTGGTATCCCTGGTTTCCTTTTGTCTCCTTACATCCATTTCAACAGCACCCAAAGTGACTGATCTACCTACTTACCTGTCTACCTGTCCATCCTCTTTAAACCTGTGAAAGTAATGCATGATTATTACAAAAATCAAAACAATACAGAGAAGTAAAAGGAAATGCCAATTAGAATGGCAATCATTAAAAAGTCAGGAAACAACAGATGCTGGTGAGGCTGTGGAGAAATAGGAATGCTTTTACACTGTTAGTGGGAGTGTAAATTAGTTCAACCATTGTGGAAGACAGTGTTGTGATTCCTCATGGATCTAGAACCAGAAATACCATTTGACCCAGCAATCCTTTACTGGGTATATACCCAAAGGTTTATAAATCATTCTACTATAAAGACACCTGCACATATATGTTTTTTGCAGCACTATTTACAATAGCAAAGACTCAGAACCAACCCAAATGCTCATCAATGATAGACTGGATAAAGACTGTATATGTGGCACATATACACCATGGAATACTATGGAGCCATAAAAAAGAACGAGTTCATGTCCTTTGCAGGGACATGGATGAAGCTGGAAACCATCATTCTTAGCAAACTAACACAGGAACGGAAAACCAATCACTACATGTTCTCACTCATAAGTGGGAGTTGAACAACGAGAACACATGGACACAGGGAGAGGAACATCACACACCAGGGCTTGTCAGCGGGTGAGGGGCAAGGGGAGGGAGAGCATTAGGACAAATTCCTAATGCATTCAGGGCTTAAAACCTAGATGATGGGTTGATAGGTACAGCAAACCACCATGGCACACGTATACCTATGTTACACACCTGCATGTTCTGCACATGTATTCCAGAACTTAAAGTAAAATTTTAAAAGAAAAAGAATAAAAAATAAACTAAAATTCCCCTGAGGCAGGGATTGGTAAAGTTTTTCTCAAAGGGCTGTCTAATAAATATTTTAGGCTTTGCTGGCTAAGAGGCAAGATGAAGGATATCATGTAGATAATTATATAACCATTTAGAATGTAACTAACCCCGTAAGAAGTTATAAATGTCATTCTTAGCTCATGGACTATTAAAAAAGGGACCAGCCAAGTTTAGCTTTCAGACCACAGTTTATCTACACCTGCCAATTTCAACAATTAGGTGTGCCGTCTTTGGCATTTTTCTCTTCGGTCAAAAATTTGAACTTTTTTATTCTACAAAATTTGGATCATATTATGCCTATTCCTCTGTGATCTGGGGTGTCTTTTGGGCATCATTGCTGCCAAGATTACTTTTCTGAAAGTTAGCAAACATTCACACTCCACCGGGAATGTATGATGCTGGGCTTCAGCATCCTCACCAGACCTGGAGGTGATCAACCCTCACAAAGGGTTGCTGCTCCAACAATGAAAAATGATGCCTCATTTTAAAATTTCACATATGTCTACATTTTTAAAATTTTTAAATTTAATTTTTTGATTTTTAATTTTTGTAGGTACACAGCAGGTGTATATATGTAAAACGTTTATGAGATGTTTTGATACGGGCATGCAATGCATAATACATCATGGAAAACGTGGTATTCATTCTCTCAAGCATATATCCTTTGTGTTACATACAATCCCTTTTAGTTATCTTAATTGATTTTTTTTTTTTTTTTTTAAATTTTTGGAGATGGAGTTTCACTCTTGTCATCCAGGTTGGAGTGCAATGGCATGATCTCAGCTCACTGCAACCTCTACCTCCAGAGTTCAAGAGATTCTCCTGCCTCAGCCTCCCAAGTAGGTGGGATTACAGGCACCCACCACCATGCTCAGCTAATGTTTTTGTATTTTTAGTAGAGATGGGTTTTCGCCATGTCGGCCAGGCTGGTCTCGAACTCTTGACCTCAGCTGATCTGGCCACCTTGGCCTCCCAAGGTGCTGGTGGGATTATAGGTGTGAGTCACCACTCCTGGCCTATTTATTCATTTTTTGAGACAGTCTTTAGTCTGTCATACAGGCTGGAGTGCAGTGGCGCAATCTCGGCTCATTGCAGCCTCTGCCTCCTGAGTTCAGGCGATTCTCCTGCCTAAGCCTCCCGAGTAGCTGGGACTACAGGTGTGCGCCACCATGCACTGCTAACTTTTTTATTTTTTTTTGTATTTGTAGTAGAGAAGGGATTTTGCCATGTTGGCCAGGCTGGTCTCGAAATCCTGGCCTCAAGTGATTCACTTGCCTCGGCCTTCCAAAGTGCTGGGATTATAGGCATGAGCCACCATGCCCAGCCTCTTTCAGTTTAAAATGTACAATTGAATTATTATTGACTATAGTTACCCTGTTTTGCTGTCAAATAGTAGGTTTTATTCACTTTTCCTGTTTTTTTTTTTGGTATTTAACCATACCCCCTACACCACCCGCCTCCCCAACCACCCTTCCCAACCTCTGGTAACCATCCTTCTACTGTCTATCTCCATGAGTTCAATTGTTTTAATTTTTAGATCCCACAAATAAGTGAGAACATATGATGTTTATCTTTCTGTGCCTGGCTTATTTCACTTAACATAATGACCTTCAGTTGCATCCATGTTGTTGCAAATGACAGGATCTCATCCATTTTTATGGCTGAATAGTATTCCATTGTGTATAAGTAGCATCATTTTGTTTTAATTTACATTTTCAACTGACTGCTAGTGATATTGATATCTTTTCACATGGTGCAGGGATTTGTGTTTTCTCTTCTATTGTTTGTACATGTCCTTATCTATTTTTTTACTGGGTTGTTTGTTGATTTCTTAGAAACTTATAGAAAGTCTCTTTATATTACAGACATTACTCCTTTGCCTGCCCTGTGTGATATAATTTATCTTTTCCCCCATCTGTTATTCTTTTATATTGTTTATGATATCCTCTGGCTTATAAAGTGGTTAACATTCATGAAATAGCTATGTCTTCTTGGGTTACCTGGTTTGTTTTAAAAGTTATGTTCACTCCAAGGCTATAAAATATTTCCTAGTGTCCTGGGCTATTTTATTGGGAAGGGTATTTGTTTTATATTTGAATATTTAGTACCTGTGAAATGTATTTATTTTTCCCACCATTTTATTTTGAAAAATTTCAAGCACACAGAGAACTTGATAGAATTTGGCAGAGAACAGTCATATACCTACCACCTAGATTCTAGAATTAATATCTTAGTACATTTGCTTTATCATGTAACTATTCGTCTATCCATCCCTCTGCCCATCCATCACACCATCTATTGTTTTGTTGTATTTCCAAGTGACTTGCATACATCATTACATATCACCCCTAGCCACTTTAGCATACATGTCTGTCACATGTATTTGTTTAAGGTTCTTTTTTAAGGTAAAATGTGCGTAGAGTGAAACTCACAAGTCTCAAGTGTACATTTATAGAGGTTTTAAAAATGCACACAACTGTGTAACCCAAACTCTCATCAAGATACAGAAAATTGCCATCAAACCAGGAAGCCCCCACAACCTCATCCCTCCCCATTGCATCCTCACCCACATCCATACCCAGAGGCAACCACTGTTCTAATTTTTTTGACCATCAGTTGGTTTTATAACTTCATATAAGTGGAGTCATACAGCATATGCTTTTTTGCATCTGGTTGCTTTCACTTAGCATTATGTTTAAGAGAACCGTTCATGTTGTGTGTGAAGCAGGAGTTTGTTCCTTTTATTGCTAAGTAATATTCCATGGTTTATTTGTCCATTCTCTTATTGATAGACACCAGAAATATTCTGGAATTCATTTTTGACTATGTATTGGGAGATATATTCTCACACTGTTTTGTTCAGGTGAACAATTATGCCAACACTACTTATTAAATATATTATTCATTTTATTGAATCACACATCATCCTTGACATATTAAGTTCATTATATGAACTATGGTTTGATTCTCAATTCTGCTTTTTTAATCTATTTATTCTTATGCTCAACCATGTTGTCATGATTATAATAATGCTAGCAAAAGTTTTCCTGTCTATATTCTGATTATAGTAATATTATTAAAAATCTTACTCTAGGCTGGGCATGGTGGCTCACGCCTGTAATCCCAGCACTTTGGGAGGCCGAGGTGGGTGGATCACCTGAGGTCAGGAGTTCGAGACCAGTCTGATCAACATGGTGAAACCCCTACCCTACTAAATACAAAAAATTAGCTGGGTATGGTGACTCATGCCTGTAATCCCAGCTACTTGGGAGGCTGAGGCAGGAGAATTGCTTAAACCTGGGAGGCAGAGGTTGCAGTGAGCCAAGATTGCGCCATTGCTCTCCAGCCTGGGCAACAAGAGGGAAACCCCGTCTCAAAAAAAAAAAAAAAAAAAAAAAGGCTTACTGTATGGGTAAAGCAAGTTATCCTTCATTATCCTTATCCATTATCCATTAAAATAGATTTTAAAAGCTTCCTTGACTGTTCTCAAATATCTTTTCTTTCAAGTACAATATAAAATCTTCCTGTCCAGTTTCAAAATATGCACACATACATGTACACTCACATGTGGATTTTAACTGAAATTCTACTCTCTCTTTGGGAATATTAACATTTCAGTGATCCTGAATCACCTAAATAATGATGTGAGCCAAATATACCATTTACATATACATGACATTAAAAATTTCTTCAGTAAAAGATTTCCCACATTATTTTTCTGTACACATTATTTAGATTACTTGCTGTGATTTTGTAAGTGTCTTTCTAGATGATAGAGCTTATTATACTTCTAGGCCTAAGAGTTTTCAGGATTCTACACAGTCATATGGCCACCTATCTCACTACATTTTAATATCATTTCTTCACACTTTGCCTTTTTTTCAAAATAGAAAAAATTATGTTTGATTATTAAGCAAATATTTTTTCTAAAACTACAAACAATTTATTCACATGACAAATATTTATTGAGTATCTACTATGTGTCAACATTAGGCCACAAGCTGAGGGGACATAATTATGATCAAAAGGAGACATTGTTACTGCTCTCAGTTAAGTGAGGACTGGGAACGTTAATCAAACACATGCCCAAATTAGTGCATAATTACCAACTGAAATAAGGGCCACTATGTTTTGTGAGAGCATGAATAAAACAATAGATAACAGAGTGGCCTAACTGTGTCTAGGATGGCTTCCAGAGGAAGAGATGGTGCTACAGCAGAGATTTAAAGAATAGTCACTATTTTAGTCAGCCTGGGCTCCCATGGCAAACTGCCACACACCGGATGGCTTAAACAGCGGTCATTTATTTCTTATCATCTGTAGGCTTGGAAGTCCAAGATCAAGATGCTAAGTAGCACGGTTGGATTCTTATTGAGGGCCCTATTCCTGGTTATGTCCTCAGATGGCCTTTTGTTGGCATGTGCACAGAGAGGGATCTTGCCTCTTCCTCTTTTATAAGGACGTCAGTCCCATCTTGGGGGCTCCACCCTCATGACATAAACTAACTGCAATCACCTCCCAGAGGCTCCACCTTCAAATATCATCCAACTGGGGATTAGGACTTAAACATATGAATTTGGGGGACACATAAACATTCAGTCTATAGCATTCTGCCCCAACTAAATGTGGCAAGTTGGACTACAGAGGCAGAGAGGTAGCATATACAAATGCCCTGTGGCAAGAGGGAAGATGGGGTAGAACTCAGAAGGGACCCCTGTTTAGGGCATTTGGAGAATTAGGGAGGAAGTATCCAAGGAGGCCTGTGGCATCCATCATGTAGGATCTTCCCCAAACCCTTGTGATAGGAGTTGCAGCCTTAGAGCGATGGTAAACCTTTCTCGAGTTGTGTGTGTGTGCGTGTGTGTGTGTGCTGTGCACACAGAGAGATGCACACGTGTGGTTCGAAAGTGATGGTTTTGAATTTTGGAAAAATAACCTGGCTTTTCTTTAGCCTTTTCCTTCCAATCTCTTTCCTTGCCTTCTTTAGAAATAACTTTCTTGGATTTCTTCCTGTTTTCTTTCACCAAAAAAGCCATTAAGCAGACTCAACCAGGGTAGATGTTCTAAACAAGGGAGGCAAGCCCTAGCAGATATCCGGACCCACATGTGAACGGGCTACTGGCTCAGAAAGATTGAGAGATAAGCTATATACAGGGAGATTTAAAAATAAATTGGAAATAATGGAAACTGTAGGAACAGAGGTATAAATATGGAAAGCATAAAAGGTAGAATGAATTGTATGCTGTGGAATCAAAATTGGAGGTATTAGTGTGAACTGGTGGTTTTAAATATATAGAAATGGAGAAATAAATATAGGATGAGAGTGGCTTTGAAGCAGTAACATCTACATAGCAAGGAGTACAGCTGGCACTCAGATCTTGGATTCCATATACTCCCCTAAAACCAACCAGGACTCATTAGAGACGTGGCCCCTTCCAAGGCCTGGACAGGGAAAATGTGAAATGAGACCAACACGTCTTTTTTTTGTGCCAGAAAATGAGAAAGTACTCAAAGAATAATGAGCACATATTAAAAAAAAAAAAAACATCCAGCTTGAAGGGCCTCCAAATGTCCAAATCTGGATAATTTGAGCCTCACAACATGTAATAATAGTAACAAGTTATAATCTACTGAATAAGATGGGGACTATTGAGTCCACACTAATATGCATATAAATGAACAAATAAATAGAAACCAGAGAAAGCTCTTCCCTGTAGAGGAAAGAATGATGATATTAGAAATTCACTAGTTGGCAACCACCAGATTAATAGCTAATTCAGATAAGAAACATCAGTGGATGCTAAAACTTGAGAGGAACATCAGGAGAGAAACAGGATTTTACATATCTTCAAAGTATCTCCCCCCAAAATATTTATTTATTACAAAGATGGAGGAAGTAGCTTTACAGAGAAGTTTGGCAAATGCCATCTGAATCAAGTGATTAAAGTTAACACCAGCAGTAACAGGACAGGTAGATATTCTGTACAGCTCAGAGGATGCAATGAAAAGAACATAACACTTGCAATACTCTGTTCAAAATTTATAACTTGGGTCTCATCATGAGAAAACATCAGACTACCTCAAATTGAGGTACATTCTATTAAATGTGTGGCCTATGTGCTTCAAAAATGTGAAGGTCATGAAAGTCAAGGAGACTGAGAAACTGCTCCAGATTGAGAGGCATGACACTGGGTATGCCATGTGATCCTTACCAGGACATCTCTGGGACAATTGTAGGGTGCCTGAGTGAAGAGTGTACAGGCATTAATTGTAGTAGTCTTGCAACTGCAACTTTTGTAGATGTTTGAAGTTGTCTCAAATAAAATACATATATTTTTAAATTTACCTTGACTGCAGCGTGGAGGATGGGTGGGAGAGGCACTAGTAGAGACGGGAAGATGCATCAGGACGCTATAGGGCAATGGGGCTGGGATGCAGCGAATGAAGCCCAGAAGGTCCAATGGGGTGATGCAGAAGGACTTGACAGCAGATGGCACTTACAGGTGAGAGTGGCAGATGGCAGAGGATGACTCCAAGTATCCAGCCTGCGCCTCTGGATGGATGACAGCTCCATTCTCTGAGAGTGAGGATGCTGGAGAGAAATTGGTTGAAGGAGTAGAAGAGTTAGGAATAGATTGTGGATTTGATTCAGAATAGTTATTCTCAAATTCTCAATTTTCAAATTCTCAAATGTCATTGAGTATCAGATTTACCTGGAGAGTTAATACAGAGCACAGAGGCACAGACTCATTGAAGTAGAATAGAATCTGGACTTTTTCACTGTTACTAAAATTTTGCATATGATTTTGATACTTACAAAATTCTGAGAGACACTTGTTTAAACCATTTTGACTTTTATGTGTCTGTGGGATAGCTCAGTAGAGCTGCTGAATAGGCAGCTGAATATGTGCGTTTGGTGCGTAGAGGAGAAGTCCAAATGAAGATGCACATTTAGGAGTCATTGTTGGCATACAAACAGAAACAAAACAGTGGGTGCAAATGTACTTCATTTCGGAAAGGATAGAATGGGAAAAGAGCCTGGTTCTGGACATGAAGGAGCCCAGTTTGCCAATACAGATGTACATAAGGTAGGAACAGTAGCTGTCCAATTGTCCCTTTCCTCCTGACAGTCAATTAAGAAATAAGAATTTGCCGTAAACCCAACCTCCTCACTTTTGGATGAGGAATCCATGGCCCAGAGTGGTCAAATGAGTTACTCAAGCCACACAGCGTGCTATTGCAGCGGCAGCTTTGGCCCTTCAGTCTCGTTCTCCAGACTCTGAGTCCAATGCTCAGGACACTGTGAGTCCCTCTCTGGCCCCACAGTGTGCCAGACTCCCTGCTCAACTTTGGTCCTTTGTGATGTTCTAGAAAGCCTGTTTCTCTGGCTTTACTTTTCCCTCTTTTCCTCCCAAAGGCCCAGCAAAGGATTCTCTGTAGAGTCCAAGTCAGCTGTCATCTTTGCCACTGGCTCTATTGGCTCTTGGGTGAGGCACAGAGACAAGGTGGTATTGCATCCCTCCCCACCCCATGTACAGGCAGAGATGGATAGGCACTTAACTTTTACTTATTCTTGATTTTCAGCTTTACTTCTTTGCATTTACTTTTTTCATAGTTACTCTAGAATTAACATAATAATATATAATATATGCTTATATAATATATACATCTTAATTTTTCCTAGTCTATTTAGGGTTCGTATTCCCACTTTACATAAAATATAGAGACCACACATAATCATATCATATAGATCCATTTACTCATCCCTCCCACTATGTTATCATTGTGGGATGTTATCGTTGTTATATATGTTCCATCTACATACATTTATAGTCCTAAAGACAATGTTACAATTTTTGCTTTAAACGGCCATGTGTATTTTAAAGAAATCAAGAGGAAAATGTTTTTCATTGACTCAGAATAGTTATCATTTCTCTTGTTCTTCCTTTATTCCTGAAGATCCAAGTTTCCCTCTGGCATGATTCCTTCAGTCTGAAGAAATACCTTTAACATTTTTTGTAGTGCAGGTCTCTGGCAATGCATTCTCCTAGTTTTCCTTTATCAGAGAAATGTCTATATTTTGCATTTATTACTGAAATATATTTTTGCTGAATATACAATTCTGGCTTATAGTTTTGTTTTTCTTTCATCACTTTAACATTGTTTCATTGTCTTGTGGTTACCATGGCTTCCGATGAGAAATCCTACAATTACTTGAATCATTGTTCTCTTACAAATATATGTATATACACATACATATATATTCGTATATATACTGTGTCATATTTCTCTGGCTGCTTTCAAGATTTTCTCATTATCTTTAGTTTTTAGCTTGACTATGATATGCCTGAGCATACTTTTTTCCCCAAATTTATCCTGTTTGAGGTTCTCTATGCTTTATAAGATCTGTAAATTTCTGTCTTTCTGTATATTTGCAAAGTTTTCAGCCATATTCTTCAAATATTATTTTTGTTCTTTTTTTTCTCCTTCGGGTAGGGCTGCAGTTATTTACAGGGAGAACTTTTGAAAATGTTCCACAGGTTCCTGAGGTTCTGTTCATTATTTTCCCTGATTTTTCCTTTCTCTTCTTCAGGTCTATCTTCAAACTCATTGATTTTACCATTTGCCATCTTTGTTTTGTTTTTGAGCCCTTCCGGCGATTTTTTTCTAATAATTGTGTTTTTTAGTGCTATATTTTCTAATTAATCCTTTTTTATAGTTTCAGAATCTCAGCTGAGATATTTTATCCTTTTATCATTCATAAGCATATTTTTCTTTACCTCGTTGACCATAGCTACAATAGCAACTGTAAAATATTTGATAATGTTAACATCTGGGTGGTCCTGGGATTAGCATCTTATTTGCTTTTTTCCCATTAAAATGGGAAACATTTCCCTGGCTCTTTACACATCTAGAAGTTTGGGATTATAAACATGATGTGGTGATTGGATTCTGCTACACTGAACCAGAGTGTTGGTATTTTTGGTTTAGCAGGAAATTAACTTGGTTAGACTCAACCTGTAAACTCTGTCATGTTTGCAGTGGGCAACAGCTCAGCCCCCAGTTTTTATGGTTTTCAATCTGTCTTATACCTGCGTGTTTCAGGGTTCAGCTAGAAAATTGGGAAGACTTTATACACAGTATTTGGTATTACCTTTCCCTTGTTATCTTGTTTCTAGGGATTCTCCCTCAACTCTCCAGCAGCCCTGATTGTGCTGAACTCCTTCCCTTGGTTCCTCCAGTCAGAAAGATGGTGGTGTTTTCTGTTGCAGTTTGAGCCACTGAGCAGACTATGGCTGCCCTTAGGGAAAAGCTACAGAAGATAAAACCCTGTGCTGTTCAGTTTCCAGAAACTTCAGTTCATTTTTCCTTTATTTTCTTTTTCCTTCTCTTATGTTTTTCTTCTCTTGTTTGCTAGAGAGTCCATTTGTTAGAAACATACTTGACACCAAAAGTGGAACATTCAGCTTATCCCCCTAATCAGCAGTTCTTTAAGACAGTACTTAAGACCTCTCTACTCCATCGTAATTCCCCTATTTTATGCAGTTCTTTCAAGGTCTTTTTAACATCACCATCTTCTAATACATCTGGTTTTACTTTGTAAGTGAAGACCTCGTTAATAGCTATTAAAGTTTTCTAGTTTCTCCTACCAGGTCCTCAACCTTCATCTCTCACTCTGATTTAATTCTCCACTGTACTTTCCCCCAGGTGTTCCTTCTCTGTTTTAGATTGCTATTTCTAGCCCCAGGAGCATTTCCTTCCCAAAAAGCTCCTGAAATAATGAACAGATAGAATTTGCTCCTTTGTGCTTTCTTATGATTGGAATAAATCCACTAAACTAAGGAATAGTTCTGAACTGCTGCTGATATTCCTGCTCTTTAAGAGAAACAGATAAATGAGCTGGGCTGGACTCTGAACACTTGCATGGTTTACACAGCTTTGTTTTTGCCAGGTATATTTCTGAATGCCGTTATGTGTGTTCAAATAAACATTCCCATGCTTCTGTTATAGACCAGTTCTTGATGTTTGACCTCACAGGTCACTTTCTCATTATTACTGGTTCTGTCTAATGTTACCAAGAGAAAAGAGGGCATACACATGCAAGGAAAGGTGTCACATCTTTGATTAACTGATTGTATTTGGAGCTCACGTACACACTCACAAACTTGATCTTTACCTTTTATCAGCTGACATTGGTGGGCAGAGCCCCAACAGGATCCCATAAATCTCTGGATAACAGCTTTATGCTGGTTAAATCAAAAGCTCTATTTCAGCATGGCTTTCTTTCTCTTCTGATCAGTAGGAAGAGGCCCATCCAGTCCCTTTGTGAGCATAATTTTCCCTTCTTAGTATTCAGTCAAGTTCCTTCTGCTAAAGTAGTGTCAACTTTCCCATCCTTCAGAGCCCCCAGGTTGTCTCTCTAAGAAGCCTCCAGCCTTGCTCGATCCTTCTGCACAGCCTTGCTCTCTGCAGGCCTCCCTGTTTTATCATGAATTGCATTAAGTCTTCAAGGCGCCTCTGATCTCCCTCAGCCCCTTCCCCTTTGACTCCTCTTGCAGCTCCTTCCTCTTGTCTCAGGCTCCCGGTTCCTCCCACACTCTGTTTCTGCCACTTCTGAGATTCACTTTCTTCCAAGCCCACCAGTTCCTCCTCCTCCTTACTTTCTCTCTTCTCATGTCAGCTGATGTCCTCTGCCTTGCTGCTGTTTCCTTCTGGGAACTGCAAACAGAGCCATTCATTGGCCATCTGCCCCCTCCTCTCAGGCCATTTGCCAGCTATGCTCTTGTCCTTCCTGGATCGTTTTCCCTTTGTCAGCTCTTCCTCACATTGCCCTGGCTGTTGCTGCCCCTCTTTCCCACATTAACTGCTTGGATCCACTTGGGGATAGCTCAGCTGTTCCACTTCCTCTAGAATCTGCCCCATCTGCATCAGACTCATTTCCTATACTGCTCTAGGGCACCAGGCATGAAGGGTCCAGCCTCCCCTTATGGGGCAAGAGACAGCCTTCCTACAAGGGTAATCTCCGTGAGCACCTGGTGCCACGGCCCATCCTGAACCTGCTGGAGGAAGCCAGGCCTGCCACTTATGTACACTCCAGAGGTCTTTGTTCTGTGATGAATTTCAGTCATCCCAGGACATGGTGTAGGCAGCACCCTCATCTCACCACCACCAACCCCACACACCCCCATTATCTATCATTCCCATGAATTATTGTCTCAGCTGCAGCCTCTGTCCTCACTGTGCTTCTGGGAGCGAGC
Source organism: Mandrillus leucophaeus (assembly GCF_000951045.1). Lineage (NCBI taxonomy): Eukaryota > Metazoa > Chordata > Mammalia > Primates > Cercopithecidae > Mandrillus > Mandrillus leucophaeus. The sequence goes on from NW_012106609.1 coordinate 627,674, forward strand.
ATGCATTTCAGCCACAATCGCTTCCATGCTGAAATCTGTAGGGCCTTTCTTTCCACAAAATTTGGCCTTCATTCATGATACTGTACTGCCCAATTGATCCCTATGTTCAGCAATGTCACCTGAGAAGGGGGCAAAAAGACCCTTTCTGGAACTTTCCCAGTGTGGTGTGGTGAAATAGTTCTCTGGCATGGTATGAGGAATGCAGGGTTTGGATCACACTATGCCTTCTGAACTTGGGCCTAGGTCTCCTCATCCATAAAATGGGGTTTGTATGATTTTGTTAGATTTGTAAAAACCCATCTGGTAAACTGGTAACCATGCTAGGACAAGTTCCGTCCTGGTCACAGCTTATGTAAATGTTATGGATGCTACCATAAGTGCTTCCCCATCTCTCAGAATCCCTATTCCATGGCAAGAGATATCAGATGTACAGTTTTCTTTTCTTTCTTTCTTTTTTAGACAGAGTTTTGCTCTTGTTGCCCAGGCTGGAGTGCAATGATGCGATCTTGGCTCACCGCAGCCTCCACCTCCTGGGTTCAAGCAATTCTCCTGCCTCAGCCTCCCGAGTAGCTGGGATTACATGCATGCACCACCACGCCTGGCTAATTTTGTATTTTTAGTAGAGACAGGGTTTGTCCATGTTGATCAGGCTGGTCTTGAACTCCCGACCTCAGGTAATCCTCCAGCCTTGGCCTCCCAAAGTGCTGGGATTACAGTCATGAGCCACCACGCCCGGCCCAGATGTACATTTTAAAGCTAACTAGTGAAAAGGATCCTATAACTTTCTCAATTTCCAGTTACTCTATAACAAAACAGTAAGGCAGACAGCCACCAGAAACCCAGAAAAGCTGATATTCACAAAGGAAAATTGAGGACCTCGTGGCAGGATCACCATGGGAAAATTCTGAGGAAACCCTGTCAAGACATAACAGGGGAAAAGAAACTAGTGTCCATTGAAACCTGTGGTTCTCATGCTTCCCTGGGGACCAGAGCTTCCTGGAGGGCTTGTAAAGACACAGACTGCTGGACCCCACCCAAGAGTTTCTGATTCATGAATCCGAAGGGGCCTAGGAATCTGCATGTCACATGAGTTCCCAGATGGTGCTGATCCTGCTAGTCCTGGAGCACACTTGAAAAATCTGCATTGAAACTGTTTCAGGGAAGATAAATTGTATTTCACAAACTTGCATTGTAAGAAGTGTCAATTACTGTATTTCTCAAAAAGCCAAGTAAATCTGACACCAAATCCCCATCCTGTCAGGCTGGAAAAGAAAGTATATTTTCAGTCATCTTGGAACTTCTCCTTCTCCAAGCCCAGGGAAGCACGAAGGCCCCAGGCCATACTTGGGCTTCAGCATCTTTTCACGGGATGGCAACACCTGTACTGTGACCCAGCTTCCCAGATGCCTCCATCACATTTGTCTGAGACCGAGGAGACAGCGAGGGCACAGGGCCAGTAGGTGCCACCAGTACAAAGCTCCACACTGGCATCTGCCTGTAGGTCCTGGAACCCTCATTCTGATCCTGCCATGTCTGCCCCCATAATAACCCATTTCCCAGAGTCTGAACCTGTCCCCCTCATCCGTCCACTTTTTTATGGAAAAGAAAAAGCAAAAACCTGTCAAATCAGCCCTGGAGATCCTGAGGATTGGTATGAAGGAGTTGGAGACAGGCAGATAAAAATTACCCTCAGTCTTGAGCCAGGCACGGTGGCTCATGCCTGTAATACCAGCACTTTGGGAGGCCAAGGTGGGCAGATCTCTTGAGGTCAGGAATTTGAGACCAGCCTGGCCAACATGGTGAAACCTCATCTCTAGACCTGACCTGCACAGGAGAAGTGGGTGCCACAAACAGCCTGAGACCTTGGCTTTGACACAGCCAAGATGAGTAGCAGACCTGCCACCACTGTCCCTGGTAGCAGCAGGGCACTGAGGGCAGTGCTGAGGGTAGGCATCACCCTGTCCACACTGCCCAGACATTGCCAGTCCACCAGGGACCAGCAGTGCTATGCACAGTCCTCATGGGTAGAAAATGGCTAGGGTTAGGGGAACTCTGTGATGAGGACAAAAAGACTTTGTGAACTTCCCCTAAAGCCTGCAATGAATAACTCCCATCAGTCCATCAGTAGCGTGCACGCGCGCACACACACACACACACACACACACACACACACACACAGAGAGAGAGAGAGAGAGAGAGAGAGAGAGAAATGGGCATAGTGTAGTTATGCATACTTTGTTACACAAACCATAGTTAGAGATACACAGTGAAATTCAGAGGGATGTACACACAGAACTACACGCAACCGCCCAGAGCTACCCAGAAACGTACAAGTACAGACACAAACATTCCGAGTAGGCACCAGGTAAAGCTGGGCTTTTTTCTCTCATTACCACTGAGCAGTGAGTTTGACTGCAACAGTACTCTGCTTCAGATTTTTTTAATAATGCACTTAATACATTATAAAAGGTACAAAGAAAGCAGCAAATTATCTCAAAGATAATCCTTTCTGCAAGATTTTCAGGAAAAAGCCCCTTCTGTCTGCACTTTGCTGCACCACTGTAAGAAGCTGCTTCTCAGTCGGGTCGATCTCTCTGCCTGATAGATTTTGGCTGAGGCTATGACCTTCATCTGTCAGAAAGGGCAAGGTTTACTGGCTTTCTGTCCAGTGACCCCAGGTCCAGCTTTACTTCTCCCCACACTTCCCAGCAGTTTTTACATTTAAATCCTACTTTTCTTCTCTTTCTGATTCATGACCTGCCTCATGAGGCAGTTTTCAAATTATGATTTCTTACTCATCTTTCAATCATTGAGCTTGGGTAGCAGGGCTCTCTCTTGGGTGGGTAGGAAAGTGGAGAGGAATGAAGACAAGCAAAGAAAAGACAGGGAGACCCTTTAATTGAAGCCAGGATAAAACTGAGTCCTTGTCCCCTGGAAATTCTGCTCTAACATTAATTAAACTGAGAGTAAAATAATTCAAATGCCACTCTACCCCTTACTCCACCACTCAAATAATTCTTCTTCGGGCAGATTTGGCTCCTCCTTGCTCTGATATCTCTCCCTGGGTCACTCTGTCACCAATGCTCAGTTAGGGAGATCAGGCCCGGACTGAAATTCCCTTTTGAAAAAGACTCAGCATAATTATTCTTAGTAAGGCCTGTATATTATTAGCATGGGTGGGATCAGTATGGAATTTCAGAGCCTGAGCCAGCCTGTACCCCAGGGACTGAAACAAGGAGTAGGTCAGGTTTCTCAGAAAACACATCTCTCCATTCTGGGCCCCACAGGGGTGTGATATGCAAAGCCCTCTTCCTCATATGCCTGTCATCATGTGGGAGGGGCCAGTCACCTGGATGCAGCCCATGCAGTGCCTCTACTGGCTGTTCTCCTAGCCAATACATATTTTTAAAGCAGCTAAAATGTGCATAACACTGCAGTTAACAAAACAGGTAGTTCTTGAGCTCCTCAAGTTTCCTTCCTAGCAGAAAAGACAGACATTAAACAACTAATTATGCAAGTAATTATATAATTGCAATTGTTAGGTGCTATGGTGGAGAAGCATATATCAAGCGTGTATCACAAGACCCTGAAGAAGGAACACTTGTGTTGAAGCCCAAGGACGAAAAGGGGTTGATTAGGGGAAGAGCATGACCAGTGCCTCCCTCATGGGAATGATCCCAGAGCTGGACACAGACACTACTTGCCCAGCAAGGACCGAGTGTGGAGGAAAGGAGGGAGTTGGAGGAGCCTGAGCTCAAACACAGGTAGGGGAGGAGTTGCTCTCCCATAGAAAAGGCCCAAGAGACAATGAAAGAAACGGAGGTAGATGTAAGCCTCATCAGAACAGAGGAGGCTAGAAAGTACTTGATGTGCTTACTGGCTGGTGAACAGGAGGCCGACTTGGCCAGTGTTGGGAAGAGAGTGTCAAAGGTGTGTTAGCTCTGGAGGGGCCCTGGGATCAGTTGAATTGTATCCCTCCCAAAAGGATGCATTGGAGTCCTTATGTCTGACTCCTGTGAATGTGACCTTATTTGGAAATAGGGTTTTTGCAGATGTAATCAAGTTAAGAATGAGGTCATACTGCCTTAGGATTAAGTCTACATCCAGTCACTGGAGTCATCAAAGAAGGGGGAAATTAGGCAGAGACACACAAGGAGAAGATGGCCATGTGATGGCAGAGGCAGAGGTTGGGTGATGCCTAGGAATGCCAAGGGTTGCTGGCAAACACCAGAAACTAGAAGGAGCAAGTCAGGATTCTCCCCTGGAGGTTTCAGAGAGAGACTGGCCCTGCGAACGCCTTGATTTCAGACTTGCAGCGTGAGATTTTAGAAAAATGTAAAAAACGAACAAACAAACAATCTTTATAACTCTTGGTTGTTGCATTCACTGAGTTGGCAATGTAACTTTGCAGAAGCATTGCCTTCAAAGAGCTGTGACCACAAGATGTTAAATAACAGGAATTGCTCAGGTTTCAAAAGCTCTTACCAGCCTTGATACTCTAGGAGTCTGCAAATCTCTGTCTAGTTCTGTAAGAGTCCTGTGCATTGTTACAGTAATTGGTAAGGAAGGTGGGGATCTTGTCCCATGGACCCAGACTAATAGGGCTCCAGAATGTCACAGGGTTTGACTTACGGGCCCTACACAGAGCAGAATTCCCTCACAAAGAAGGCCTCTGGATCTAGCAGATCTGTGTAAGGCAAAATGTTTATCCGGGTAAGGGAAACTTGGCCCTTCAATTCAGCTCTCCAAGAGCACACAGGCAAGATTTTTGTTTCTAAAGACCCTGGTAGCTCAAAAACAGCACTATCAGGGCCAATCACATTACACTTCCTATGGGAAAGCTGAATTCGGCAATCTGAAGGTAGTCAAGAAAGTCTCATCCAGTATAGGCTAGGGATGTCTAGGAAAAAGAGAGAGTGAGTCCAAGTCAAAGCAAGGGGGAAGGAGAGCAGCTGAGTGAGGAAGGGAAAGGCCAGGAGGATGGCTAATCAAAGGCTGCTCTGCGGATGCTCACCCCGCAGGCATTCTAGCTGCAGGGGGAATATGCAGGAATGATTTCAGAAATGAAGATTTTATTTTAATCCTCCCACAAAAGCATTCAAGTAAGCTCTTTCTCTGTGAGAAAGCTAGAGAGTAAGAAACAGGAAAGGAAGGTTCTCAGCGAAAAGATCCATGTCGACTTCTAATATTGCTCACTTAGAGAATACATGCCATCTGGGTGTTTGATGAAAAGAAAAAAGGGCATAGAGAAAAAGCTCAAAGCCATGGATTCTGCTTGTGACTGCAAGGTGCTCACCTTTCCTCATGGCCAGCTCTTTCCTTTGTTGGAAGCATTTCTTTTTTCTTTTTTTTTTTTACTGGTCAGCAATGACTTTTTCAAAGTGACCTGTCAAGTCTTCATTCCTTTATTCCCTGTGGCCAAGGCGCCAAGCAGTGGGCAAAGAGGAGAGAAGAGGAGAGGACCCAGGTGACAAGGGCAAGGCTGGCATTCTATTCATTAATTGTCTGAGTGTTATCTGTAAAATGCGAAGTCACAGCCCACTTGGGCCTGAGGCTCACCCCAGCATACTCACAACTTGCTACTCCAAGTCAGAGAGGACAAGAATACCTGCCTTGTCTTCGTAGATTTTCTTAGATCTCTTTGAGGTACATGTTTTGGGCACAAATCCAGGGCTTTCCAGCCCATGACTTAGTCAGTAGTGGTCATGGGTCTCTCACTTTAGCCCTGTCATTTTGAAAACCTTTTCCTTTGAAATGGAATTTGACCCATTCCAGGGATTATGGAAGACAACAGAAAACCAAGGAGCTAAGCAATTAAGTTTATGTGCTTCTAAATTGACATCCCCAATAAAATGATGTGAAATGGCTTTGTAGCTGGATATTCTACCCTGAGAAATTAGAAGAGCAAAAGTTTGGCCAAGAAGGGGATGGGGAGTGGGTAGAAAATCTTTTAGTATCACTTTAAGATAGCACATGTTCTTCCTCATTTTCTTCCAGTTGCATAGGCTATGGTTCTATTATCCAAAAATACTGATTATTTACATTACTATTCTATATTGGTTCTCTGTACTAGAAAATTATTTTAGTGAGTAAATTAGGCACCATCACTTAGACCTCATTATTCATTTTTTGTTGTTGTTTATTTGTTTTGGCTTTTGGTATCCGTTACTGTACTAGCAATCATTATCTTCAATAATAATAAACACAGTGAACTCATTCTTTCCTTGTTCTATTTTTCAGTGTTTTTATCACCTTTCCAATCATTTAGGATAACAAGTCCCAGTAGCTCTAATGACAGACAATCTAATGCACAGGACTTAACAGGAGATAATTCTGAATGGTGGTCCCCTCAGCAGTTATAAAGATGAGGCTGAATTTTGATCCAGAAAACTTGATTTTAGTTTTGGGTCCCAGTTGTTAACTTGGAGTCGAGTTACTTTACCTCTCTGAGGCTTCATTCCATTATCTGTCAAAGGGGATACTATATTATGCCTTATCTACATCACATGACTATTGTAACGATGAAAGGAGAAATATTGTTTTGAAATTCTTTTAGTAAACCCCTAATGTCCTAAAAATGCAACAAAATAAAAAATATTACAAAAGCTGATGAATTAGAATCACTAGTAAATGATTCTAGATCTTAGTAAGATACTTTTATTTGATTTAGGGGGAAATTATTTCAAGAATACATGACATTCTAAATACAATTATTAATAGCAATGAGCAGAACTCTTTCTTTTCAGCTAATAATGCAAGTGGTGGGATCCTAATATAAAATTTCACCAATGTGATGCAAAGAGCACAAGCTTGGAAAGCCAAAAATTTAAGACCAAAATTTAAACCCTGGCTCTGCTCCTAACATATTATTGTAGTAACCTAAGTGAGGTATTTACTTTATGAGCCTCAGTTCTCTAATATGTAAAATGGGGATAAGAACTTACATTTTAGTAGAATTATGAAGATTGGATCATAATAAATATGTACAGTGCCCAGCAGAACAGTTGATGCCTAGTGGATGCTTGAAAAATGTCCATTTGCTCTCATCTCCTCTGAGATGCCTCATAAAGTGGGAATGGGGATCCAGCCTGTTCTGTTCCATGCCTGTTTCTCCAATGCAAACGCAATATGTGATTGGTAAATGAGACAGTGATGCCAGTATCATGTGGAAGTCCTGCGGTTCTCGTATGATCTTTTTCTAGGATATTTATATCTTGAAGCAAATGGGGTAGGCTTTCTTCCAATTAAACAGAAAGCTTTAGCACAATGAGAAGACCTTAAGAAACAAGTTGAACACTGACAGAGAGCCTTTCTTTCATGCAAATAGTGGCCGGCTTCGTGGTTTCCAGAGCCACTGTATTTTTCACTCTGTTTTCTGATGAAATAGGGAGTAAACATGAGGAAACAGAACACATTTTCCTTTATGTTAAATTTTAATTTTATGACAAAAGAGTCTACACATTGGATTGGATTTTTAATTTGGATGAAACTGATCTCTGTGACATGTGAATGCCCTCCAAGACCTACATCTTCAAGAGGAAGCACAAAAATCTAGAGCTTAAGCTTGCAAAGGATCAATGAACCAATACACTGGGTACAAATGCAGGTTATAATTTACCTGTGCTGCTATTTTTATTAAGATTGCTGTGTTTTTTGTTAGATGTTGAATGGTCTCCTCCAAATGCATTTTCTTCCCATAGACTGTTATTTTATTGTGCAATTTTGCAGAGTATGAGTTTTTACTACAATATGTATATGAAATTATAGCAGAAATGCCTGTATTAGGAAATTAGAGTCCAGTCAATCACATTCAGAAATCATGTACTACACTTAGGCATAAGAAATAGTTGAAACATCAGTAAGCCTAATCATGCGAGACCATTTGACATCAAAATTAAGATAATTACATTAGAACATACACTTGAATCAAAGGAAGGGAAAAATGTAGGCTCACCCATTGTATATGAGTCTGTCCACATGTGAGATGTGGCCAGTCCTCTTCTCTCCACATCCTAGAGTTTTATAGGAATGGGCCAGGGCACTGCTGGGTATTGGGGAAACCTTGCAGAGCTCCAGGCTACCACCTTGCTTCAACCACAGCAGCTCCTCTCTTACCTACTTTAGATATTATGCTTTTACCAAGGTTTTCTCTCAAACAAGTTTTGCCAACATGAGTTCAGTATCTGAAAAGTATAGGCCGTCATACCTGATGATAATGGGTTGTTTAATGTGGTCAACATTTCTGTCCCCAATCATACTATTTTAGGCTTAGGAGAGAGTTTACAAACCATGTCCAATACTGGCTTTTAAAGAAGCTTCAGAGACACTTTATTGTATTTTTAGAAGTTCCGAAGCTAGGAGATTGTCCGTATTGCATTTTATTTATTATCTGCATTTGAAGCCGTGATAGAGATGTCTTGGCACACTCCTCATTGGCTTCTGTATGAAAACAACTTCAAAAAGAAATGTCATTGTTTGGTCACATAACTCCTTTAGATACCTGATCAATTAACAAGAGGATTTTTAAAAACTTTTTATTTGAATAAAATTTCAAAAAATTGTTTGATGAATAAGTCTACACCATGGATCAAAATCATAACATTGTTAAAACCAATCCCTACTAAAATAGATGCTCTCTGGAACCTTCAGTCTAGGATCAAGTATTGCATTTAGTTGTCATGTCTCTTTAATCTCCTTTAATCTAAAATACAGTTATGTGCCATATAATGATGTTTTGGTGACAAACAACATATACAATGCTGATCCCATATTATATTACTGTATTTTTACTATACCTTTTCTGTGTTTAGATACATTCAGATACACAAATACTTATTATTGTGTCACAATTGCCAACAGTATTCCATGTAGTACTATGCTGTACAGGTTTGTAGCCTAGGTGCGTAGTGAGCTATCCCATTTAGGTTAGAGTACAGACACTCTGAGATATTTGCACAGCAATGAAATCATCTAACAACACATTTCTCAGAATGTATCTCCATCGTTAAGCAATGCATGACTGTATTTCCACTGATTTTCTTTGCCTGTTATGATATTGATTTAAGAATATAAGTCATCTTTTTTCATTAATAAGCATTCCTCATTTGGGGTATTTTCTGACATTTCTCATAATTAGATTCAGATCCTACATTCTTGGCTATAATCCTACATAAATGATGTTGTGTCCTTCCTAGGCTATTATATCTTGAAACACTTGATGTCCATCTGTTCCTCATTGGTATTATTACTTTTGATCACCTGGTCAAGGTTTTTTCCAATTTCTCCAATGTATAGTTATGTACAGTATTTATTACATATTTTTCTCCTGTAACTAATTAGCAATCTATAGGAAAATAATGTTAGGCCATGCAAATATCCTGCTCTTCATAAAAATTCACCTCACTGCCCCCCAATTTCAGCATCCATTGATGAGTCTTTTCTGAGTCATCCATTGATAAGTCTTTATTATCACAACGGCAAAATAATGTTTTTCAGCTCTAGCCACCATATACCAGTCAGCACTTGTCAATGAAAAGAAGATATTTTGGATGGTAGTTCCATAACCCAATCAAATGTTCCTTTGTTCTGCTTAGAAACCCAACCTAATGACATTTTGAACATTACCTTCTCTTTGATGTTTACCTGAGAAGTTTTGGAATGACTTTTGGCGAAGAACGTTAAGATTCTCATGAGTTTCCAGGTTGCTGCTCTCTGTTCTAGGCTAAGGCCTTTCAGGTCTAGATTATTCCATCACTCTCTACTCTGCCTGCACCTTTGATTAAATCTGTCTGGGATTTACTTGAGGGGAGGGGAGAGCACATTAAGGGGGAAAGCAGACAAGCCCCTCTCTGCTCCACTGATGTGCTGGCTGTTTAACTTCTGTTTCTCGGCATGCCTACTCTGCTGCAGAGCTAGGATGCCCTGCCCCCACCCCCACTTGTCCTCATTTCACCCACCCTTTGCCACAGGCAGTAAAATACAGCCCTGAAGGGCCCAGAAAGATGCAAGTCTTATAATCCTGGGGACATACTGAACTATTCCAGTAGGATGCAGAACCTCCAGGGTCCACAAGGCCCGATGGGAAGGCTTTTGCTAGCCACTGACAGATGTCACAGAGCTTAGGCCCTTCCCTGGGCTTCTCCTGACTTGTAGTTAAGGATTCTCTTTTGAGCCATCTGAAGTCCTGTAATTCCATGAAAATGAGTAAGTTCTCTAACCTTGGGAGATGGTGGCTTTAGAGAAAATGGAAATTGGGGGGCTTGCAGTTCATTAGCCTCATATAAAATGAATTTGGAACCCTCTGAAAAGAGGAGTTTGGAGGCTTCAGCGGAAGGTACTGCTATGACTCTCAAGATTCCCTGAAACTCTGGAACTGAAGCCCCACAGTTCTTGGGAGAGCCTTCAGGCTGTGGCAAGTTTAGAAAGGCCACAACTCTGGTGAGTGGGGATGATGATAGAGGCCACTAAGAGCCACAGGGAAATGGTCCAGTCCCAGGTTGGAGGAGGAGAAACTGAGGTGCCTCTTCCTCCCACTCTGAAGAGCCCAGCTGCCCTTGGGACAGCCATACTGTAAACCATCCCAGGGCTCCCATAGGCCCAAGCAGGACAGGCAGGGAGGAAAAGACCAGGGTTCTAGACCCACCAGACTGGGTGAAAGTTAGGTCTGGGAATGTGGGAGCACCTCCAAGGGCTGGTTTTCTAAGGAATGGGAAAATGGAAAGTAAATCTTAAAGTAGATCAAACAATAAAGAGACTAGTCAGCGGGAAAAGAACAGGTAAGATTCAAGCAGCATTTGCTAAAGCCTAAATCTAGCTGGGGAGCCCCAGCATACCCCCAAGTGAGGTTTCTGTAGTGCAGGCCTAGGCAGGCCAACGGGATCAGAGGCCTCAAGAATGAGGATTGGGAACAGCTGTGGACAGCTTGGCCCATAGTCCAGCCTGTTCTGTGGCCTGCATGCTGCTGTCACAACCTGTGCCCCGTCTCATGGCAGTTTCCTCCCATATCCTGCTCAGTAGCTCTTCAAAGCCTTCGCCACACTCCTATGTCCCTGCCCTACCGCGGCACTCTTCTGTCCCAGCAGCTGGCCTGGCTTTCTCTTTTATCACAGTACCTCTGAGCTTTCATGTGCTGCTCAGTAACAGTTTGTGGAATGAATTAAGAAATTAACAAGTGAGTGACAGACATGCCCCTGGAGATATGAGATACCAAGGAGAATGGTCAGTGTAGAATGGGGCAGGAGCCTGGGTACCCAGGGAGCAATATGGCGGCCCCCAGGCAGCTGGGTTCTTCACAGCAGGAAGAAGAGACCTTTCCGTTTCTGCTCTTCCAACCCTGAATTCGACCCTTTCCGTGTGGCTCTGCACGGCTGTGATAACCAGCCCCATTCACCAGACTTTTGGCCTTCAAAACCGTCTACTTTCTTCCCCTACACCTGGGGGAGGAATAATTCCAGGAGACGGGGCCTTATTGGTCCAACTTGGAAGGTTGTTGGCCTATCTGAAGAAAGAAACCTCTAGAATGCCATATTTTAAAAATGTTGTTATGGCTTTATTTTAAAAACAGTGCATCATTTTCTTAACACAGTCATTAAAAAAAATGAAATCATGTCCTTTGCAGCGACATAGATGGAGCTGGAGGACATAGTCCTAAGTGAATTAATGTAGAAAAGAAAACCAAATACCACATGTTCTCGCTTCTAAGTGGGAGCAAAACATTGAGCATGCATGGGCACAAAGATGAGAATAATAGACACTGCAGACTACTAGAGGGTGGGGGATCAGGGGGCGTGGGTTGAAAAATCCACTGTTGTGTACTATGCTCACTATTGGGTCCAATATACCCATGTAGTAATCTTACACATGTACCTCTAAAATAAAATCTAAAATAAAATCTGAATTTAAAAACAAATGAAATGCTTCAAAACATCAAAAAATAAAAATGTGTTTAAAGTAAAAAGTGAATCTTACACATGTACCCCTAAAATAAAACCATCTAAAATAAAATCTGCAATTTAAAAATAAACAAAATGCTTCATAACATTAAAAAATAAAAATGTGTTTAAAGTAAAAAGTGAAACTGACTTCCCCTTCCCAATTCCCAGAAATTACTATCATTCATAGCTTGGTGTGTTTTCTTCTCCTCTTTACTCTGTATGTGTATGCATATGTGTATTTTTTGTATGTACATTTTTAGTCTCAAAAAATGGTCTCATACCATACATAATGATCTACTCATAGGCTGCTTGCTTTGTTACTTAATGATCTATCCTGAATATTACCTTTCCTCCTCAGCACCTCACTTCATGCCTTTGGAGACAAGATCTTTTTAAATGGTCATCTAGGTGGCATCTGATGTTGTGTTATTTCAAACAACATTTCAGTGAAAATTCTTATATAGACATATCTGTGCACTCATATGGATATTTCTATAAAATAAATTTCGAGAAGATAAATTTCTAGATCAAAGAATTTGCACATTATTTTTTTAAAATAATGTCAAACTTAAAGAAAGTTCCCAGAATAAGAATAATACAGACAACACCCATATAAGATTTGCCCAGATTCTTTACCTACTGTTATCATTTGACCCCATTTCTTTATTATGTGCACTCTTCCTTTCTCTCTTTCTCTCTTTCTCTCTCTCTGTAAAATATTTTTTCTGAACTCTTGGAAGATACGTTACATACATCATCGCTCTTTATTCTTAGACTCTTCCGTGTTTATTTCCGTATTTCCTAAGAATAGGGAGGGATAGTCTCTTACATAACTATAGTACAGTTATCAACTTTAGTAATTTAACATGGATAAAATACTTTTATCTAGTTTACTATCTATATTCTAATTTTGTTAATTGACCCAGAAAGTATCTTTTATAGCCCTTTTTTTGCTCTAGTACAGGATTCAGTCTAGCTTCTGATACTGCATTTTGTTATCATATTCATTCAGTATCTTTTAATCAGGAAAATTTTCACAATACTTTTTTAATTTTTAAAGGATACCTTTCAAATATTGTGTAATAGAATCTTCCTCATTTTGAGTTTGTCTGCTGTCCCTTCATACTTAGATTCAGGTTAGTTATGTGTTGCATAAGCGACAGTGTGCCCTTCTTAAGGTATTGCTTCTGGAGGCACGTGATGTTCATCTGTCCTTCGTGGTGATGTTAAGAACTTGTGTATTTTAAATTTTGGTAGCTGTTTATTCCCCAAAGCCCTTTTGCCAATTTATAGTCTTGCCATAGCTTACGAGATTTGCCCATTTTCACATCCTCTTCCTCACACAGAGCATCATCAGTCTTAGTCCCAGTGTCACTGTGCTTATTCATGCCTTATTTAAAAAACAAAGCATGAATTTTTTTTCCATTTTACTCTGAGACACTTGAATATTCTTAATATTCTTATCTCTCAACCAATGTTTCTCAACCGTCAAAGATGTAGTAAACTGACACGCTCTTTTATATGCCAGAGCTCACTGTGAGTCGGGCAGTCTGAGGGGGTGACAGCGTGGGCAGGGTGGGTCCCTTGGCTGACAGTTAGGGACTCCATGCTCTGGGAAAGTAAAACATAAGACAATCCTTTTGTTTTTCCTTTGGGAGATTTTTATCTGCCCTCCACATGCAAGGACACACTTCTCCATGTATCTTCCTCCCTTCTTTCCTGTCATCCAATATGAGGAAAAGGCAGCATGGGATCTGAAATGGGAGGTTTCAAGAGCACCCCCCCCACACACACTTTTTACCAGGTGTGGACCCCTGGCCACACTCCTCTCCTGTCCAGTTCCAAGTGCCTGTAAAACGAGACTCAGAATATCTGCTTTACATTCCCAACGTAGAAGATACACAGGAAGGAGCTGGCCCCCCAGTACAGCCGTTGGAGCAGACTCTGCCCCTCTTTGGGCATCCCTCACCACCACCAGAGGAGCAGGGCTTATGCAGGGAGGCAGGTGGAGCAGCTCCCTCAGCACCGGCACACTCTGCCAGCGTTAGCTAACAGCTCCTCATACGCCCCTCTGAGATAATTAAGTATTATTATCCCTATTGGCAGGTGGAGACGGTAAGATAGAGTGGTTAAGTGACTTAGTTGTAACTGCTGGGATTGTTTGAGGGAGAAACCATGCCAAGAAGGAAGTGCAGTTCAGGAGGCCAAAAGAGCTTAAGCTATTTAATGTGACTGATTATTTTTAAATAGCTGTTGGAGGGCGGGGTCAGGAAGAGAGACTAGAAGCATGGCCAGTGGGCACTGGTAAGGCATCAAACATTGCGATGAAAAGAAGGAATATATCTAGTGTATCTCTTCAAATGGGTTGCCATAGACAGTCTGTCAGCTGCTTGCCCCACATGAAGAGGAGAAAAAATAATTGAAGGCCATGATAAGGACAATAGAAAACACCCCCACAGTCTTCCCACAGAGCTGTACAGAGGTCTCCAAGATGGCTAAGCAGGGACCAGTCTCTATCTGAGAGCCCCAACCTTCTCCAGAGACAGAGCATCCACCAGAACCAGCAGCCCCACCTCTAGCCACTCGGTATCAGGAGGACTTGCCAGCTGTATTGCCATAGCAAGTGCAGCCTCACCTCAGAGCAGCAGGAGGCCCGTGTAGCTTCCAGGCACCGGGCAGGGACAGAATGGGAGAAGATTTTGGGTGACCAAGGGTTGTTGGGGAGACACATGGGAAAGGTGGAATGGCATCATGGCCTACTGATGGATGGAAGCCATGGAGACATGGGAAAAGGCCCGGGGGTCACTGATGTGGCAAACAGACTGGCTGACAAAGAGGAAGCTGTGGTCTCTTAGGATGATCCTGGGGCTGAGGGTGGGCAGCAGTGAGGCATGGATGTAGAGAGGCTCTAGGAGAAAGTACAGTGCCTGCCATTGTCAGAGAAGCAATGGATGAAACCCTGGATGTGGTCTGGGAACAGAAGGGGAGATAGTGGGGTGGCCTCCGAGCCTCCTCCTCAACCCTTCCTGCCCTCTGTTCCATGGTCATCCATGCCAGCCTGTCACCCAGAGGGTCTGGAGGCTCATTGTACCCTCCCTACCTGCCTTGAAGGAGGGCATTTTTGTTTTCACAGCAGGGCAAGTGCAGCCCTGCTTACCAGATTCCTGATGGGATGCTGGCTCTCTCTGTATGTTATCAATAGCCCACCATCTGGGAGAGCAAAGTGTACAGAGAAGCGAAAGCCCTTCGGGGTTAATCCAATTGCTCTTGCTCCAGAGCAGTCACTTCAGGAACACTGATAGCAGGACCCAAGCTTCAGGGACTGCACGAGGAGAGAACACGCCTGCACTGTTATTTTTTTATTCTTATTAGCAAGATCTAAATTAGGGTAATTTAATTTAAATTTTTAAAATAATTTTGGTTTTTACTTTAGATACACGAGGTACATATGTAGGATTGCTACATGGGTGTATTGGACCCAAGTAGTGAGCATAGAACCCAATAAGTAGTTTTTCAACCCATTCCTCCTTCCCTCCCTCTCACCTCTAGTAGTCTGCAGTGTCTATTGTTTCCATGTTTATGTCTATGTGTGCTCCATGTTTAGCTCCCATTTATAAGTGAGAACATGTAGTATTTGGTTTTCTGCTCCTGCACTAATTCATTTAGGATTCTGGCCTCCAGCTCCATTCATGTTATTGCAAAGGACATGCTTTCATTCTTTTTTTATGGCTGCATAGGATTCCATGGTGTATATGTACCACATTTTCTTTATTCAGTCCACCGTTGATGAGCACCTACATTGATTCCATATCTTTGCCATTGTGAATAGCGAGGCAATGAACATAGAAGCTGCACCACTAAAGACCTGACTACCACTGCGGGATTCCCTGCACAGTGTCCGCCTCAGGGCAGACGGGATGTTGTTTCTTTGCCCTTTATTGTCCCTGGCCTGGCTCGGAGAGGGGCCTGCTTGTCAAATGAATGAAGGCAGCTAGTTAATTATTTAGCCCTTGTCTTTCCATCCTTTCTTTTCATCATACCATACTCAAGAAGCACTGTGTAATAAAAAGAAATGATAATGCCTATATCCTGGCCATCAGAGGCTGTTTTGGGTGTGGATAGTAAAAGACAGCTGTTTGCCCACTCAGTATAGTACGGAAAAATGACGTCTGTTTGGTTGAAGATTTTTTTTCCAGTTGGGAAATGTCACCAAGTGGCCTTTCTGTTCTTCACACATGAAATACACACTATCATCCACATATTTTTAGTTAATTTATGTCCAAATAAGCCTTTCTCTTGCTGCTGGAAAATTATGTTTGGGCTGCAATTACCTTTCGCAGCATTGCACAGAAGGGTTTCCGCGCTCACAAAGCTCAGGAGAGAGGCAACAAGGACCCCACCTGATTGTAAATCTTTCCATTTGTAGTTATTCAAATCACATATTTTATTACTAGTACAAAATACATTGTGTCATTCATTTTGGAGGAGCAGCTAATGCTTCAAGAAAAGCTTTGAAAAACATTCTATTTAGAAATAATTTTGTAGGCAGCTAATGCTGTGTGTCTTTTTGGGTTGTCTTTTCTCCCAGCCCTTTTCTCTGTTATGTGTGCCATTTGCATGACAAATGAGACCATCCTCTCCAAAAGCTCACCTGTTCCTGCAGCCTACTTCTCACCTCAAGTTTTCATTCTCTGTATGTTGCATCATAATCCTTAGCACGGTAATAAATTACAGTGTCACCATCAAGATTGTGGCTTCTGGAAAGAAATAAGCAGCAGGGCCAGATGAACTCTTTCAGAAGATGAGAGACTGTTTTCATGCAAATTCCTGGCATCCTGGGGAACCGGGAACAGCCTCTTTATTATATAGACTCAGTTGCAATTCAGCAGCCAGAAGCCATTTCCACTAGCTGTTAGAAGCTGGTGACACTCAGAGCAAGATAACCTTTTAGGCAGAAACTTCTTTTCCTTCTTAGCTGATATGAGCCTTATCTGGAAAAATATCACTTTACTCATTAGATTGAGGAAAATGGGTCAGTGTACTTTCAGAGTGCTTTTAAGTTGAGACATTTATTCAAAAATACCTTTCTAATTTGACACAGAAACAATTGCAGCTCACTTTAGAGCAGGGCAGTAGACAGTGACTGTGGAACGGGAGCCGGGGTGTGCCACATGGATGCCCCCTGAGGGCAGGTCCATCTGTGTGTGAACTTGTCTACAGTGGATTGCACAGACCCTCACTCGCAAGCAGGTGCTGTACCCAGGCTGGTCAACCACACAGTCAGGAGGGTTACTGCTCCAAGGCAGAGTGTCCAGCCTGCGAACTCCAGGGTAATTCTTGACATACAATGTAAACTTTATCTCAGTTTGCCCTCCATTTCCTTTGGGCCACAGATATACTTGACAGAAACATTAATGAGGCCAATTTGTTGCTTTTTTCCCCCATTTTCATCATTTTAAGATCTTTTGAGGCTTAGTACAATGATGAAAAATATTTGCTGTGTTAGTCTGTTCTCATGCTGCTAATAAAGACATACTCAAGACTGGGTAATTTATAAAGAAAGAGGTTTAATTGACTCACAGTTCAGAATGGCTGGGGAGGCTTCAGGAAACTTACAATCATGGTGGAAGGGGAAGCAAACATGTCTTTCTTCACATGGCGGCAGCAAGAAATGCCAAGCAAAAGGGGGGAAAACTCCTTATAAAATAATCAGATCTTGTGAGAACTCACTCAGTATCACAGTACAGCAGAAAGGTAACCACCTCCATGATTAAATTACCTCCCACTGGGTCTCTACTACAACACATAGGGATCATGGGAACTACAATTCAAGATGAGATTTGGGTGGGGATATAGCCAAATCATACCATTCCACTTCTGACTCCTCCCAAATCTCATGTCCTCACATTTCAAAACATAATCATGCCCTTCTGGCAGTCCCCCAAAATCTTAACTCATTCCAGCATTAACCCAAAAATCCAAGTCCAAAGTCTCATCTGTGACAAGGCAGGTGCCTTCCACCTATGAGCCTGTAAAATCAAAAGCAAGTTAGTTACTTCCTAGTTACAATGGGGGTACAGGCATTGGGTAAATACACCCATTCCAAAGGGAAGAAATAGGTCAAGGGGCTACAGGCCCCATGCAAGTCCAAAATCCAATGGGCAGTTATTAAATCTTAAAGTTCCAAAATGATATCCTTTGATTCCATGTCTCACATCCAGGTCATGCTGATACAAGAGGTGGGCCCCCACAACCTTGGGCAAGTCTGCCTCTGTAGCTTTCCATGGTACAGCTCCCCTCCTGGCTACTTCCACAGGCTGGCCTTGAGTGTCTGCAGCTCTTCCAGGTGTACAGTGCAAGCTGTTGGTGGATCTACCATTCTAGGGTCTGGAGGACGAGGGCCCTCTTCTCACAGCTCCACCAGGCGGTGCCCCCATGGGGACTGTGTCGGGACTCCAACGTCACATTTCCCTTCTGCACTGCCCTAGCAGAGGTTCTCCATCAGGGCTCTACCCCTGCAGCAAATATCTGCCTGGACATACAGGCATTTCCATACATCCTCTGAAATCTAGGTGGAGGTCCTCCCAACCTCAATTCTTGTCTTCCACATACCTGCAGGACCAACAGCATGTAAAAGCTGCCAAGGCTGGGGACTTGCACCCTCTGAAGCAATGGTCTGAGCTGTACCTTGGCCCCTTTTGGCCATGGCTGGAGCAGCTGGGATACAGTTCTGCAGTTCCAAGGCTCCACACAGTATGGGGAACCTGAACTTGGCTCAGGAAACCATTTCTCCCTCCTAGGCCTCCAGGTCTATGATGGGAGGGACTGTGGTGAAGGTCTCTGACATGCCCTGGAGACTCTACTCCTTATTAGTTATGCAAATTTCTGCAGCCACTTAAATTTCTCCCCAGAACATGGGTTTTCCTTTCCTATCTCATCATCAGGCTGCAAAGTTTCCAAACTTTTATGTTCTCTTCCTCTTGAATACTTTGCCGCTTAGAAATTTCTTCGGCCAGATTCCCCAAATAATCTCTCTCAAGTTCAAAGTTCCCCAGACCTCTAGGGCAGGGGCAAGCTGCCAGTCTCTTTGCTAAGCATAGCAAAAAGTCACCTTCGCTCCAGTTCCCAACAAATTCCTCATCTCTATCTGAGACCACCTTAGGCTGGACTTTGTTCTCCATGTCACTATCAGCATTTTGGTCAAAGCCATTCAGCAAGTCTCTAAGAAGTTCCAAGCTTTCCCACATTTTTGTATTTTCTCCTGAGTCCTCTAAACTGTTCCAACTTCTGCCTGTTACCCAGTTCCAAAGTCACTTCCACATTTCTGGAAGCATCTCATTCTACTGGTACCAATTTACTGTATTAGTCTGTTCTCACACTGCTGATAAAGACATACCCGAGATAGGGTAATTTATAAAGGAAAGAGGTTTAATTGACTCACAGTTCAGCATGGCCGGGGAGGCCTCAGGAAACTTACAATCATGGTGGAAGGGGAAGCAAACTTGTCCTTCTTCACATGGTGGCAGACAGGAGAAGTGCTGAGCAAAAGGGGGAAAAGCCCCTTATAGAACCGTCAGATCTTGTGAGAACTCACTCACTATCACAAGAACAGCATGAGGGTAACCACCCTCATGATTAAATTACCTCCCACTGGGTCCTTCCTACAAGTAGGGATTAGGGGAACTACAATTCAAGATGAGATTAGGGTAGGAACACAGCCAAACCATATCACTTGCCATGCAAACAGCTGCCCACTTCCTCACCCAAGGCAGACGTTGCTCATCAACACCAATACCCCTCTTCTCCCCATACCTGGAAGGCCTAGCCCGGTGGTTCTCAAGCTTGGTTGCCCATTAGAGCCACCTGGGGAAAGTTTTATTTTTTGGTAGTGCGTTGAGTCTTCTAATTTAGAGTCTCTGGGAGTGGTGCCTGAGCATTGATGATTTGAACATGCTTCAGCTGATTCTTACGTGTAGTCATTAGTCACAACCCCTTGTTGAGCCCAGTCATGAAGCCTCAGAATCCTTCTTAAACCAGGCACTAACAATTATCAAAGTTTGTATTCAAGACAATTCCTAAAGCAATCCATGACTTATGTCTGATTGACTGATCTATGCCAGCAGTTCTCAAAGTGTGAGAACCACACTGGGAATTTGTTAGGAATGCAAATTCTCAGGCCCTACCCCAGAACTAGTAAATTTAAAAGTCTGGGTTAGAACCAGTTTTATGAGCCCCTCCGGTAGGTTCTGATACACATTCAAATTTGAGAACCACTGCTCCAGTCAGTAACTGTGACTGATGGCCTGACATTCTAATCACCTGAAGCATCACCAAAAACCTACCAATTCTTGGGCACCACTCAGAGAAATTCGAATAAATTAGAATACTCATGGCTTTAAAAACAAGCAAACAAACGAACTTTCCCCAGGTGATTCCTATAGGTAACCAAGCTTGAGAACCACTGGACTAGGCCTTCTAAGTTCTCAAAGAAAAGGTGTATTGGCCTTGCTTTCAGCCAGTGTTGTGCATTTACCTAGGCCTAGAGTGGCCACCTAAGTCTGGGGACACTGATGGTGGAGTGAGGATAGAATTCTTCCTCAGGCATGGTGACAAAGGGCAGTGCTTCAAGGTATGAACTGTGGCCGAGGTCTGACCAACAGCACTGATGAAATGTTAGAGGGGCCCTGTGGTTAATTGAGGGACTTTGATATAAAGTGTTGGAGGTATCCCTCACCCTCAAGCCCCCTGATAGTAGCCCATGATGGTTCTGCCACCTAGGAACTTAACAATGGCATTGTTAAACTAGTATCTGATAAAATTGTATATACTCAGTGTATTAGTTTCCCATGGCTTCCATAATAAATTATCACAAACTGAACAGCTTTAAACGTAAATTTATTCTATCACAGTTCTGGAGGTTGGAAGTCTGAGATCAAGGTGTTGGCAGGCTCATTCTCTCTTTGAAGGCTCTAGGGAGGATCTATTCTATGCCTCTCTCCTAGTTGCTATCAATTCTTGATGTAATTTGGCTTGTAGATGCATCACCCCAATCTCTGCCTCCATCTTCACATGGTGTTCTCCCTGGTGTGTTGCTGTATTTTCATTCGGCCTTCTTATAAGGATGCCAGCATGAAATTTAGGGCTCATCCTAATCCAGTATGATGTCATCTTAAACTTGATTATATTTGCAAAGACCCTGTTTCCAAGTAAGATCACATTCACAGCTATCACAGGTTAGGACTTCAACATGTCTTTTGCGGGGGTATAACTCAATACACAACATTCAATAATTTACCATTTAATGATAATAAGAATATATTGTGTGGTTTAAATATCTATCATATTGGATTTTCACAACAACCTCAATGTATTTTACATATTAGAAACCTTTTGGAATAGCAGGCATTATGAAATTCAGAGCTATTTCATGATACACTCAGCCATGAACCTATCACTTCTAAACGTCGAGGGGATTCTCTCATGCTGCACAACTGAAATATTTGGTGAACAAGTCCATGAACACAATACTCAATATTCATGAGTGGCTGGATTTCTGCCATAATCCCATTGAGACTTCGTCTCACACAAGGCGGTGGAGAAAAGTGCTGTAGCAATGACCAGACACATAGAAGTACTACCCTCTGGGATTCTCAACAATAAGTAATTAGCAAAAGGAATCAGTCATATGCCTGGACCTTGGCCTAGAAAACTTCATACTTGGGTGGGCTCTAAAACCAAAGCTATGTGTTGTACTTATGTGACCTCACTCTGGCAAGACAGTGTGCTGGCTGGATGGTGTTAGGTACATCCATTGCCCATTGAGAGTAGGGCTGAGGCTCCTCATTATCATGTCCACAGCAGGGTACTGAGGACAGAATGGGTGCTACATAGATGCTTGCTGCATGCTGTCTGAAGCTGAGGGACTAAAGTGCCTCCATACCAAGAGCTTCTACCTGTTGGCATCACACCTGCTAGCAGGTGTGGATGTGGGTCGGCAGATGACCCTGAGGATAGCTGGGTTAGGATTAATTCACTGCCAGATATCTTCTCTTAGTTCACCACATTCTATACACACACACACACACACACACACACACACACACAATCTTAAGTTTATCTTATATCTGAGTTAAGACATAATTATTCTGAAGCAGTGGTTTTCAAACATTTGAAGAATTCTTGGCAACACAACCATTCAATACAAAACTCTGTGTGGAAGGTGTGTATGAAGTCTTGAAGGGAACTCAGACCCTGATGATAGTGAGCTGCCTCTTCCTGTTCTCTTCTCCCTCCCCCATGCTCCAACAGCGACCCCTGTGGCAGCTCTAGGGAAGCCCGGTCCTTGCAGAAAGCAGACCCATGCCTTTAGCATCCCCCCGGGAAGCAAGCCATCTGGTACCTTGTAGAAACCCCTGCCAGGGACAGTGCTCTCCCCAAGCCCAGTGTCAGCACTTCTGTGTCTGTATGAATGCACATTCCTTCCCAGTGAACCCCATGCATTCTTCACTGCCCTGAGAATTTTTCCCTGATGTTCCTCACCACCCAGTGGAGCAAGCACTCCTCTATGCCCCTTCCTCATGGCTGCACTGGGAAGCTGGGGGCTCTTAGGGCACTTTACATTCACGCGACTGTGTTGGCCTTGGTGTCTGGGCCAAGCTTCTCATGCAGCAGCGGCAGGACCGCCTGGCTGGCAGAACCCTGCCTGCTGCAGCGTGGTTCCACTTCCTTTTCTTCTGCTTCCCTCCACAGGGCTGGTCACCATCCTCTAAATTAATAGATTTCCTTTCACGTAATTGAAGACAAGTTATAATCATCACCTGATAATATTAATTATATCAATAATTGATATTGATTATATCAATAATCATCACCCTGATTACTTCTGAGCACCAGAAGGCAACATTGACAATGATGTTTGAAAAGATGGAAGAAAGATTTAAAATTCCTAGGAAACAAAGTGCCCACTGTTGTGCCCCCTGACTTTGCATTTCCTGTTGTTCTGCCTCCCAGGTCAGTGTCCCCCTTCTCTTCAGCTGAGCGGGAGAGCCTGCCGTGACAAGCTGTCACCTGCCTGTTCAGGGGCTCTTCTCCAAGGCTCAGCCACCTGCTGGGATGGTGGGGGCGGCGGTGACAGGCCAAGCTCAGTGTTCAGTGAGGCCCAACAGTGCAAGGTGGCAGGAGGGCTGGAGGCTCCTTGCTGTGGGCCAGCACTTCCACTTTCCAGGCAAGAGGGAGTGGCCCCACAGCTGTCACTGACAGCCCCTGGGGTTTGCTCCAGACTTGGCAGAGGAGGACAGTCTCAGACTCCCAAATCACCTCTTTGAAATTCAGAAGAGCCACATTGTCGTCTCCCCTCCTCTATCTGACACAAAAACACACAAAAGATAAGCAAGCCCTAACTCTCTTTTACTCAGAGACCAACACTGCCAAGTTTTCTCTGTCTCCCACTCTCGCACACAGATTGATACATTCTCACACAGAATCTGGTTCTCTGTCTCTCTCTGTCTCTCTCTCTCTCTCTGTCTCACCCACACATCACACACACACACACACAGTATACTAATTAAACTCCAACTCTCTCCTACCTCACTTGACCCAGGTATTTTGAGAGAACCAAAGCCCCTGTTTTCTGGGGGAGCCCAGGCCATCTCGAGGTGTGACAACAGCACCTCCCCTAGTGGCAACACACAACTTGGGGTCTCTGCACTCTCAGACATTGACCTCCAGGTGTTTGGTAGCTGCTGCTTCACTGGATGAGTTCTCCTCCTCTCTTCCCAGCTGTGGGGACCGTGTAGATAAAACCAGTAAATTCATTCATGTTCTGGGGGATGATGAGAACAGAGAGTCCTGCTGCAGCCACAGCCTGAACATGCCCTCCAGGCATTTGTCGTGTAGCTGGCATTTGAGCTGAGGACATCTCCCCCACCACAAAAGCCTGCCCCCATCCTCAGGGGAAATCAGGACTGTCTTCTTTGCAGAAAGTGGGATGTGTGCCTGGGGATGTCCAGCCTGGTTGCCTTTATTCCTCCCAGGCTCCAGATAGGAAACCAGATAAAAATACACTTTGCTGTTTGCTCCTTTTTTTTTTTTTTCTCCCTAGCTTGGGTTAACCATTTTTACATTTTTACAGTATTTTTGCTAACGTCAACCATGTATCTTTGGTGACTTGAGCAGATTGTAAGAATGGGCAGTATAAAAATATCCTCTTTCAGTGGAAGCATGAGGTAAATGAGGAGGGGAGTGAGGGAGCTGCCGTCCCCGCTCTGTGCTGTCACTACTGCAGCCAGCGGCTTCATGTTCCGTGTATTATGAGTGAGACAATGCCTAAGCATAGAAAAAAGCACGATGGGGTGAAATCCTGGCATTTGGCATAAAGAACTGGAAAGGGGGGCCATATTTGCTATAGGGAGTGATGAGCTTTGGAGGACAGCCTTGGCGAGCACCCTGTTTAACAGCTGTAATTGGCAGTGATACTGGACAGCACAGGCCATGCCAGCTGTCTGCTCTATGCTCACCTCCTATTACTTCTCCTTTAGGAACTCCGTGCTTCAGCCATTGTGGATTGCTTGCATGTCCCAGCCTCTCTCTTATCCCTGGCCATTGCACAAGCTGCTCTCTGCCTGGACTTCCCTCCTCCAGTCACTTTGCCTGGTTAACTTCTACTTGTTCTCTAGGGCTGAGCATAGTGAAAATAATAGTTAACACTGGGCTGTGTAGGTGCTGATGAGAAACTGAGGCACAGAGAGGTAGGTTACTTGCCCCCGTTGCACAGGTAGAAAGAGGCAGTGCTGGTATCCAAACCCAGCCAAAGGCTCCAGGAGTTCTTAACCACCATCAGAAACTGCTTCTCTAACAGCTCCTGCCTGCCTTCCCTGACCCTTCCCTGTGTTGCGGAGTCTCCACTTGGTTTCAGAATACCTTGTACCTACTCTCATCTTCACCTTCCCTTGCTTTTCAATGTTTTTAACAATATATTTTAAGCTTCTGTTTTCTTGTCTGCCTCCCCACTGTCCTGTTCAGTTTAAGGGCAGGGACACTGGCTCATTTCTGGGACACCAGCTTCTCAGCAGGACCTGGCACAGAATGGTGCTTATTGCCTATTTCTTGATGGGATGAATGAATGAGTGGATAGATATGAATCCCTTAGGTAAACAAAACTGGCCAAGGTCTGGCAGACAAGCTGAGGGTCAAGCAGAGAGCCAATTTAGAAAGCTCCATTGTGGGATTGGAGGCAAGAAGGAGAAACAAGCCTAAGGGCGGCCCTATAGAGAAGGACATCTCCAGCCTCCGGAATCTTCACCTCCACTGAAGGGCTGGCAGGACAGTCAGCATGTAGAAAGACCACAGCACTGGGACCATTCAACCCTCGTGAAACCCGGGGCTATCTGCAGGCTACAGAGTTAGGAAAACTTGCCCCCCAGAGGTGGAATGCAATGAAAATGGGGCAGAGGGCAGCATAGCATGACCTTGTAGTGGCAGGGCTCTCTAGGAGGCATGCTTCATCACTCTTCTTTCCTTTTGTATCATTGCGATTCCTTCTGACCCAAATGTGTTAGCTTTTACATTGCCAGGGAACAAAGAAAACCATAACTTGTATCTCATGTAGCCAATCTCAGGTAGTTCCAGTAAGTTTATGACAATTAGACTCTCTCCTCCCACCCACCTCCCCTGCAGCAACATTGGAATCAATATATAGGGAACCAGGGCACATGTGGTGTGTCCACATAAGGCTAGAGGCCAGCACAGGCATGCTGGTCACCTTGAGCTTCTCTAACTAGGCACAGCAACATAGCTTGTGCATGAGGCAAGAATAGCCTGTCTGTCATAATTCACAAGATATGGGAGTGAGGGTTTGAAAGGATGTGCATGCCAAGTTTTTTATTGCCTGCCTTCAACCAGAAACCTGATGGTTGGGCTGACCACACTTTCTCCTTTCAGGGAGGGAAGATCCCCGTGAGATGGACAGCTCCAGAGGCCATCGCCTACCGCAAGTTCACTTCAGCCAGCGACGTTTGGAGCTATGGGATTGTCATGTGGGAGGTCATGTCATTTGGAGAGAGACCCTACTGGGATATGTCCAACCAAGATGTGAGTGTCAGCAGCACTTTGTCACCACAAACCCTCATCGAAGGGATCCCAAAGGCAGTAGCATACCAGTTCTTCCTGTTTTCAGCTCATGGCCTCATAACCTGAACCTGCAGTGTTCAGGGCAGGGGATACACGGACACCCTTAGCATGGATGTTGGAACTAATCAAAGAGCCCAGCATGGAGGTGTGAAAGTCACTATGACCACAAAGCCTGTAGAGGTGCCAAGGCCACAGTCCCCAACCCAAGAGACAAAGGGCTGTTTAATTCCAAATGGCTGAGGACCACGAATAGATCAGCCCCAAATTAAGCAGCAAAGTCTACCCTGCTTCTAAGCGTTCAGATTCTGTGTTTTCCTTCCCCATGCACGACAGAGGGGAAGGAGGCACTGGACTGAGGGCCAGGGCCTGGGTTCCCATCCTGCTCTGCCTCTGATGGCTGTGCTCCATTGAGCCAGTTGCAGTTTCTTTGTGGGACTTGTACCTCCTAGCTTTAAAGAGACGAATTGTCAAGGGCCCTTCTTCCTTGAGAATTCACTCTTCTATGATCCCAGGTCACCTATCAGTGAAGGAAGAGGTGGAAAGCTTTCCAAAGCTGGTCAGCTTCAGATGGACCACAGGAGAGGGCCTCTGTCTGTGGGGAGGTCAGCACTCCCCCAGGATGCCCTCAAGGGAAAAGGGTGAGAAAGGAAGAGAAGGGTCATCTAACATGCTTTAAATAGAGGCTTTTTGGAATGTTCCACATGAGAACCTTTGCTCCATACTTACTAAAAGGTGAGGAAGCCTTTTTAGGATGATTTGCTTTGATAAGTCTCCAATGAAAAGTCCTGCCTGAATTTCAACACTGCCTCTCACCCTGAGCTGATCTCCAGGGACCAGGGCTCTTTTGTGCTTTGAATACATACCCTCCCCTTGGTGCTGAGAGGATTACAATTTGCAAAGCTGCATATCTGTGTTCTCTGCTTGCCCTTCCCATCACTTTGGGAGAGGGGGTAGTTTTTATCCTTCCCAACTTACAGCTAAAAGAGAAAGAACGGCCCCCAGTTCAGATCTGAGTCCACTGGCAGCCAGCCACACTCTAACCCCCTCTGTGCTGGGGTGAACACTGAGGAATTTGTAAGCTGTGGAGTCAGCAAGCCTGCTCTCCTGCCACAGGTTTAGTGCCATGGCAGCTGCTCAGAAGATTGAGAAAGTGGCAATTTCCCTGAGAGACTGTGGAAAGAGGAGCTGGGGTACCTCTATGACAGTACTCCCTGTTGCCATGGACAGAGTGGCTCCAGCCTGGAGTGGGTGAAATGACTGCATCCTTAACCAGGTCCTGAAGTCAACCATGGCTGGTGTCTACGTCCTCTATTATCTGTAATTAGCAACACCTTGCCTCTGCTCCTGGAGCATGTCAAATCAGTAAGTGGTGGAGTTGGTACAAAGCCTGCTTTCATGAAATCAGCTGCACCCTGGTTCTGTCTATACCAGCTGCTAAATGAGTATAACACGTTAGCTAGAAAAAGCAGACCCAGCAGGGCGCAGTGGCTCGCGCTTGTAGTCCCAGCACCTTGGGAGGTGGAGGCGGGTGGATTGCTTGAGGCCAGGAGTTTAAGACCAGCCTGGTCAATATGGTAAAACTTTGTCTCTGCTAAAAATACAAAATTAGCCAGGCGTGGTGGCGCATGCCTGTAATCCCAGCTACTCGGGAGGCTGAGGCACAAAAACTGCTTGAGCCTTAGAGGTGGAGATTGCAGTGAACCAAGATCTCGCCACTGCATTCCAGCCTGGGTGACGGAGTGGGACCCTGTCTCAAAAAAAGAAAAAAAAGAAAAGAAAAGAAAAATCAGACCCATTTTATCCTGCCCAAGACCTTAATCTGATTAAGAACAATTCAGCACATACAGAATGAATTACAAAACTGTCTGACAAGCAGGATTTCACATTCAAGATATTTTCTGTCAATGCTGAAAACAAATAAAATTTCTGATATTAGACTTCCAGAATTCCCAAATTATTCATTTAACACACAGTCAGTGTATGCTAGTTGTGACTAAGCACTGTGCTTGCTGGTTCTATTCTTGAGGGTTTTATAGTCCAGTGGCATAAACATGGGGCTTTGAGAACATTTGAGTGGAGGAGGTAAGGGAAGACTTCCTGGACATTTGACATTTGAGATGGGTCTCAGAGGGAATAAGAACATCTGTAGAGTAGCAGTTTATTCTAATTTTGCTGTGCTTCTTCAAAATAAAGCCCCTAAGCATTGTCTCAAGTACAATTTTGCTCCCCGTGGGAGGCAAGAGGTGACTTCATGCCCATTCAGAAAGCTTCTTACAACCTGGCCTGGGAGAGAGCCAGGAGGGGCTCCCAGCTGCTGGACTGAAGCCTCACTCATCAGAAACCACCAAGGTGGTGGCGGTAAAGGATTTTACAGATGACAATTGAAAGGTTTTAAGGAAGAGAATTGCAGAGGCAAGTCAGAGTGCTGGTAATTAGGCTTCCAGAGCCCAGGAAGGCCTTTGAACATGTACAGAGAGTTTGTCAGTCAGAGAGAGCAACTTGGAAGTTCTGCTGCTTGGATCTGATTGACAGAGATAATGAGAGTGGCAGTGTCTGTGGAGAGGAACTGCAGTCTTATTGAAACATCAGAGCTTGACTTAACCCGCTCTACCCTGGTTTCTCCACTACTCTGAGCTCCTCCACTTCCCTCTCTCCAGTGCAAGGTCGAGTAGGCACTACCCACAGCCTGACTCACTAATGGGAAATACATGTCTGGGGGCAGCCGGGAGCAGGCCCTGAAAATGCAAGGGCAAGAGGAGGGGCTCTGCCCATTTCCCAGAGGAGTTCTAGTCACTCCATTCAGTCCCAGAGAGCACCTGGGGTCAAACTCCCTGCACCTGATCCCTACCGAACCCGCGTACCTACCATTTCTCAGTACAGGTGAATAAAGGCAACCCCTCACCACACCTCCTCCCTGCCCCTTTAATTAGATCCCAGGACGTTTGCTTACACTGGCCTTTGCAATGGCCAAAAGAGTTGTTGCTGAACTTTCAAAGTGAGACAGCAGAGAGCTCTGGGTAACAGTTGCCTGGACTGGTCTCCTTACCCTCACAGCTTTACTTTTACTTCTCTCTGGAAATGCCATCTGATTTCATTCTAATCTTCAATCTTCTCAGTAGCCACTTATCTCATCCTTTTATGGACCAATGAAAGGAGCCCAGAACTCACTTCTGTTTTCAACTCTGCTCAGTAGGACACACTATGCCTCCAACCTTAGGCCATCTCTTTCCATACAATTCAAACCTGGTCACTGGCATTTACAGCCATCATCAGATAGCCAGAATGAAGGTGTTTCTCCACTCCTCCTCCCTGTTCCCCATACCTGCTAGTGAGGCAAGTGTGACAGAGAATGATCTCAAAGTCCTATTAGAAGACCAAAGTTATTTTTTGATATAATGATGTTGTAATTTGACTATAAATTTCATGTGCTCAAAAATTTAGAAAACACACAAATCCTAAAGAAGATAATACAAATCGCCAAAGGCATAGTACTTCAATCAAAGACTTGAGTGGATAAATGCTACTCATATACCAATGAAAGACCTCAGTATTTTTTCCTTTGGGCTGAAGGGTAAAGCACACTTTTTTCCCTATGCGCAAGAAGCATTAATGCTCCCAGATTATCAGCTCAAGTAATAACAACAAAATTATTTACAAGAAGTAACAAATGGAGTAAAGTCCCATTTTCTAAACACAAACATGGTAGAGGGTTCCCACGGCTATGCTGTACCCTGCAAAGTGAGAAAAGTCCTTGATGCTTTTAAACATTATCTTCCTGGACCTCCAAAATGAGCAGTAGTAGCTCCCTTCTTTGCCGGGAAGACATCTACTATAATAGACACAGCCGTAATGACACCTTCTGTGTGATAAGGATTCATCCTACTACTCATCTGTGCTGTGCTCAACACACATCACTTCGGTGTCATTTAATCTTTGTAACAATCTCATCTGTGAAGTTTCAGGAAGTCAGGTGACTCTCCCAAGGTTCTATAGCTAAGAAGAAATGGAACTTGGATTTGAAACCAGCCTTCCAAGGTCTATGCACTATGTAGTACTATCACCAACACAGCCAAATGGGCCTGTGCTCCTAGCTGACCTGCCCAGAAAGGAGAAATCAGTGGCTTTTTGATGTCCTCTTAAAAAGAAACTAAACATACCAAACAAAGAGCAAATACAAAACACAAATACCGGAACAGTCTTCAAAAAAAAAGTGACTCGTGCCTGTAATCCCAGCACTTTGGGAGGCCCAAGTGGGCGTATCACAGGGTCAAGAGATCGAGACCATCCTGGCCAACATGGTGAAATCCTGTCTCTACTAAAAATACAAAAGTTAGCAGGGCGTGGTGGCGCGTGCCTGTAGTCCTAGCTGCTCGGGAGGCTGAAGCAGGAGAATTGTTTGAACCCGGGAGGTGGAGGTTGCAGTGAGCCGAGATTGTGCCACTACACTCCAGCATGGGCAACAGAGTGAGACACCATCTCAAAAAAAAAAAAAAAAAAAAAAAAAAAAGCCAGTGGGATGCCATGATGCCATGCTATGGAGGCAACAAGGGAAACAGAATTGAGTTCCATTCAGTCTAGAGCTTACAGGGAGAAGACTCAGCGTGTGTATGGGTACCCATTCTCTTGATCCCTTGCCAGAAGAGTTTGGATCAGCTGGTCACACCATGGAGCTGTGCTCTCACAGAAAGGCCCTGACTCCAGTGCTCTTTCTTGTTCCAGGACAGGTGGTAGAGCTTGTCAGTGAGGAAAATTATTATCTGGGGCTCTAACATCTAACGACCTGAGCAGAGATGGCATTAGTTTAGGGGACCACCAGGAACGTTAACTGGCCTGCACTGGAAGACTTTGGGGATGCCTAGCACCGTGAGAGGTTGAATTGGACTCTAGCTCCTCCTGCTGGCCCTACCTAACTTGCCCTTATGCAATCCAGAAGGAGCTCCAGGGGCCATTCAATGGGTAATCCCACTTGGAGATTCTGTGACTGGGACCCTCAATCTAGTTATTTGGAAGGAACTGGAAAAGGATGCGGGGTTTGTGAGCCAGGCTGATGGGAATGATGCCCAGCTGCTCATTCTCATAGATTACTTAGTTTAGCTCCATGTCCTTGTTGCATACCGAGAAGACATCAGACACCTCCAGGGGCTGTTCTCCAGGCTGAGATTACTCTTACAGCCCAACAGAGGCCTAGGAAATGCAGCTTTTGAAGTATTCAAAACTTAAAATCAAGCACCGCTGTGATTTATTCCCAGCCCCATCTTTTGCTAGTTGTGTGCCCCTGGGCAAGTTACTTCACTGTTTATGCCTCCATTTTCTCATGGGGAAATGGGGTTAAAATGGTTGTCCTCAGAGGATAGCAGGGGAATTTGACTGACTACAGTTTAGAGGAGAGAAAAGATTGTCAGTGCAACACAGTGTTCAAAAGAAACTATTCCCAGTCACTGGATTTTTAAATATAGTAATAAAGTTGATATGGTTTGTATGCTTGATTTTCACCCTATTGAATGGAAGAACTAATACACCTTGATTATCTCCACTGACTTGGTTATCATTTTATCTCATGTCCTGTCTCATGTCCTACATACTGTGCATAGAAATTGTAAAAACTAAACTAACTGAAAATACTCACTTTTTGACCAATTTATAAAGTATATAAAAAAGAATAATCAGTTGAAATGAATCGGATTATTTATAAGTAGAGGCAAAAACACCAAAAACCCCCTGAAGTCCAAATTATTTCCTTTGTTGTTTAAAATGCTTTAACTATTTATTTTAATATAAAATCAATGCAGGATTATTATAGAAAACAAAAAATTCAAACAAGCAAAGAGAAAAACATAAAAAATATTCAGGTTTCTGCCTATCCAGAGGCAACTGCTATTAACACCATGCTGTATATCCTTCTAAGGTCTTTTCTATGCATGTGTATAATAGTTGGTTTTTATTTTGTTTTTTACAAAAGCAAGATTATACTATACCTGAAGTTATGCAGCCAGCTCTTTTGCCTATTACAATATGAGCATATTTCCATTTCAATAGGTAGATTTTTGTAGTATCACTTTAAGGCGTACATTGTATTTTAGGCCTTCTGTTGCATTATGGGTGTACCATAATAAATTCATATGTTTAGCACTTGGGTCACTTACAATTATTTTTTTAATATAAAAAGCACAGAGTAGGCATAATTGATTTAAATGCATTTGAAGTTAAGATGTACTGGATGAAAAAACACAAAGATCTGAAAAACAGACAAAGTACTTAATGTTCCTAGAATCTTTACAAAATTACTCTCTGGAGTTTGTGAAAATTACCAAAATCTGATTGACGGTATTCATTTTAGACCACCTTGTTATTTGGACTGTTGTCATTGATTTGAACCAATTTGTTTAACCAAGTCCATTCATGTTGCTGCCTCATGAGGATTATGACAAATAATGCAGAGGAGGCATCTAGAGGGTCTCTAGCATGGAGTAAGTGCTCCACCAATGCTAATCCCTTTCCTTCCTTTCTCTTCCCTTCCAAATGAAAGAATGAGTCCACCACAAGTTTTGAGGACATCCTTTATAAATAGTGAGTTCACTGGGTTTCCCACGTCTTTGTTTCATCACCCCTGGTGCCACCAGCTTCCAGTAAGGCAGAATTGGGCCCTATGTGTTCTTAAAGAGTGGAGATGCTAAAGCTGTTCACTGGCTCATTCTTCAACAAACATTTACAGAGGTCCATGTGTGTCAGGCCCTGCACCAGGAACTGGGGACATAAAGAAGTACTATGATGTGGCCCCTGCTTTCTAGGAGCCCAAAGTCTAGGGGGATAAACCAAGTGCACAGAAAATCCATTACAGCGGAAGGTGTGCGAGCACAGAGCAAGGGCATCTGAGCCAGCCTGGATATAAAGGGGATGATTTGTGAGTGACTGGCTGGTGGCAGTCACACAGTCACACCTGTTCCTTGTATGTCACTGCAGGTCATCAATGCCATCGAGCAGGACTACCGGCTGCCCCCACCCATGGACTGTCCAGCTGCTTTACACCAGCTCATGCTGGACTGTTGGCAGAAGGACCGGAACAGCCGGCCCCGCTTTGCAGAGATTGTCAACACCCTAGACAAGATGATCCGGAACCCGGCAAGTCTCAAGACTGTGGCAACCATCACCGCTGTGTGAGTCTAGTGAAATGGTGATCCCTAAATATGGGTGGTTTCATGGTCAGGGGCATAGCCAGCAGCCTCTAACCATGATCGTGTTCAAATTTTTTAAACAGTATCTAGTTACAGTGTGGGCCTTATGTTGAGGAGAGCACGCATGCGTGAAGAAAGGTAGGAGAACATTGCAATGATCGTGATAGAGAAAATAGTGTCTTAAATCAGGATAATGGCTGTGGAAAAAAGTAAATGAGTTTTGGCAATTTGGGAGACAAAATCTTTATGACTTGGTGAAGGATTGGACATGGATGTTGAGCGTGAGGGAGATGTCAAGATAGCACCCGGATTTCTGGTTTGGATACCTGGGTGTCTGCTTTGAAATGTGCCAAAGAAGGTTGGCAGTAGTTCTCATTGCTCCATTTTTTTTTTCAAATAGCTAAGGATGAAACTAGGAAAAAAATGTTACCAATATATCTGGGGAGGTTGTGGTAAAATATGCATATTTTTAAAAGGATCATGTCTTTGAATGGTGAGGCTCCTAAATTTTGGTTTACAAAGGAGTTGGGAGCCTTCCGTTCCCTTCAGACTAAACGCTTTGTCAATCTGCCTGTCTGGGTTAACTGACCTGTGACAGTACCCAGAGGCAGAGACACTGGCCACCTGGATGTAGAAGTCATGCTGATTTAGGATTCCATGAGGAAGAAAGGTTCAGCCCAGGGCTCCACTATAATCCTCATTCCATCAGGAATGCTGCCTTCCATGAAGTCAGCTGTCAGGCCAGACTGGGGCACTGTCCATGCATCTCTGCAGTGTGTGGTCATCTGCCCCTCTCTGTCTCACCAGGCCTTCCCAGCCCCTGCTCGACCGCTCCATCCCAGACTTCACGGCCTTTACCACCGTGGATGACTGGCTCAGCGCCATCAAAATGGTCCAGTACAGGGACAGCTTCCTCACTGCTGGCTTCACCTCCCTCCAGCTGGTCACCCAGATGACATCAGAGTAAGTGATGAGAATCTCTCTGTCCAGACCACACCTAGGGGTCAGTGCTCCTTCCCTGCTATTGCAGATGCTGTGAGTCCTATTTCTGGCCTCATCCCTGGAGCTCCGTCTCTGTATAGACCAGGCCTGGACAGGGAGCACCTTGGAAAGATGTAGGGGGATGTGAGGGTGGGGTGGGGAGGTGGAAATCCACTCTGGGCCTCAAATGAGAGTTCTTCAAAGTTATAGCCATATGTCATTTGCCTAATCACCCAGAGTCTCTTCCCCATTTAAGTTTTTTAACTCGACTCATCAAAGAGAACATCCAGATGGAAAGAACACAGACAGCCAGTACTTTAAATAACATAGCAGGAAAAGCATTGCACTGATTCAGCAACAGTCTGAGATGTATGGGGGGCTTGTCCTTATACTTAGATAGCAGTTGTCAATAAGCATGCATTTCCATCCCCCACAATTATTTACCAGTCTGTGTCTCCCACAGGAGTTTGGAGGAATACACAAAATAAAATTATTCAAATAAGATGAGAGCCAGAAAGAATTTTAAAGATCCATGTGGTCCAGCATTTCCCCTAAGAATGTTCAGAGAAGCACCAGTTGTGGGAAATGTTAATAAGTTCTCCTTGGAAAAAAGGTCCTGCAGTCAAATAAATTTGGGAAATATTGTGCACTTTATCACCTTCTTGGAGATTCACTGCTCATATTAGCATTATAAAGGCCACGAGAAATCCTGAAATAAAGGAACCCATTTAAAATTATTAAATACCATAGAACCGTATTTTTGAGGGGCAGGGTTTTATAGAACTGTAGTCTGGGAAATATTTATCTAGTTCCACCCCTTCCATTCTGCAGATTCTGAACTTATGTGACATTAGTGCTCACAAGTGGCAAAGTTGAGACACAAGCCTGCTTTTCTGGCTGCCAGTTCAATGTTCTGCTACCTGTCCACCCCAGGGTCTCAGTGGTTCCCAGGCTTTGCTGCACACTGGAATCACCCGAGGACCTTTAAAAACTATTGATGCCTGGTTCTCACTCCCATACCTTCTGATTAGTTGTGGTGAGATCTGAGCATCAGAGATTTTTAAAGCTCCTCAGGTGATTCTAATGTGCAGCAAAGTTTGGGAACCACTGGATTAAGGTTGGCAAGGGTCAAATTTCACCTTCTATACTCACAGAAGCTCACATAATCCTACCTAGGAAATTAACTCTACCCTTCAAACACACACACACACGCACGCGCACACACACACACAGGGGGACTTCATGGGCTCCATGGGCTACAACATGTACCAATAGCACATATTGTGGAATCTGGCAGCCTGTAATATACATTTCCTATGGTAGAAGATTCATTCATCCATCAGTCTGCAAACACGTATTGATCACCTATTATACAATGGGCACAGTGCAAGGTGCTGGGATTTCCTCCTTGCAACTGGGGCAAACCAGTTGCTGAGTCCCAGGAAAGAGTGGTGGTGATCCACCTCGTAGCTGAGCCCCCAGGGACAGCTTCCTGACATTCTGACGGTTTTTCTGTCAGTATTCCTGGAGTCCAGCTCCACCTCTCTGAGGTCTTTTTTTTTTTTTTTTTTTTCCAGAAATGGTGGAGCCACCACTTTCTCCAGGGAGATGGTTTAAATGTATGTCTAGCTTTGGATCCACTGAACATCAGAATACATTTCTTAAAAACTAGATTCATTTTCTGGTGATGCCATAAAAAGATGGTTCCTGCCATTAAGAATGACTGTCAAATAGACAGCAAAAATTAATAAATAGAAAAGATGCACTCCCCAGTGGAAAACCAACTTCCTCATCTTTTAGAGTGAAAATTGATGCCCCTAGATAATCAGAGGGACTGAGTTCAGAGATAGAATCAGGTGTTTATGAAGACTGGCTACTCCATTTTCCCACTGTGATTTGCCTGCGTATGGGGGCCATTGTCACATAATCCCCCAGGATCTAAAAGAATTCTCTCAGTCTGAGAATAATCACATGAAAAAGATAAGGGGAAGACCAAAAGGAAAGTGAAACTGTAAATTAAGGGATTTTGTTCAAAGTAAAGCATGTCCACACACTATTAGAGCAATTTGATTTGTTTATTGAGAAGTAAAACAAAGAAAAGGAAAATAAGCACTTAATAAAATAGATTGTGGGACAATCTGTGAATTCAAAATTCAAGCATGCCTCCCTAAAGTATTTGCCAAAAAGACACGAACACTTTGAGCATCTCAACCAGCAGCATCCCTTGGGAGACTGACTACTAACCGAAAGGGGCATGGGGCGGGACAGCCAAGGCATTGTGGACAGAGATCCATCCAAGGGTTCACCAGGGTCTGATGTGCAGTGTACAAAGCAATCAGCTGTGCCGGATTTGGGGGGCTTTAGAGGAAATACAGTCAGGACCTTAGAAGAGTTCTGCCAGCATCCCTGCAGGGGTGCTGAGAACCAACTTGTCTTGTATTTGAATACCAGCTCCACCACTGCTCACCTACTCTGTGACCTTAAGCACATTACTTAACTTCTCGGAGCCCTGCTTGCCTTGTTTATAAATAATTTATAAATTATTATAAATAATAATGCCCGTCTCATTAGTCTGTGATGGGAGGTTAATGGAATGGCACACGCAAAGTACTTGATCCATTATCTACCCATAGCATGCACACAAAAAATGGTTACTGTTAAATTTTTATCATCATTGAGTTTGCAGTGGTTTCTCTAATTTTGTGAAATGCTTTCACATAGGTTTAAATGAGATAGTGTATGGCACGTGGGATGCATTCAAGCAGTGTTATGTATTATTATTAACTGAGAAAGAATGCATGGGTCTAGCACAGGTCAACTATAAGCCATGAACTTGTTCTTATTAATCCAATTCAGTGCTCTATCCTGGACATATTCCTTGGATTCCTGATTGGGCAGATATTTTAGTTATTTTGAGACCACTCTTCTTAAAAATACTTACATTAAAATTCAAACGGAGGCAGAAAATGGAAACTCAGGGGAAAACATCAGAAGACCAGGTGAGCCCCATATCTTTTCAGTCTCAGCGGGTGATCACTAATTTAGGCAGAAAACTCCACAGAATAACTTAAGCCCCATATAGTGTGCACTTGGAGTGTTAAAAAATAGCAGAGGAAAATTCCAGTCCATCTGAGGGTCAAGAGACAATGAAGGGGCTGCCTTAGAGCCCGTACATAAGGAACACACCCCTGGAACAAGGCGCAGCACTCCCAGGATTGTCTAAGCTGAGGGGGTATTAGAGAAGAGGGAGAAACTGAAAGTGAGCAGAAAAATCTCTAATTGCAAGTTGCCAAAAACTTGGGTAAACTTAAGCTAGTTGGATTTTTGTAGCATGGCTACTTCCCAGGAGCATGGCTTTAGTGATGAGTTTTGATCTGCGAACAGCTGACCTAACACTAAAGTGACTTTTTTTCTGGCTCTTTCCTCCTAGAGACCTCCTGAGAATAGGGGTCACCTTAGCAGGCCATCAGAAGAAGATCCTGAACAGCATTCATTCTATGAGGGTCCAGATGAGTCAGTCACCAACAGCAATGGCATGAGAACTCTTGTTTCTTGGGGAAAGAGAGGAGGGAAAAGCACCAAGGTCAAGGGGGACCAGAGGTTGACCACTGTGGAATGTACTGGAGAGACTGGCTTCCCAGCTGAGGAATGCATTTCCATCAGTGAAGAATCAACCGGACCTGTTGCTAATAGGCAGCCTTCATTTCTCAGTGACAGAAGCATGTTTGAGATGCCGTGGGAAACCAAATATATAATAATAAAAATATAAAAAGGTGATGTTCAACAGAAGTGAAGGCAAAACAATATGCATCAGGAGAACAAGAGTAAACCCAGCTCCCATCCTCAGTGGGCTGGAGTTGCCCATCCACAGGAAGAAAGGGAAGGAGGTAGAGGGAAGAAACAGAAGCAGTGTTCCATTTTCTTCCTCACCAATGACATTCTTTTCTTTTCTCCTTTTGTACTCCTCCCTGAGAGCCCCCTCCCTTCTCCCACACTCGTTTCCCTTTGCTCATGACTCCTGTAGGGAAGTTTCTTCAAACAAAACCCAGCTCCTGAGTCTCCAGATGTTGTTCTGTCAGTTGCCAAAGGACTTTGCTGACCACTGCATGGGGATCCAACCAATTCAATTAATGTCTTCATATTGAAGAAGAGATGTACCTTCAATTGAAAACCTCGTTTTTCTTTTGTTTGCATTTTCTGCAAAAAGGAAAAAGAAACCACAAATTGGAGAAAAAAAAAAAAAAAGAAAAACCTGTTTCCGTGTGCCAAAGCACACATATGTATGTCTGCGTTATAAAATGACTGTGCTTGTTCATAACAGATGCAAACAAGAAAGAAGAACTGGGAAGTCTTTGTCCCTAGGAAATCCAAAGGGGCTGGAATATGGTGTTGGTTTGGCTTTCTGGTTGGCCCAATCGGCCTATTGGCTCAATGGGAAGAGAGGAGAGGGAGAAAAATAAAATGAAAGGAAAAAAATTAAAAGCTTGCAAATTCAGACAGGAAACAGGTGAGTGGTTTGAATTGGATGCAGTGTGGGCCATCCTGGAATGATACTGACTGATTAATTATTCCTGATAACATCTGAAGAAAAGGAGAAGGAAAGTGTTTCTGGAGAATGTTCTTTCACCTCACTGGAATCTGCAATTCAAGAAGTGACAAGGGAGAATTCTTGCTTTACCTATGGACTGGCTTAAGCCGCGTGGCATCCGAGGAATGTTTCAAATGTGTCTGTGTTTCTCTTTACATTCCTTATTGTACCTCATCGTTCAATTCACTTTTGTAAATTCCACCTAACATTTAATTATTTTTAATTTCTCCTTTTACCTTAATCTCCTTGCTAATTTTATCTGTCTAATTAAAATGAGCAGAAGCATGTCTGGGTTTACGTAAAATGGTGTCAGAGTGTGTATACCTGGACCCCAGTGGGTTGTCCCCAAGTTTCAAGAGAATCCTTAAAAACTGTCTTTCTTCTTTCTAATGTGGGAGGGAGGGAACACATCCCTGACCCCATGAATGCCAAGAAGCAGAATATATTAAACTCACTGGCACTGATGTGACCCAAAGGAAAAACTGAATAAAAGAGGCTTAAGAAGTCGCTGGCAAATAAACACAAACAATCACCATGAATACACTATCAACCCTGATTTTAGTTTACACACTGCATTTGAGAAGTCCACATCCAGGCCAATTTTGTAAATGTAGACTGCTTGGTTGTGGTTTATCTATGAACGTGCAGTTGGGAGTGGAGGGATATGAGGCAGTGAAAGATGTTATGGTGGCCAAGTAGCTCATTTAATACATATTTACATTGCTAATAGCCTTTTCCCCTAGTCATTGTTAACTTTGATATGGGGTGGTTCTTGCCTTCTAAAATCACTGGCCAAGATCCCCTGAACAATCAACCCCCTCAGAGCGGCCCACTGGCCTGGGGGTACAGCATTAATTCAGGGGCGCTCATCTTAAATCACCATCCATGTGCTGAACCCCCTGGAGAATGGAAGTAGATGGACAGAACTCCTCTCAGCAAGTTTGCCTGAGGCTGCAAAGGACCCCAAACCAACCACACAAGTAGAAGAGAAAATTTCCCTTTATTAATTGCTTACCAATTCCATGCACAATTTACTAATTACCCCAAAGACCCCAATCCATGAGTATCATACAAGGCTAAGCAATTTGGCTAATCTACTCTCAATTTTCCACAGGAATGAATTTTAATCTGTCACTGAATTCCTCTGGCAGAATCTTTAACCCCGAATTCTCACTGCCACCTCCACCAATGCCAGCTCATCTTCTGGTTGTGGACAAAGCAGGGTCGAGGTGAAAGTCCTGTTAAACCCTTTGGCTTGGTTTCACCATAGATCCCAGAATGGAGAGAGCGAGAACCCAAAGTGCACAAGAGGAAAGCATGAGAGGTCAGCAGAGCCAAGGCCAGGGTGCCTCAAGGCACAGTTTTCAGTGAGGTGGGCACGACCAAGATCTGGACACCCCCAACCGCCACAGATGCCCTGCACAAGGCCCCACCCCTACACCCCAGATGAACTACAGGAACACATGAAGCCTGAAGGGAAGGAGATGTGTCGCTAGTGAGTGAGACACATTACCTCTGCAGCACGGGGCCAGCCATGAATCTTTCTGAGCCTCCATTTCCTCATCTGTGTAATAGGAAAATATCACCTACCTTCGATGAAGAGTATCTAACATTCATGAGCAGGTTCTCTATGCCAGGCACTTATCTAAGTGCCTTACATGCATGAAATCTCTTCCTTACCGTAATCTTGTGAAGTAGTAGCAGGTAATTTATTGTTCCCAATTTTGGATGAGGAAACTGAGAGACAAAGGCCCTTCACAGATCACACAATGGTGGAGTCAGGATTTTGACTCGGGCAACCTGACTCCTTGCTCTTAACCACTTACCCCAGTGGGTCTCACACTTGAGTATGCATTGGTATCACCTAGAAGTATTGTTAAAACAAAGATCATAGGCCCCACCTTTGGGCTCCTGATTCAGCAGGTCTAGAGTGGAACTAGAGAACATGCACTTCTCACAAGTTTCCAGGTGCTGCTGATGCTGCTGGTCCAGGGACCATGCTTTGAGAACCACTGTATTACCCCAGCCTACCTTCCTGAGAATTAGTGATAATAGACATAAAGCTCCTGCTTCAGGAAATCATAGTGATCAGGGTTCTTGAGATACCCAGAAAGAAGGGAATGAACCCTCACACTTTTGGCATGAAGTGATGGGAGAGGCTGGTTCCCATCTAGTGTCTCCTCCACTGGCACATTTAGCTTCAGGGGGCTTTACTCACACCTTCAAAGAAGCTCCGTGGGGAGAATACTGTCAGTGAGATCCCCAATGCTCTAAATTTCAGCTACATATGCTGCCTCATCATCTCACAGAAGACTAAATCCAATTTGGACCCTTACTTACACTTACTTACTTACTTACACTTTGCACAATGGTCAGTGGCCCATGGCCCTGAGAGCCAGGTTAAAGAGATGGAACCTGCAGCCATGCTGTGTAGCCCAGAGCGTGAGCTAAAAGGGGACTGCTCAGCCAGCACAGAAAGGGGGCTGCTCAGCCAGCACACCTGCAGCCACTGGGAGTCAGGTGGGCAGAGGTCACACGGGGGCAGGTGGGAGGTGTTTAATTAATGTTTCCGGGTCAAGGGTAATGGAAATGGAGGTGATTTGTGGAGAATTCTTGGAGATTATGCCCCACCTTTCCACACCCTCTCCCTGTCCCTTCCAGCACTCAAAGACATGAATGACTGTAGAGAGGTAGATAAATCGACAGATTATATGTTTATTGTATCACCTGGGTGTCCAAATACATTCATACGCTACTGAAATTATGTGCTTCTTTCCACCTTCCACCTCTCCATATGTCTCCTTCCCACCACGTCACATGTGGAGCCAGGCCACTGGATTCTTGCCAAGGCCACCTGGGATAATGGAATTAAATGAGAACACAAAGTTTTTCTTAACCGTGCACTTATGAAGAGAGCAGAGAAACCAGTGAGGGTTGAGGAATAGGACTTTAGGAATATCGGAGGGCAGGAAGACTGAGACATACAGCAGGAAGAAAAGAATTTACAAAGTATCAGTTAAAATGAAAGGTTCTAACAGTTCCCTGGCATTCTAAGAAGGCCTTTTGGCCTTTTGGAGGAGCCTGGGAATCCATCATCTTTTCAGAAATATTAGTGACTCTGGCACCAACTGACTGAGGGCATGGTGAGGTCCCTGTCAGTGAAGCAAGGGGGAAGACACAGCCATGATGGGGATCAGCCACAAAGAGGCACCATCCAGAGCACTCCAAGGACACACAGTGCTAAAAGAGGCCTTACGATTCCTATCAGCATGAGTTCTGCATTGGCTGAGACTTGCAGTCCATATAGAAGTCATAGAGCCATTTCTGAAGTGGCGAGAGGTTTTGTATTGTTCAAGATATCATTGGGACATCGGTCAGGGGCACAGTAGAGGGGGATCCCTGAGGTCACAGAAAGGTGGCCAAAAGAGGAAGGGTATGTCTGGATCACACTGGAAGGTCATTCCAGTTGACTGAGGTCCAATGGCAACTATGTTCACCACCAGGGAGTCTCCTGAGACCAGCCATTTCCAAATGAGAACAGTTATACAGAGGTCTGAGAACAAATTCTCAGTCCCTCTCAGAGAGTGCAAGCCCTGGTAGGGGGTGGGAGGATGTGTTCTGCAGACCTGATGAAGGGTGGATGGGATGGGTGGGCCTCCATCACTCACCGGGGAAAAAGGAGAGCCCTCCCTCCTGCATCCCGCCTGGGCTGGCCCTGTTATCACAGGTCCTTGAGGGGTTCTCATGCCACTGTGAGTCATGACTTAGCACATAGTATCCTAGCAGAACCTTGTGGTAATTCTCCAAATGAAAGTGGCCACAGGGCACATCCTACTCACCTATGTACCCAGCAGTCAACACACTGACACATGGAAGATGCACAATAAATGTGTGGTGATTGAAATAAGTTTGAACTGAGAAAGTTTAACATGTCGTTATTTCACCTACAAAAGTCCATGACCTTAAAGAGCATGCTTTAAAATAAATTAATCCCTGGGTATTTGGTTGGAATCTTTCTCAATTACTCTAACTGCTATCAATCGTAGCCTATTCTAATTTTAGTTTTGTGAAGTTTAAAACGCTCCTTTTAAACCCTGTTTGAATCTTTAAAATAATGTCACAGTTTTCCCCAGAGCCCATGCCTGGGGTGAAGCAGCCTCCCACTGAGTGTCAGTCATTGTGCAAAGGCCTTGAGATGCAGGAATAAATTTGATGTTGTCCCTGGTACAATGGCAGCAAATTCAAAGGGCATTGCAGAGCAGAGCTGAAGGATGGCCCAACCCTCTGAGAGCAGAACCAGGGCTGTGTCCTGCTGGAGGATGTCTGACTGAGCAGAGAGGATGGGCAGCACTTCTCTGGCCAGTGAAACTTCATTGGTGTTTTGTACAACTCCCTCTACACACCTCGACTCTAAGGCTTTCTTCCAAGAGTTGTTTGTCCTTTCTAAAGCCGCTATTACTTTAAGAATTTCGGTGGCCTCCCTTTCACCAGAAGAAAAAACATGTTGAAATAAGAAAACAAAACAAAATTTTGGGTAAATGAGCTACTTCTAAGCAACCGAGAAATACTCTTAAATGAGAGAAGTTCTCTTTACCCCAAGAAAACTTTGGTTTTTCTCTTCTGGTCTTATTTAAATTCATAAATGCATGTACATGAGCAACTGCTATACTCTGAAAATGGCTTTCTGACAGAATACAATGACAAGTAAATTTCAACTACAATTTTTATAGCAGAACTCAATGTTGTAAATAACTCCAATGGGAAAATGAAGAGGGCTATGGAAGCATAGAGGCGGGCACTACCATTGTCCCAGGCAGTTAAAGAAGGCAACCCCAAGGTAGTCTGCTAAACTGGAACCTGAGGAATGGAAGGTGTTATCAAGTTGAGGGAGTGGTGTTGGTGGAACTCAAATTGTAGATAGAAGGAACAGCAAGGGCCAAAGTTCAAAAGCCAGAGAGTACATGGCGTGTTTGTGGGCTCACACACTGCTGGAGAGGCCAGAGAATCCCGTGCTCCCTCTGAGCAGCTGGACGGGTAGCAGGGGCTAGAACATGATAAGGAATCCAGGTATTACTCTGAGTGCAAGCTGTGGAAAGTAGGTTGAAGCAAGGGAGTTATATTTTATACAAATCACTCTGACCACAAAATAGAAAAGGGAATGGCAAAAGTCGATTCAGGGAGACTAGTTGAAAGGCTGGTGTAATAATCTCAGCAGATGCTGGCAGCGTGGGTGAAGGTGTAGAAGTAGCAGCGGGGATGGAGAAAGGTGGATTGATTCAAGAAATAAAAAGGAGGCGAGAGCAGCAGAAGGGAAAGGGGGATTGGCTTTCAGGGGTGAGGGAGGGAAGAGTTGAGGATGACACTCCAAGTTTCTGATTTGGGAAAATGGGTG
The DNA here is from genome assembly GCF_000951045.1 of Mandrillus leucophaeus. Lineage (NCBI taxonomy): Eukaryota > Metazoa > Chordata > Mammalia > Primates > Cercopithecidae > Mandrillus > Mandrillus leucophaeus. Next base: position 671,867 of record NW_012106609.1, read on the forward strand.
GATTTTGATACCATTCACTGGCATAGAGAATACAAAAGGAGGAAGAAACTGTGGGAGAGGGGGACAATACGAATTCGAGTTGCCTGTGAACCATTGGATTTAGGGCTGCATCATTCAGCAAAGAAATTTGGTTTGAAGATATAGATTTGGGAGCCATCCTTTGTCTAGATGGTAATTAAAGCCACAGGGGTAGAGGAGTTTACTGCATGAGAATGTGAGTGGAGAGAAAAGTGAGCCCACATGGGACCCTGAGAAACAACCATATTTAACCAATGTCCAGGCAAAGGAAGGCTCACAGAGGAGTCTGGACAGAGTCAGTACAGAAAAAGAGAAATCAGGAATGTGCGGTGTCCATAGAGCCAATGGGAAATATCTCAGGGAGGGAATGGTGGTCCCAATTCCCAGTGTTGCCAAAAAGGGTTACTATTAGGTAAGGATTAAAAACTGCCCATGACTTTAACCACAGGAAGGCCTGGGTGACCACGGTAAGAGCAGGTTCAGCAGAGAGGTGTTGGTAGAAGATGCTAGTTGAGTCGAGGAAAGAGAGAACATGACAGTCTTTCAAAAAGGGTGACTTTGAAGAGGAGAAGAAAAGGATGTAGCTGGAGGCGCTTTTCGGTGGTTGTTATTTTGTTATTTTTTAGTGGGAAAGGCTTGAACATGTTTAAAAGCTAATGAAAAAGATTCCACAGAGAGAGAAAAAGAGAAAGAGGGTAATTGAGAAGGTCAGACCCCCAAGAAGGCAGGGAGTTCAGGTGGAGGGATGGTATGGCTTAAAGTGAAGCAATTCCAATTCAGTTTGGAGGATGAACAAAGGAAGCATGACATGAGTTCCTAGCAGAACTCAATCTCACCTTCCAATTTCTGTGTCACAGTCTAGTCGTTTAGTTCCCACAGCCTCTCGTGATGAAGAGCCATGATTGAACTCACCCGCCTTGCCATGGCAATATGAGAATAATCAGGCAAACACACCCATTTCTAGTGAAATGGGAGAGTGGGCAATGAGAGGATCTAGTGAGAAAGGAAGATGAAAACATCACAGGCTCTTCTTCTGCTCAGAAGCCCTCGGTGGCTACCCAGTGCCGGTTTCTGGTCATGCCCACCTCTCCAGGAAATGAAGGCTGCAGAAAGTGCCCCGTGTCTAAACTGTATGGCTAGAATGAACTGCCTCCAGTTCTGGGCAGCTAGTTCTCCTTTTGCTAGATTGCTGTGGCTCTGTGTTGACTCTTGGAGAGCTCCCTCACCCTCATGCTGAAGCAATTGCCTTCCGCCTCCAGCATACACTAGGAAAGGTCTGGATCCAGGAGGCTGAGCACACGAGCACCTAACCCTAAATGCCAGTGGAGTATGGCATGCCAACTGGACTTCTCTGTGATCATAGACACCTCAGGGATCTCTGGCCATAGTCAGGACGTTTCCAGAGAAGAAAATGCTGATTAGGACTCCTGTACCAAGTTTGGGTATAAGGCGACACTTAAACCTTACATTTATAAATGTAGACATTTCCAGCTGTCACCCTTATACCCAAACTTGGTACCAAGAGCCCTAATCAGCATTGTCTTCCCTGAAAGTAAAGGGAGTCTTCTCTTCTTAGTGGAGTCTTACATTCTTCTTAGAATGTGAAGGGAATCTTTCTACCAGCTAATTAGAGGAGGTGCTCCTGGGTTGGGGGCTGAAATTATGGCCACTTGAGAAGTTCTCAAAAATAATAATCATAAATTAAATAATATAAATGGTAATAGCAATGGCCATTTTTTTGAGTGCTTACTACAAGCCAGGCAAACTAATTACTTATACAACTGTTATTACACCCATTTTGAAAGTGAATTAACTAATGAGGTTCAGAGAAGTTCAAGTAGCTTGTTCTAGATCACACAGAAAAGCAAGGATTGGAACTGAGCCTATTTGCCTGAAGTGTGTTCTCTGAGTTACCAAGCTATACCCCCACCTGAGCCAGACGCCTTCCAGAAATTCCTACTGGCCACCTCAGTCCTGCCACACAGTGCAGGCAACTTATCTACACTCTGAGGCTTTATGTCTATAAAATGGGAATAATATTCAACACACAACGTTTTGCAAGGGTGAAATGAGGGGCCACACATAAATCACATGGTCTTGGTCCTGGTTGTTGGGAGTACTCAGTAAATGGTGACTGGTATCAGTTTATTATCCTTCTAGTTATTTGGAAACATGATGTAAAAATAGAAAATGAATGGGTCCCTGAGGTTTGTTGTAAAAAGTCATCTTGCCTTCTGATAAAGGTCAATCCTTAACCTCCGTGGATGTGGGGGTTTTGTGAACTTCATGGTTACGTGTATCTGTCATCGTAATCATTTCTCCCCTTCGCATTGCATGTTTGCAGAGATTGGAGCTGAGCTTTGCCTTGCTCCTGGGTGGATTCCCAGGCTGCTTGCCATATTGGACCAAGGGCTAGATTCTGGAACTTCAATATGTTGTATAGGCACATTGCTTGCTCATTCACACAGGCCCATGGCTTTTCCTCCCTGCTACTAAGTCAAATATCCTCTTCTGATTAAAGTCCCATTTCTGGGCCTATCAGTCCATACGAAGAGATTTTTTCAGTTAAATAACTGTTCAGAGATTTTCTTGTGACTGCAATGTCATCCTTGGGGTCAATCTGTTAGGTTTCCTAAAGTGTGCTGAGTGCACCATCAGTGGGTGAGAGGGTTTCAGGACACATGTATCCACATCCTTTACACATTTATGTTAATATGCACTGGAGAAAAATATAGGTAGCACAAAAACATATACATTATTTCACACTAATTATAATGTTCCTTTAAAAATAAGTTTATGAAAGTAAAACTGGATATTGGTTTTAGGGAAATAATGGTAACTAAAAGATAGTACAATTAATGTGTGGATATGGTAAAATATTATAGAGGGAACTGAAAAATTGAAATGTGGAAACCTATGAATCCTTATCACCTGTGTCCCCATTTCCCACCACCACCCCTCTGGCACCCATCAAGGCTGTCACGGTCCCTGGTGGCCACTGCTCAACCCCTGCCCTGTCCCACCTCCTCTCACCTGGCTGCTTCCTGGCTGTGCTTCAAGCCTCAGCTCTACTTGAAGGATCCCAGATTCCTCCCACTTGGGTTAGCTGCTTCTCCTCTTTGCCCACTACATTCTCTGTGCTTCTCACCATCACAGTGTTCAGCCCTCTGTATTAGCACGGTCTGTTCATGCATCTTTATCCCTGGGAGCTCCATCAAGCAAAGGAGCATGTCTTATTTGTGGCCGAATCTACTGGCCTGGGGCACTGTCTTCATACAATAGATCTGCTGAATAAATGAACTAATAACTGAATCCAGGCACCTTTGCCATCAGTCACTTCCAACTGAGGAAAGCAAAAGACCAAGCATGCTCATTGATTACATTGATTCTTCTTGAAGTTACTTCACCTCAGGCTCAAGGTTGGGCCACGCATATTTCAACTCTCTAGGACTCCGTGGACATAACCCTGATCACATGATTTCATTTGTGCTCTCTCTAAATGAAAATACAGCAGCTGGGCAGGGCACCTGGTGGTGGGTCTCCCTGTAGAATAGAGCAGATGGCACCAAGCCTTTCATCTATTTCGCTCAGGAAGGGGAGAGCTCCTCTGCCTATTGGTGACCTCTAGCCTTACTCACAGTCTGGTATTTTCCAAACGCAAAGTGCCTACTGCAACTTTGAAAGATATTCTCTCTGACATCCAATTTAACAATTAACAATTTTTTTATTGTTTTTTACCCACCATGGGGCTCAGCTCCTGCTGAGATGTTTCACAGAGAGGGCAGTTTGCCAAGCATTAACTTGTCTGGCCCAGGGGGCATTACTGTACAGCTGATTTCATTTGAGTGAACATCATTCCTTTGGTCTTATTTGCAAACTGTCATATGCTACTGAGATTTAGTTAACTGTTTATGGTTCTGAAACTCATGGCTAGCCAGAGTACAGGAAAACTGAGCATCTCTTCCAGACTCTAGTGCAATAGATCTAACCCAGGAGATGGCAAAATATTTCCACTGAAGGCCAGATAGTTACTATATTAGGCTTTGTGGACCATATGGTCTCTTTTGCCACTATTCATCTCTGCTATTGTCCCGTGAAAGCAGTCATTGACAATATTTAAATTGATGGGTGTGGCTGTGCTCCAATAAAACTTTATTTATTAAAACAGGTGGAGGGTGCAGTGGTATACGTGCCATAGTTTGCTGAATCCTTGTGTAACTTAGTGATTAAGACCTCTTACTCTGTAATTGGGCCAACCCGGACATGACCTGCCTAAGGTGGACTGGAGGGGTTGTGGCTAGATTCAGAGAGCTTGCGGCAGACTTCAGGAACCTAAAATATTTGTAAAAGCCTCACCAACTAAATCCTGATCCCTGGGGCTATCTAATCAACCTTATTAGGCCGTCCTTACCAGTGGGTCTTGCAGTCATTCTTGAATGCTGATTTCAGGAGAATCTTAGTGTACTGTAACATGGTTTACCACCACAGAAAGGTATAAACAAAGCAAGCCTCCCAGAATATAACATGAGTGGTGAAAAACGGATGGTTTGTGATCAGTGTTAAAAAGCCAGTGTTCCTGGACTAAAGCATCAGGAAAAGGAACCATCAGTAACTGTGGACTCTGATTTCTTGGCGAATGGTGAGACCTTCTCTGGAGAGTCAAGGGGAAAAGTAGAAACATATAAGCAGGTGACTCAGGAGAGTGCAGCCATAGTGAAAGGCTGGAGGAGAGTCTTCAAAAGGAAACATTACGTGTTTGTGTATTTGTAAATTATTTATTTGTATATTTGTTCATCCATTCATTCATAAGTCTTCACTAGATCCCTATAAACGCCAGGTACACCTTTACTCTAAGGGAGCTCACAGTCTAAAATTTCCCTAAAATTTTAAGGGAAATTAAAAACAACATGAGAGGTGCCACAATAGTGGCGGAATCCCAAGGGAGGGCTGTGGAGCTGGTTTGTGAGGGTTTGGGCCTTCTGGATTAGCGATCTGAAAGGAGGCAAGGTGGTCATTTCCAGACAACACCCAGCTGTTCGCCACACGCAGGCAGCACCAGGTTTGCCCCTAGGAGAGGCTGGCTTGAGAACCTTGGCCCCAAGCTCACTCCCTTCTCCCCTCACCAGGGCCCATGTTGCTGGCTTTGATGGAAGTGCCTTGATGACCAGACCCTGCCTGGTCCCCACCCTGGCTCCCAGGCTACCGGCCCACGTCTGTGGCCTCTGAGCCCCCAGAGTTTCCCTGAGCGCTGGGGAGAGATTTACTGCACTCCACACATGATGGGGAAGTCATCCCTTTTCCAGCCCATGATGAGAAGCAAGCATAATCAGCTGCCACACACATGTAATTAGAAGAAATAAGAGCAGTAAGAGGAAATTGGTTAAGTAAGCCCAAAATGACTTTTTTATAATGAAGAAATAAATCTCAGATAAAAGAAGCTAACTGAAGCCAGAGCACACACTATCTTTCCTTTTGCTGCACATCCTATTTTCAGAAGAGAAGCCAAGGTCACCTCACAATGTGGGGTTCCACCTCATCCAGACCATGGGGTTGGTGACTCTGCTACTGGGGCGCAGGTAGAGAGGGTTTTGCATGAATCCCATGTGCCCTAGTGCACTTCTGTAGACCCAGGCAGCTGTTTCTCTGATCCCAGGGTTCCCAATTGCATTCTTATCTCAGTCGTGTTCCCTGTGGCAGAATCTGCATCCCTGGGCCGGGCCCTGTCTCCTCACCCCCCTTCCTCTAAATGTATTTGATGTAACTGCCCATTGGGCAGCTGCCCCTCATGCATGCTCACCGCCCCTCACTCCTTTCTGACTCCCTCCTCCTTTGCTCTGGGAAATTCTTTTCAGCTGTCAGTCCCACTTCTACGTTTCTATGGCAACCACAACCCCCAGCCTCATTGCCTTACCCCACCTTGCATTTATCCCCACCCCCCTCATCCTTTTGCAAGTAGGATTTTCTAGGAAAGCTGCTGATAGACTGGGGTTCCAGTAATTTTCTTCATAAAATAAACAGTTAAGCAGAGGGAGTTGGGAGCAGCAGGACCAGCTGAGGGGGCCACTGGGAAACAGAGAGTTGAGAAAGCAAGCAGTACAGTGCAGTGCACATATGAAGCAAGAGTCCTGGGTGCAGCAGTGGACAGCCTCAAATCCACCTGGGCCTGCAGTACCGAGTGAGATGTGGAAGCCTCCCCCCAGGCATGCAGGGACAGAGGGCCAAGTGTTAGCACTAACTGGTGGCCATCACAGCTGCACAGCCAGGAAGGGGCAAGGCGGGCCAGGCCCCAGGGGAGACATGCCTGCCAGGCTGCTCTGACACAGACCAAAGGGAGCGAGGACACAAGCTGCAACCCGCAGGGGAAATTATCCCAAATATCCTCATTACAAAGGCAAGTGCCTCTGAACCCATCAGCGCTTAACTGCCGGAAGTGCCCTCTCCTTGGAAGACAGGGCCATTTTACCAACTCTAATGGCCATTTACATCCATCCTAGTCCACTGAGAGTCATAGGCTTCTCTGGGTACTGCAGGCCGCCAAGCAGGTGTCAGGGAGAGGGCAGGTGCAGGAAAGTGATGGCCAACAGGAGGGCACATGGCTGGGGGCCAAGGAGGCAGGCCACTTAGCTGGAGGCAGTAAGCATGCAGGAGCTCAAAGAAGAGGGTAAATATTATTACATGCCTTTTTATAAATAAAATAAATATGTTTTTGGCTGCTAATGACCTTCAAATTAGCAGCTTTTTCAGAAAACACTTATGTATTTTTAATTCCAAACATAGCTGAGTGTCAGTTGCAGCAGCAATGAAAGCAGCAGGGCAGCTGGGTAGTTTTAAATAAGAGGAAACCGAGATCATTATTTTTGAAACTGTCAGCTTTTACGCCTCTTAATGGATTCACTTTCTATCATCTCCCCCCACCCTGCTACGGTCTTTGAAGATTCCCAGGCATTCTCTGTGGGAGAGAGGAACAGAGGCACAGCCTTGTCATGTGGAAGGACCTGGGCTTTAGTTCCCACCTTGTCTATAAGGACATGACAGTAACTGGCAGGGAGACTTAGCACAAGGTGCTTCCAAAGAGCATGGGAGAGAAAAGAATTTCAGCCTGGGATACAGGGACTCCGGGTTTCTTTCTCTAGCCTGCTCCTGATTTTATGTTAGATAAAGAGATCAGTGACCTGAGAACATCTGAAGGAAGAATGGAGAGGACAATGACAAAGACAATGAGGGAGAGAAGGAGACAGGTGGAAAAATGCTGTGAGAGGCTGAGGGGTAGGGAGGATGAGCAAGCAATAGGGCTGCGCTTCTCAATGTGTGGGTCTCTGGCCAGCTGCAGCAGCAGCAGATTCACCTGAGAGCTTAGAAATGCAACTTCCCATGCCTCAACCCAGATGCACTGGATCAGAAACTCAGGGAGAGGACCCACAATCTGTGTTTTTATAAGCCTTTCAGGTGATCCTTATGCTCACAAAAGTATGAGGACCACTGAGCAGAGGAATCGTGGCAGAGAGAGGAAGAGAGGAGTCAATGGCAATGGAGAAGGAGGAGAACAAGAGAGAAGATAAATGTGGGGATGAGTCAGTGGGGCGCCAGACCTCTAGCCCTCCACACATACACTCCACATTGTTTTGGAACCATCAGCCCTCAGGGATCTGTTCCACTGACACTGGCACTCAGTCTCACCATGTGGAGCCTCTTTTTACCAGTGGGTTCCTAGCAGAGCTGACCTCTAAGTCGCCAGTGACCCCTAGCTATACCAGGCTTCTTCCGATACAGGGAGAGGGTACAACATCATTTCACTAGTCTGAAAAAATGGGGTTTGTGCTCCTCTTTTGCTCATGTGGACTGCTGAGCAGCCTTTTTTACTGTGTACTTCACTTTTATTTCCAGCTACCAGAAAGATCAGCTGCCAGGTTGAATTTTAGATAAAAGTTGAGCTCTTTTCCAAGCTGTTGGGCCAGTGGACAAACAGCAAAAAATATTGCCTATTTGGTCATGGAGCGCCTAGCACTTAAAGCATGATGGCCCTAAGTTAACAATGATTGTCAAAGTCAACAAATATATGCCTTCTATAAATCTAGCCAACAGACCTTTATTAAGTCTCTACTTTGTGCAGAGGTAACTCTGGCCTGACGGCTGCCTCCTTGGTAAAGACTAGGGGTAAGGACCCTTGCTGAGAGGCCCCGACATCACCCAGACCTCAGACTGGTACTCACTTTCTCCAAAGACTCTGATCTTCTCAAGTCCCATGACCAAATAGGAAATATTCTTGCTGTTTGTCCGCTGGCCTGCTTGTCCACAGCCACTCTGGAAATGTGAAAACATCTTAAGGAGGTTCCTGGGACTATTCTGATCTTAACACGGCTAAGTAAAACGATTCGTTTGACGACATTTATTTATTAGGGACTCTAAGCCACCTGGAAACAGGCACTATTTTCAAGTATTTGGGATTCGTCACTAAACAAAACATAGATCTAGGTCCACAGTAGGATTTAGCAAGGAGCACAGATCACTAATACTAAACGTAATTCATAAATTATCTAGTACCTTTGAAGGTGAAAAGTATAGAGAAAGAAGAAAAGTTGAAGAGTGGGGAAGAGCTGTTTCGAATTAAATTAAGGTGATCGGACAGAACTCACTGAGGAGGTGGGATCTGAGCAATTTGAAGTAAAGGGAGTGAGCCATGATGGAAGAGTCTTCAGGCAGAAGCTGCTGGAGCTATCACCTGGTGTATTCAAAGAATAGCAAGTCGATTTTCCATTTGCTATCTAAGTTAAGCCTCATCATGCCCTAATGTACTAGATATTATTACTAGCATTTTACGAATGTAAAAACTGAGGCTTAGGAAGACTGCATGGGTTGGAAAAGGCTGTCCAAATAGTGTGTGGCAGAGCTGATATTCCAATCCTGACTGAACCGATCCTAAAACACATATTTTTTTTTAAAACACACCTTGCTTCCTAGTGTGTGAAGATGGGTGTGGGGATGCTGACAAAAAATAAGACACAGAGACAAGAGAGATGCTACAGTCAGTAGGCACAGGTGCACGGCAAGGGAGTTAACACCAACTATGGTTTGACCTTCAGACAGTGAAGGAGACATCTCTACCACGAACAGTGGTCTCACACTGGAAAGTATGCAACTCAAGTCCTACACAGTTGCATACTGTGTTCAAGTCCTACACAATAACAAACAAATTAAGGAGAAGGCTGCCATTCTAAGAGAATTTAAACCTCCTGTCCCAAATGACTGATGTCACAAGACTCTGCCAGAAGTTGTCTGATAGTAAGGAATTGAGGCAATCTGGGTGAACATTGCTGGGAAAGTCAATAGCCAAAATGTGGTGAACGAACATCACGAAGTCCTATGTGTTCCAGAAAATGGGCTACTAGATTTCCACACAACCAACTGCATAGATTTTTAAATTTTATTTTAATTTATAATAGATAATAATTGTACATATTATGAATATGTACATAGTGATGTTTTGATGCATGTAATATACAATGATCAGATCAAGATAATTCCCATATCATCTCAAACATTTATCACTTATTTGTATTGGGAACCATGGGTGTCCTCCTTTTATCTATTTGAAACTTTATAATACGTTATTGTTAACTATAGTCATCCTACAGTGCTACAGAACACAAGAACTTACTCCTCCTATCTAGCTGTAATGTTGTGTCCTTTAACAAATCTCTCCCCTTCCCTTCCTTCCCCTTCCCCTTCCCAGCCTCTAGTATCCTCTGTTCTACCTATTACTTCTATGAGACCTGCTTATTTAAAGATCATAGGTTTGAATAGGCAAAAGAAGAGAAGGATGGGTATATAATATGACAATACACATTTTATAAGAATATACACAACCAAAATATCTGCACTGAACACAATATAATGGATCTCTATGGTTGGGAAGGATGAAGATAATCCACCCCTTCCTTACTTACTTCATTTGCTGCATATATATATCTTATGTATATATAAACAGATATGTATATATCTGTTTGTGGATATCCACAATGCTTCATTAGTCTGCCAACTTTTGTTCCAGGACAGCGCTATCTTAATTCACACAGCCTCAGTGCACACTTTAATGAATAATAAGAGTCATCTATCTTTACCTACTTTTATAATTTTTATAGCTATTTTCATCTGTACGTTTTCCAGGTAAATTATGAGATAATTTTGTAAAATTCCAAAACATCAATATGTTTACTGATACAGCTCTAAATATTAAATTGATATGGAAAAGAATGGACATATTTACCAGATATATCTTCTTATTTACAAATACGGCATTTCTCTCCATTTCTTCAAGTAGTCTCTTACAGTCCTCAGCAAAATTTTGTGCTTTGCATACATATGCTGTATATTTCTTTCTAAAATTTTATATAATTTATATTTTGCTGTAGTAAGGGATCTATTCTTTTTTATTATAATTTCTGTTTAAAAATATTTTTTAATAATTGCCCAACATATTGAGCATTATTTTTGTTAAATAGTTACTTAATGGATTCTATTATTTTGTTTTTTTTTATTTAGGCATATAATAGTACAGTCTATAATAAAAGACAGTATTAATCCTAAGTCATCAATTTTTAAATCTAATTTTCCTGCCTTATCACATAGTCTAGAACTTGTACAAAAATATTCAGTAATAGTATTGGCAAACATATTTATCTTTTTTCTTATTCAAATGAAAATGTCTTAATTGTTTCACAATGAGATATAATTTTGGTTGCTGCTATTATATACTTATTGAAATAAGGGCATTTCTATCTGTGTTTTACTAATAATTTTTATTTAGAGTGGATATTGTATTTTTTCAAATGCATTTTAGCATTTAGAGAGAAGATAATATATTAAACCAGACTTGAATTCATAAAGTAAACTCTACTTTATCTTGGCATAGTTTGTTTTTAATTTACTAGTGGATCTGATATGTTACAATTTTACATAAAATTCTTGTTCTATATTAATAACTATGATTACTGGATAGTTTCCTTATTTGTGTATTCATGCTAGCTTTTTCAGCATTTTACTATCAATGGTCCTGATTAATTATCATTTTAATTAAACTATAAGGGAAACAATGTCCAAATTACGGGTCAACAGCTTGATAAATTCAACAGCTTGGTAAACTCAAGCAAATTCACTCATGTAACCACCACACAAATCAAGAAATAAAAAAGTCACTGGCATTAAGCTTCCTCCCACTAAGTATGCCCCCATTAGGCTTCCTCCCACTAAGAATTCCTCCAGGAATTCTTTTGAACCTTATACAAATGGAATAATATAGTATATATTATTCTGTGCTTGATTTGTTCTGCTCAAATCACATTTGTGAAATTCATGTTCTTATAATAGTAATTCATTCATTTTGACAGCTGTATAATATTTATTTGTATGATCATATCATAATTTGTTTCTTTACTCCATTGCTGTACATTTGGACTGTTTTCAGTTTTCTATTTTTAAGAATAACTGTACTATGAACATTCTGACATGTGCTCTTTGGTGTACATGTCTTTGATACATGCGTGCATGCACTTCTATTACTACATACCTATAAGTAATATTGCCAGGTCATAGGACATAGGCATACACTGCTTTAGTAGGTACTTTCAAATATTTTCCAAAGTGGTGAAATAAGATGTAAAGTTTCTCCCAAAGGGACAGTTGCCAATTTTTTAATCTAAATCCAAGAAGCTCTTGGGGCCAACTTGGCTGAGTCCTTGAATATACTATTTCCATTTGGTAAGTGAGACTTGTTGAACACTTTCCAACTTGTTAGTCACTGAGTCTGAGCTGACCCACCACAAAATGTCCAGAGAGTAACAAGCACTTCATGGATCAGGTGTTCAGTTTTGACAAGTGCAAGCTAACAGATGCTTTTCCAAAGGGGTGTATCTTAGAAGAATGCAGGAGAAGTCAGAGGGGAAGTCATGTGATGACGGAGGTCATAACTGGAATGATGCAATTTGAAGATGGAGGAAGGGGTCAGGAACCAAAGGATACAAGTGACCATTAGAAAAAGGCAAGAAAATAGATTTTCCATGCAAAGTCTCAGAAGGAACCACCCCTATCAATTCCAATGGCCCATTGAAAATATCTTTAGACTTCTGACCTCCAGAACCATAAGAGAATATATTTGTGTTGTTTTAAGTCACTAAGTTGTGATAATTTGTTATTGTAGCAATAGGAAACTAGGACGAATAATAAGCAATATTCAACCTCTTTTAAAATTAAAGTCTAGGCTACTTAAAAATGGGGGGAAAAATGTGTGTTTGGGCGGGGGGGGAGCGGGGCGGTGTACTTGAGTGTTGTGAACGTACCCACATAGTCTCAAGAAGCTTTGTTTGGTGAGCAGGGTTTGCACCCTATGACTGGCTTGGACTTAGCTTACACAGTGGTGACCCTCGAGGAGCCCACATTAATCTGTAGCATCATTTCCCATTACCAAGATAACACCTCCTAAATTCCCATTCAATTTCCACATAAGGAATAGGGGAAGTTTCCAAGGTGGCAGGGCTGACAGCAAACATTTATCACAATTTCTTTAGGACAGTTTCTCATTCTGCAGTGGATCACTTTGATCATTATTGTAAACCCAATTCAGGGCAGTAAGGCTCTGAATACTAGTCAATGTATCATTTATGGTTTCCCAAAGGAGTTTGTTTTGAGGAAAATGCCCTTATTTTAGCCAGCACCTATAGCAAAAAGCTCTGACCCTGTTACTGTCATCTACAAATGGATCTACAGAGGGCCTGACAGACTGCATGAGGGGTGGAACCATAATATGACCCGCTGTTCCCACTCTTCCTTAACAAACATTATGCATCCTATGCCCCCTTCATCTCCCAGGTCAATCAGCCAACGGTTTATCAGTCTTCCTGGTTTCTGCACATAGTGGTCACAATTTTTCTTTCTTTTCATGCTAAGTACAGCTGTGTGTTTTTGCAAATGTTATTTGATAAAGGTAGGTCTTTTGGCTCCCTCCTCCCAGGAATAATATTAATATTACTTATTACAATGGGGTGAATTTGAAGCTGACACCAGAGTCGTGAGGAAATACCCACAGGAGAGGAGAGTTATAACATCCAAGTCCCTTTTTAGTCAGTTTTCTTTGAATCTATTTCCCAGCACTTGACCTGCAACCACATCTCCAATTCCTTCTCATTAACCCACAACAATGTGGAGGACAATTTATGCCTGGTTGAACATACACTTTGGTCAATATGTGTGCTTTCCCTAAATCCCGTTAGTCAGTTCACCAGGTCCTCATCCTTTCTCTTCCAGAAAGTCACATCTCTGTCAGCATCCATCTTCACTGCTAAGTGTCAAAACTGTGGAGAGTCAGAGAGTTTACTCTACTTGTAAGCTAACCAGTCACCTTGCCACCATTTCATGAATGCCGGTAGAAGACGCGAGACTCTTGGTCAGAGATGAAGAACAATTTATTACTCATAGCAATAGCAGTAACTAAAGTGTCGTTATTTGGGGGCCAGTTCCCTGAGCCTCAATTCCCTTAGGCTAACATGATGAGAGCCAGATGACACCTGCCACAGTGTACTGCTTTACAGAAGAGGACCCCTGAACTTACTCAACAGTTAGTGTTCTCTTTGCTCCAGAAAGAGGCGTTATCTTATTATACTGGATAGTATTAATAATTATGCCCGCAACTTCCTCCAGAGAGTGACACTATCTCTGTCCACCAGGGCACAATGCAAACATTCTTGAGAAAATCATCCAGAACAATGGGCAATCACTGTGTGGCCCACAAGACATGCAGAAAAATCCATGGAGAATTACCTCTTAACCTAAAATTTGTGTAAAGTTCACCGTTTTGAGATATACATTCCTGTGAATGTATACAAATACTAGAGTCATATGACCACTACCAGAATCAATGTAGAATACTTTTTAATCACCGCACAAAGTTTCTATGTGCTCCTTTGTCAAAAAATTATTTCTTTTATCCTCAGCTCCTCCTGGCAACCAATAATCAGACTTTGGTCTCTGTAATTTTGCCTTTTCCAGAATGTCATATAAATGAACTCACAAAGAACACAATCATTTGTGTCTGGATTCTTGTGCTTAGCACAGTGTCTTTGAAATTAATCCATGTAATGCATGTGTCAGTAGTTTATTTGGTTTTTATTCCTAAGTAGCATTCTATTGTATGCATATAAAACAATTTCTTCATCATGCATTCACTGGTTGATGGACATCTGGATTATTTCTAGTTTTTTGCTATTTTGAATAAATATGCTACAAACATCACTATTCAGGTTTTCTCTATACAATTCTTTGTGTGAACATATGTTTTCATTTCTTTCAACTAATCATTTTGGCATAAATTCTTGGGCAATGTAAGAAGTTCATGTTTAACTTTATTTAAAAAACAGACAAACTGCTTTCCTAAGTGGTTGTACCACTTTTCTTCCCTAGGAGCAATCTATGAACATTGTCAGTTACTTCACATTCTTGTACTTGATATGGATTTTTTGGTTTTCTGGCTTTTAAAAATTTCAGTCATTCTAATAGGTATGCAGTGGTATTCCATTGTGCTTTTAATTTGCATTTTCATATTGATTAATGATGTCAAACATCTTTTCATGTGCTTACTTACCATCTTGTGTGTCTTCTTGGTGAAGCATCTGTTCAATTCTTTTTTCCATTTTTAATTGGGCTGTGTTTCTTCTCATTATTCAGTTTTGAGAGTTCTTTTTTTTCAGTTTTCAAAATTACATATCCTTGTGGCTATCATAAGGAGACAGCTCAAGTGTAGATCAATAGCACCCTGAAAATTCCTGAACTTTTAAAAAAAGTTGTATATATTTAAGGTATACAGTATGATGTGTTGATATACATACATGCAGTGAAATGATTACTACAGTCAAACAAATTGACATATCTATCATCTCACATAGCTTCCACTTTTTGGTAGGTAAAAATATCTAAAACCTACTCTCTTATCAAATTTCCAGGATACAATATTATTAACTACAGTACTCAGGCTATACTTTAGATCACTAGGGTTATTTATACTGCAGAAATGAAACTTTGTGCCCTTTGACCTCCATTGCCCCATTTTTCCACCCCCTCACCTCTGGTAACCATCTTTCTTATCTCTATTTCTATGTATTCAAGGTTTGTTTTTGTTTTTGGTTTGTTTGTTTTGTTACTTTCCACATGTAAGTGAGATCATGTAGTATTTTTCTTCCTGTGTCTGGCTTATTGCACTTACCATAATGTCCTTTAGATTCATCAAAGCTTTTGCAGCAATGGCAGGATCTCCTTTTTTAAGGTTAGAAAATATCCATAAATATACACTACAATGTCTTTATCCATTCCTCAACTGATGGACATTTAGGGTGTTTTCATATCTTGACTATTGTGAACAATGCTGCAAGAACCATGGAGCATAGATAGCTTTACTATCTTTACAAGGTGGTGATTTCATTTCCTTTGGATGGTATACCTAGATGAGAGGTTGCTGGGTCATATGGCAATTCTAATCTTTAATGTCTTCAGGAACCTCCATGTTGCTTTCCATACTGGCAGTACCATTCTGCATTCCCACTAGCAGTATACAATGGTTGCCTTTTCTCCACACCATTGCTAATACTTGTTATTGCTTGTCTTTTTTTAAAAAAAAAGTACAAAGAATAAAAGATTAATTGGCTCATGGTTTTGCAGGGTGTGGAGAAAGCATGGCACTGGCATCTGCTTCTGGTGAGGCTTCAGATAACTTACAAACACGGCACAAAGTGAAGGGGAACAGACACATCACAGTGTAGAAGAAGGAGCAAAAGACAGTGGGTGGGGGTCGGAGGGAGGTGCTACACACTTAAACA
Organism: Mandrillus leucophaeus; assembly: GCF_000951045.1. Lineage (NCBI taxonomy): Eukaryota > Metazoa > Chordata > Mammalia > Primates > Cercopithecidae > Mandrillus > Mandrillus leucophaeus. Next base: position 687,742 of record NW_012106609.1, read on the forward strand.
ACCAGATGTTGCAAGAACTCTTTCAGTGTCCAGAGGACAGCACCAGTACACGAGGGATCCTCCCCTATGACCCAAACACTTTCCACCAGGCCCCACCTCCAACACTGGGGATTACATTTCAGCATGAGATTTGAGCAAGCACAGATATCGAAATCTTGAATTTGCATATATCATCTTGATTCTGCATGAAACCTGTCCACATGGCTATCTCAGGCTTCCACACATGACAGTTGGGTTTTAAGGAATTGTGAATGGAAGCTACAGGCTTCCTTGAGGGCATCTTTAGAAAATGCAAATCATCTAGTCTATTGGTCCAAGCATGTCACAAGGCTAGATCATATTTAAAAGGGTTCAACATTTCAAAGGGTACTGAAATAGACTCTACCTCCTGTTAGGAAAATGGTCAGTGTCACATTGCAGAAAAGGCACTGAAAATATATGCTAAGTCGTATTAGAATTATAGGAGTGTTACATAATTTCAGAACATATACGTATATATACATATATATACAACATATACCAATAACATATTTACACAAATATAGACCAAAGAAAGCCAGATATCATTTCATATTTGACAGTGCTTCTTGTATGATTTTTGTACCATATAACCCAAATGTCATTTTTGAACTTTAGAGGACCTAATATCTAAAATATTAGGTAAGAAAGAGACAGAATTTATAATTTGATTTTGGAAAATGTGTCAAATATCAAAGGTCTAAAACACAGGATATCACAAAATAGAATCCCGGGTCATCACAAGGAATTTATTTGGCCAAAATGGTAACTCCAAAAATATTTTTAACAAGGAAAAACCTTTACTCTAATAAAAGAGACTTAGCTTTCCAAACAAGACCCAATGAAGATAGCATGAGGCCAACTGAATCTGTCTCTTCTCTCTCTCCTCCTTTTTTTTTCTGCCATTTACCCAAAGGAGTAAACAAAACCCTTTCATTATTTTTAACATTACATAAAAATCTTCTTCAAAAGGGAAAAATAAATTTTATGCTTGCATTCGTGCATCTTTAATGTTAAAGCTAGTTTTTTATATACAATTTTACGTCTCTACCCAGTTTTAATTAGTTTGACTATAAGGTAAGATTTGCATAAACTTTTCAGAATGCTTTACAATTTTCCATCAAATAGCAGATCGGTTTTCTAAGAAAACCCTGTTATTCAGACACACGGGTCCAGATTCTGGCCCCACATCATTATGACTTCAATGTTTTAACCTAAGGAAACAAGTTAAATAATTTCTTTTAAATCTTAGCCAACTTGCTTATACCCACAGAATTTTTTATAAGATCAACCCTTTACAAACCCTTTTCACTTTGCTTAAAACTTCAGTTTTGTTCCATTGCTGTTTTAGGTTGAGACAGTCATTAAAACCCTCTGAACTAGACAAAATTACATTCCCTTTAACAAAAGCCTTACTCCTGTGCCTTCTTACAATCTTTTACCAAAAACACATTCCCTACACACCTTGTATGTAAAACTGTTTCTCCAGTGGTCTCAACTACACATTACAATGTTAACTGTTAGCAACTTTTATTTTTAGTGAAAAATTTGATAAGTAAGAGATTTTAATTACATATTAGGGGTGGAGCCTAGGACATCAAACAGAAATTCAGATAAGGTCTGACTGCTTTTAGCATAGCTAGTGGGCATGGCTCTCCATATGTCCCCAGCCCTTACTTATAATCAAATTCTCCAAAGTAGGTAAATCGAACAATTTTCAAAAGTCAAAGAAACAGTTTGACCTTAAAACATTTTGCAAATCTGATATCTGACCTTAATTTAGACCAAATATCTACATTTTCAAGACATTTTATTTTACCAATAATCTTTAAAACTGTCTTTATTTCCAAAAGATTACTAATGTCACATGAACAAAAAGGCATTAAAGTTTCTATTTTTCTGACAAAATATTTGATTTAAGCACTTATTTTTCTAAACCAACGAATCAGAGCTCTTTTATATATAAACATACAACACATATAAATAGACAGACAGACAGACAGAAGATTCAGCACTTGTAAAGTTTTTCATTTGTCAGTTTCTTAATTGTATGACTATTCTCCATTTGAGAAACCTCGTCAAAATCTTCCTGATTGAGGAGAAGTCTCCTAAACCAGGACTCTTCCTACTAGTTAGAAGGAGCCAACTGAGATCACCCAAGAGCTGAACAAACTCTCTGCAATGAGGCTACAGACACAGACA
>NW_012106609.1:690011-697977 GCF_000951045.1 Mandrillus leucophaeus
TAAGTAAGAGATTTTAATTACATATTAGGGGTGGAGCCTAGGACATCAAACAGAAATTCAGATAAGGTCTGACTGCTTTTAGCATAGCTAGTGGGCATGGCTCTCCATATGTCCCCAGCCCTTACTTATAATCAAATTCTCCAAAGTAGGTAAATCGTACAATTTTCAAAAGTCAAAGAAACAGTTTGACCTTAAAACATTTTGCAAATCTGATATCTGACCTTAATTTAGACCAAATATCTACATTTTCAAGACATTTTATTTTACCAATAATCTTTAAAACTGTCTTTATTTCCAAAAGATTACTAATGTCACATGAACAAAAAGGCATTAAAGTTTCTATTTTTCTGACAAAATATTTGATTTAAGCACTTATTTTTCTAAACCAACGAATCAGAGCTCTTTTATATATAAACATACAACACATATAAATAGACAGACAGACAGACAGAAGATTCAGCACTTGTAAAGTTTTTCATTTGTCAGTTTCTTAATTGTATGACTATTCTCCATTTGAGAAACCTCGTCAAAATCTTCCTGATTGAGGAGAAGTCTCCTAAACCAGGACTCTTCCTACTAGTTAGAAGGAGCCAACTGAGATCACCCAAGAGCTGAACAAACTCTCTGCAATGAGGCTACAGACACAGACACCCAATGGTGGAGCTACAAACAGACACCCTGCAATGGGGCTACAGACACCCCACCATAGGACTACAGAACCAGTCAGGAGAAGGAACAAGGCATTGGCAGAGCCTAGGATGCTCACCAATCTAGACACCCCACCATGGGGCTACCGGCTGATACTCCGTGATAGGGCTACAGTTAAGGGACGTCTCCCCAGGACTATTTCTCTATTGCAACTTAATCCATGCACACTGGGCTGGCAGTGCCCCACCAGTAGAGAGAGTACCAGAGTCAGCACCCAGTCCAAGAGAACCAGGCAGCCACTTGGGCTGGCTTCTGGATCCATCACTGGAGGGGGCCACTGAACCACAGGCAGGTAGCCACAAGGGCAATCCTGGACAAACTCCCAACTTTGTAACCACCCAAGGGTGTAACCACCCACCTTGCCCGCTGCCTAGACAGAGCCAATTCAAGACTGGGGAATTGCAGTAGAGAAAGAGTAATTCATGCTGAGTCAGCTGTGCAGGAGACCAGAGTTTTATTATTACTCAAATCAGTCACCTCTTGTCTTTTTTTAAAATAGCCATTCTAACAGGTCTGAGGTGATATCTCATTATGGATTTGGTTTGCATTTCCTGATGATTAGTGGCATTGGGCACCTTTTTTGGGGGGTTTTTGGACATTCTATTTTTTTCTTTGGAGAAATGTCTATTCAAATCCTTTACCCATTTTTTTTTCATCAGATTACTTGTCTTTTCCTATTAGTTGTGAGAGTTTTAAAATATAGTTTTGATTTTAACTTCTTATGTGGGAAAAACTGAAAGCTTTTCCTGTAAGATCTGACATAAGAGAAGGGTGTCTACTCTTACCATTTCTATTTAACACAGTACTAGAAGTACCAGCAAGAGCAATCAGATAAGAAAAAAATTAAAAGGCATTCAAATCAGAAAGGAAGAAGTAAAATCATCCCTGTTTGCAGATGACACAATTCTAGATGTAGAAAACCCTATAGATTCCACTAAAGCACTACTGGAACTAATAAACTCAGTAGAGTTGCAGGATAAAATATTAATGTATAATAATCAGTTACATTTCTGTATACTAATAATGATCTATCTAGAAAAGAAGTCAAGAAAACAATCCCATTACAATGGCATCAGAAATAATAAAATAGCAATAAGTTTAGCCAAGGAAGTGAAAGATCTCTACACTGAAAACTATAAAATGTTGATGAAAGAAATTGAGGAAGATAAAAATAAATGGAAAGATACCACATGTCCACGGATTAGAGGAATAAATATTATTAAAATGTTTATAATAACTAAAGCAATATACAGATTCAACACAATCCCTATCAAAATCCCAATGGAATTTTTCACAGAAATGGAAAAACAATTTTCTGTGTAATCACAAAAGACCCTGGGTAGCCAAAACAGCCTTGAGAAGGAAAAACAAAGCTAAAGGCATCACATTTCCCAATTTCAAATTATATTACAAAACAATAGTAATTAAAATAGTATAATACTGACATATATAGACCAATAGAACCGAATAGAGAGCCCATAAGTAAACCCAAGCATATATAGATGTTCTTCGACTTACAATGGTGTTGTGTAACAGTAAACTCATTGTAAGTTTTAAAATATCATTAAGTTAAAAATGCATTTAATACACCTAACCTACCAAATATCATAATTCAGCCTAACCAATCTTAAGCATACTCAGAACACTTATATTAACCTGCAGTAGGGCAAAGTCATCTAACATAAAGCCTGTTTTGTAATAAAGTATTGAATATCCAGTGTAATGTTTTGCATACTGTACTGAAAGTGAAAAACAAAATGGTTGGATGGGTACCATTATAAAGTTGAAGAATTGTAGGTTGAAACATTATAAGTTAGGAACTGTCTGCACAGTCACTGAATTTTCAACAAGGCCACCAAAAAGACACAATGGGCAAAGGATAGTCTCTTCAATAAATAGTGTTGTAAAAACTGGATATCCACATTCAAAAGAATAACACTGTACCCTTATCTTACACCATATATAAAAGTCAGCTGAAAATGGAGTAAAGGCCTATACCTAAGACCTGAATGCATAAAATTGCTGGCAAAAAAAAAAAAAAGAGAAAAAACAGAGAAAAAAGCAATTTGATATTGGCTTTGGCAAGAATTTTTTGGATAGTTCACCAGAAGCATAGGCAACAAAAGCAAAAAATAAATGGGACTACATCAAACTAAAAAGTTTCTTTAACTTTTAACTTTTCTTTTCTTTTCTTTTCTGTTTTGTTTGTTTGGGTTTTTTTTTGGTTTTTATTTTGTTTTGTTTTGTTTTTAGAGACAGGGCCTTGCTCTGTTGCCCAGGCTGAAGTGCAGTGGTACAACCATAGCTCACTGCAGCCTTGAACTCCTGGGCTCAAGCAATCCTCCTGCCTCAGCCTCCCAAGTAGCTAGGACTACAGGTGCAGGCCACCAGGCTCAGCTATTTCTTAAAAATTTTTTTGTAGAGAAGGGGTCTTGCTGTTTTGCCCAAGCTGGTCTAAAACTCCTGACCTCAATCAATCCTCCTACTTTAGCCTCCCAAAGTGTTGGGATTACAAGTGTGAACCACCATGCTGGGTCCAAGCTAAAAAGTTTCTGCAAAACAGAGATCTTTGTGAATTCTGGAGAGATGTATTTTATCAGACTTTTTTTCTTGCAGACATTTTCTTCCAGTCTATAGCTTCTCTTTTATTTTGTTAAGATTCAAAGAGCCTAAATTTTAAATTTTGATTAAATCAAATTCAATTTTTAAAATTTTTATTTTATACTTTGTGCTTTCGTGTTCCAGTAAATCTTTGCCTAACTTAAGGTAAGAATATTTCCTTTTATTATTTTCTTTGATAAGTTTTATGGTTTTGTGCTTTATATTTAGGTTTTTAATCTACTTTGAATTTTTTTCACATATGATACAAGGTATAGATTGTGGTGTGTGTGTGTGTGTGTGTGTGTGTCTGTGTGTGTATCCAGCTGTGCGATCAATATTTGCTGAGAAGACTGTTCTTTATCCATTGAGCTACATTGGCACCTTTGTACAAAGTCAGTGGAATAAATATTTGGATCTATTTCGCTATCTCTATTCTGTTCTATTTATTAGTATATCTAACCTTTCACACATATTATAGTGTCTTAATTATTGTTGCCTTATGATAAGTCTTGAAATGAGGAAGAAATATTCCTCATTTCATAAGGAATATTATGTTCTTTAAAGAAAAATGTTTAACTGTTTTAAGTCCTTTACCTTTCCATATAGATTTTAGAATCAGCTTTCTGACTTCCACAAAGGCCTGCTGATATTTTCAATGGGTTGCAATGAATTTATAGATTTATAGATATATCACTTCATTTATTTAGGGCTTATTTGTTACCCTTCACTAATGTTTTATAACTACAGCTTACAAATCTTAGAATATATTTTGTTAGTATTTTGTATTTATAATGCTTTCATAAGTGGAATTTTTAAATTTATATTTTCAAGTGTTCATCTCTAACATACAGAAATACAATTTATTTTATATTGATCTTGCTAAATTTACTTATTAATTCTAGTTGCCATTTTATACATCCTTTGAAATTTCTACGTAGACACTCACATATGTGCAAATTAAGACAGTTTTATTCCTTTCTTTCCAATCTAGATGCCTTTCTTCTTTTTCTTTATTTCTTTTTCTTCTTCCTCTCTTTCTTTTTCTTTTTCTCTTTCTTTCATCCTTTTTTTTTCTACCTTATTTCCCTGGCTGGAACTTCCAGTAAAATGTATCAAAACATTCAACAACTATAAAACTTACAAAAGATAATACATGATAAAGTCTACATGACCTTGGACTTTGTAATGAATTTTTAAGTACAACATCAAAAGCATGATCTATAAAAAAATTTGATATATTGGACTTCATTAACACCAAAATTCTGAACTGCTGGAACCACTGTTAAGAGAATGAAGAGACAAGTTACAGACTGGGAGAACATATTTGCAAACACATACCTGATAAAAGGTAAGTATCCAAGTTATACAAAGAACTCTTAAAATTTAACAATAAAAAAATTCAATCTAATTTAAAAATGGGTCAAAGATCTGAACAGACACTTTACCCAAAAGATATACAGATGGGAAATAAGCAATTGAGAAGATGGTAATCATCATTTGTCATTAGAGAAATTTGTTAAAGTATACAAAATTACAGGTAGATAAGAATAATAAGTTCTAGTGTTCTATGCCACTATAGGATGACTATAATTAACAATAAGAGATTATATAGTTTCAAATAGCTACACAGAGGATATTGAATGCTCCCAACACAAAGGAATGATAAATGTTTGAGATGTGTTAATTGCCCTGATCCGATCACTCACTATACATTGTATATATCAAAACATCACTTTGTACCTCAAGAATATGTACAATTATTGTTTGTTAATTATAAAAATAAACTGTAATAAATAGTTAGAAAATACACAAAATAAGGATATAATGCAACACACCTATTAGAGTGACTAAAACCCAAAAGAACTGACAATACCAATTGCTGATAAGGATGTGGAGGAACAGAATCTCTCATTTATTGCTGGTGGAAATGTAAAACAGAACAACCACTTTGGAAAACAGTTTGGCAGTTTCTTACAAAGCCAAGCATACTCGTATTATATGATCCAACAATCACACTTCTAGGTATTTACCTACCTGTTTTGAAAACTTATTAATGTGTACACAAAACCTGCATGTGAATATTTATATCCATTTTATTCATAATTACCCCAAACTAGAAGCAATCAAGATATCCTTTGATAAGTGAATGGATAAACAAACTGTGGCACATCCATAAAATGGAATACCACTTAATAATAAAGTGAAATGAACCATCAAGCTATACTAAAACATGAATTAATTTTAAATGTATATTGCTAAGTAAAAGAAGCCAGTCTGAAAAGGCTACAATACTATGTTATTCCACTTATACGGCATTTTGCAAAGAACAAAACTATAGAGATGGTAAACAGATCAGTGACTGCTAGGGGTTTAGGTCAGGGAGAGAGAGCTGAACAGGTGAAACAGGGATTTTTAGAATGGTGACATTATTCTGTATGATACTGCCATAGTAGCTACATGACACTGTAAATTTGTCAAAACCCATAGAACTTTACATCACAAAGAGTAAACCTTAATGTATGCAAATTGTAAAAGATCATTTAGAAGGTTAAGGATCCCAGGGTGGAAATTAGAATGTGACAAAAGAATAAACTATATTACAAATGCATGGAACAACCACACTGAAGGAGATACAAGAAAAGGTGCTGATCAAAGCACCTTTGGAAATGAAGAGAATCTGTAAGACTGAAAACAAAAGCACTTGACCTTAAGTACTGTACTGTAGTTGGTAACGTTGCTTCCCGTGAAGGTACAGGTCAATAATTCTGAAAGCACTATGCATATATACTGGAATTGAACAATTAGGTAAATGGATGGCAGATGGTAGGACACAGATTTCTCACTGTTAGTGTAGGATTTTGCAGATGAGCATGGAAGGAGGATAAAACAATTCATATGGTACTGAATTATAGTTGAAAACATCAATATGAATTCATGTCTAGCTTAATATACATTGAAATGTTAAATATAAGAATATTTATAGACATGTATATATTGATAGGTTAGCATACACATATCTATTCCCTGCTCTGTCAGTTGAGAAGGCCTAGAAGCAATGCCATTTCGATAGCAACAAGCATACCAAAAACTCCAGCTTCGGTTTTCATATCATTCTCCAGTAAAAAGAATAGGACTCTTCATTTTATTTCATTTGTATTTTTATTCGTATGGAGAAATAGCTGATTCTAGGACTGGAGCAAGAAATATACAAGATGAGCTTAGAGCATCTTTCAATGCCATAAAGAAACGTTTAAAGAACAAAAAACCCATAATGATGAGGATATGACAAAGGGACAAAAGAGCCAACTGAAAGAATTGTCAGTGGCCAAAGCTGGAACAATTTGAGCAACAAAGTAAAGTGGTATTAGATTATAAGCCAAGGTACAAAATAAATATTCAGGAGTTCACACTGACATAAATAAATCATTGAATAAACAAGCAAATACATCAGTCTGTAAATGGGGGAGGAGGAGGGGAGAACAGACAAATCAGCCATGCAAAACTCCCAGCAATTCAAGAAGATACTCCGCATAAAGGAAGTGAAGTGTAAGTCCCTACTCTTTAGGTGTGGGTCGCACATAGTGACTTCCTTTCGGAGTCAAGTATGAAATGGGGGAAAAGGGAGGAGCTTTATGGTGGAGAGGCCTGACTTTCTCACCCAGGTCATCAGGGTTAACACCAACAGTGATAAGTCATGCTTACAATGTGTTTACTTCACATGACTTGATGAAAATGGCACTTTACCTCTGATCTTCCTCCCAGTCCAATCATGAGAAAAGCATCAGGCACACCCCAACTAAAGGACTTTCTACAAAATACCTGATCATTATTACTCAAATTGTCAAAGTCATCAAAAATATAGAAAGTCTGAGAAACTGTCATAGGCAAGCAGAGTCTATGAAAACATGGTGACCAAATGTAATGTGACAGGATCCTAGAACTTTTCTAGACATTTGGTAAAAACGAAGGGAATCAGAATAAAGAATGGATTTTAGTTAATAATAATGTACCAATATTGGTCCATGGACTGTTACAATTTAACCATACTAATGTTGATAATAGGAGAAACTGGGGTGGGGTATATGGGAACTCTGTACTGTCTTCACCATTTTTCTTTAAAACTAAAACTATTCTAAATTTCACAAGTTTATTGAAAATTTAGGATGATAAAATTTCATAAGTAGTGTCAAAATAAATGCTTTTAGCACATATGACAACAAAAGACTAATTTCTTTAACACATAAAGAATTCCTATAAAACCTTGAAGATATCAATAACTTAATAGAAAGGTGGTCCAGGTTTAACTAGATAGTTAACAGAAATGAAATTGCAAAAGACTTTTCAGCTTGTAGAAATTTGATCAATATTACTCATAATAAGAAAAATGCAAAGTAGACTACACTGAGATACCATTTTCACTGATCAGATGGGTCAAATCTGATAACATACTTTTTTGGGAGGGAGAAATAATTATCTTCACTCTTTGTGAAAACATAAATACGTACAAACTCAATGGATGAGAACTTGACAATACATATCAAAATGAGCAATACGTACACACTTTGACCAACTCTTTTAGCTCTTTTGACATCTAGGAATATATTCTCTTGAAATACTAATCTATATATACAAAGATATTTATACAAGGAGAGTCACT
>NW_012106609.1:698027-789232 GCF_000951045.1 Mandrillus leucophaeus
ATAAAGAATGGATTTTAGTTAATAATAATGTACCAATATTGGTCCATGGACTGTTACAATTTAACCATACTAATGTTGATAATAGGAGAAACTGGGGTGGGGTATATGGGAACTCTGTACTGTCTTCACCATTTTTCTTTAAAACTAAAACTATTCTAAATTTCACAAGTGTATTGAAAATTTAGGATGATAAAATTTCATAAGTAGTGTCAAAATAAATGCTTTTAGCACATATGACAACAAAAGACTAATTTCTTTAACACATAAAGAATTCCTATAAAACCTTGAAGATATCAATAACTTAATAGAAAGGTGGTCCAGGTTTAACTAGATAGTTAACAGAAATGAAATTGCAAAAGACTTTTCAGCTTATAGAAATTTGATCAATATTACTCATAATAAGAAAAATGCAAAGTAGACTACACTGAGATACCATTTTCACTGATCAGATGGGTCAAATCTGATAACATACTTTTTTGGGAGGGAGAAATAATTATCTTCACTCTTTGTGAAAACATAAATACGTACAAACTCAATGGATGAGAACTTGACAATACATATCAAAATGAGCAATACGTACACACTTTGACCAACTCTTTTAGCTCTTTTGACATCTAGGAATATATTCTCTTGAAATACTAATCTATATATACAAAGATATTTATACAAGGAGAGTCACTGCAGTACTGTTCGTATAACATCAATTACTTTTTTTTTTTTTTTTTTTCCTGAGACCTAGTCTTGCTCTGTCGCCAGGCTGGAGTGCAGTGGCACAATCTGGGCTCACTGCAACCTCTGCCTCCTGGGCTTAAATGATTCTCCTGCGTCAGCCTCCTGAGTAGCTGGGACTACAGGCGCATGTCACCACACCCAGCTAATTTTTTTGTATTTTTCATAGAGATCAGGTTTCACCATGTTGGCCAGGATGGTCTCGATCTCTTGACCTCGTGATCCGCCAGCCTCAGCCTCCCAAAGTGCTGGGATTACAGGCATAAGCCACCACGCCCAGCCACATCAATTACTTTTTAAAAGCCAGAAATCTATCATTAGTGGACTTGTCAAAAAATTACACATATGTAAAATAGAGAGTGAAATACAATGTAGCTATTAAGAAAAATTGAAGTACCTCTACTGGTACTGACATGTAACAATTGCCAAGATACAATGAGAGAAGAAAAACAGCAAAGTTCAGAATATTGTGCACCTAAAATTAACTCTTATTAGAATACAAAAACAACAATTTAAAAGAAAATTGCATCCCTAGAAAACTGGAGAATTTAAAGAGTGCAATCAGAAAGCAAAATGTGTTTTTAGTAATCAAATATGATTGCAAAAATAAAAAAATAAATTCCATCCTGAAATAATAAGAGCCCAGTTGAAGACAAAGCTGGTTCTCTGGCAAATGAAGTTATGATATATGTCTCAAAACACAGAGCAAAATTAAAAGTATTATTGAAAGTTAAGGAGCTGCCAGACAGATACAGCAGGTTCCACACCCTTATAGAAGAGATTTAAAGGGGGTAAACTGAAAAAAGAAAATGGCTAGTGGCAAATTTTCAAGGAAATGTTAGAAGAAAACACTCTGGAGCTAAAGAAAGAGACTCTTTTGACTGAAAGGTCCTACTAAATGCCAACAGAGATCAATGCATAGAAGCTTTTGACAAATTACAGATTTGTAATGTTTTAATAAGACCACTCATCATGAATATCTGGCTTAAAAAATCATTGATGTCATACAAACAATACTACAATGATTCTCCTAGTATAAATATCTTTGTACATATAGATTAGTATTTCAAGATAATATATTCCTATATGTCAAAAGTGCTGGTTAAAGTATATAGGTACTGCTCATTTTTATATGTGTTGTTAAATCTACATCCATCGACTTTGTATATATTTTTATTCCCACCAAGGCTGAAGAGAATTCAGTATCTTTCTCCCAAGAAAATATATTATCAGACTTGACTCACCTGATCAGTGAGAACAATATCTCAGTGTAGTCTTCTTGGCTTTTTCCTTATATGAGTGATATCAAAAGTTCTGAACTCCAAAGAATAAAAGATCCTACAACTTCCTAGAGATAAGAAAACAAGGTTACCTCGAAAGAAGAAAAATCAAATGGGTGCAGACTTTTCAGGTCCAACAACGAATTCTAGAAGACAAAGGTGGAATGCTTTCAAAATTCTGAGGGACAAATTATTTGAACCAAGAATTCTATGCCAGTCTAAATGATCAATCAAATATGAGGGTGAAATGACAATTCAGAAAGGTTAAATTCCATTCACGTACATTTTCTGAAACGGAAATGCTCAAGGATATATTCCCAGATAGCCAAAAAGGAAATAAAAGAAAGAAGAAAACATGGACTTTCACAATGAGGTAACTGCTGTGCAGCAACTAGGGCATAGTCCCATAAAAACAGGAGGATGGAGGACTTCCATGAAGAAAGAAAGAACATTTTTGAAGAAATAAGAGGATTTCATTCAATCCATCATATAAAGAGAACACATAAAGGTCTTCTCTTAGTCAAATGAGGAAAGAATCTCCGGATGGTTAGGAAAAATGAGAAGCTGCCCAGCAGAAACATAGTACTGTCATTAAAAACAAATGAAAAATGAGGCATGGCCATGAACTGGAAGGGAGCTGAGAGCGGTGTAAGAAAAGTGTAAAGTATTTGGCTTTTACTTTCTAAGCAGTCTTCCTTAGTAACAAAGTAGAGAGTGTATTTTTGAAGGGGGGGACTGAAACAGAGGCTTGGGAAGTGCAATGAGTTTTTGTTGTTGTTGTTGTCTGTTTGCTTGTTTGTTTGTTTTGAGACAGGGTCTCACTCTAACACCCAGCCTGGAGTTCAGTGGTGCCATCATGGCTCAGTGCAGACTTGATCTCCCAGGCTCAAGCGATACTCTCATCTCAGTCTCCTGAGTAGCTGGGACTGCAGGCAAGCACCACCAAACCCAGCTAATTTTTTTGTATTTTTTGTAGAGACAAGATTTCTCCATGTTGTGCAGGCTGGTCTCAAACTCCTGGGCTCAAGCAATCCACCTGCCTTGGTCTCCTAAAGTGCTGGCGTGAGCCACTGCACCCAGCCTACAATGAATAATATTTACATAGTCTTAATATTTAAAGTGCTATTTTTTTTGGAATTAACTTATGGGTAGGTTATGGCTAAAATAACTAAACTATACTTACAGAAGAAAAATAAAAGTTACAAACTTCGACCACATAAAAAGTGCAAGGAAGAGACAAATGTTTATTTCTTCCCCATATATTGTGGGGAGTAGATAATGTCTAAAATGTTAAAAAACAGAAGTTTGATTACGTTAAAGAGACAATCATTTAAAAAACTAGAATTAATGTTATCTGAAGTTAGAACATAAAAGAAGATGAGCATATTATTTAATGGTACCCATCAGAAATGCCAAAGATAAGAGGCGTTGTAAGTGGTTACAGCGGAGAGGAACTTCTGTGTTTGGGCTGAAGTGGGCAACTAGGGTAACATTTTCCATAGTGGTCTATACTGTACAATGTAAAATTGTATAATAATATGCATGTTTGCTTCTATAATAAAAAAACAAAAAAATTGCTTATATAATAAAAAATAAAATGAAATAGATTACTAAACCAATGATCAGGGAACAATTAGAAAATAAAGCAGCAATGAATTAAAGCCATAATAAATTCCAAAAAAAGACCTTGTTAATGTGGTCTTATGAAAACTGAAGTGGAACACTTGTATTCTGGTCTTGGCTTTGCCAAGAACTCACTTTGGCCAAGTCATTTCCTCTCTTGCTCCTCAGGTTCCTTATCAGTAAAATGGAGGTATGAGCTTGACAGTCTCTAAGTCCTCAGCTATAGCTTTCTAATATTCTAACTTGAACTTTCCTTCACATTTGGATAAAATTACTAGATGAGCAAATTAAGGGTACCCCCATAGATATCTGTGGGGTAGATATGTAGATAGTGTGAAGTGTGTAGATAGTGTGAAGGGGTAGATAGTGTGAAGATATCTACCTCCTATAGATATCTGTGGGGTAGATATGTAGAGATAGTGTGAAGGGGCAGATAGTGTGAAGGGGCAGATAGTGTGAAGATATCTTTCACACTATCAGGGCATTTTCACATGGTTAGTCTTTTTATGATTACCCATGTGGTTAGATTCAATGATGTGGGCTGGAGGGCAGCCCAGCTCCTGAGTGATCAGTCACTTCTAATGAGTAGGATTGTAGGCTTATGGTAATGTGGAAGGCAGCGTAGTACATAGCTCAGTCTTTATTGACAGGGGCATCAACATATCTACATGGGACCTGCAGAGTTGTACTTAGGATTCCTACTGCAGAAAGTTAGCCACCAGAAGCACAATGATGAGATTTGTGGGAATAGACCCCAGACCCCAGGCTTGAGCTCCTTGAATGGCAGGCATAAGGTGGGGTGGATATAACATGCTCTGCGAGGAAAGGACTCATTCTGAAGGAGGAGAAGAAGAAAGGAATATGTCACCTGTCTACTCAACCTCAATAGAAGTGGGTCCAGCTTCTGGAGGGAGGGAGTTGTAGTGACAGAATTGTTCTTCCAAGGGCACTGAAAGGAAGAGAGAGGATAGCTGTACTGTTTGGAGGGCACCTGCATTAGTTTCCTGGGGCTGCTGTAACAAAGTGCCAAAACTAGGTGGCTTAAACAAAAGAAATGTATTGTCTCCCAGTTCTGAAAGCTGGAAGTCTGAAGGCAAGCTGTTGGCAGGGTTGCTTTTTTGTGAGGCCAAGAAAGAATATATTCTGTCTCTCCTCTAGCTTCAAGAGGCTTCCTGGCAATCTTTGGTATTCCTTGGCTTGTAGAAACATTACCCTAATCTCTGCTTTCATGTTCATGTGGTATTCTCCTAGTGTGTGTGTCCCTGTGTCCAAATTTCCACTTTCATAGAATGATACCAGCTATATTGGATTAGGGTCCCACCTACTCCACTAAGACCTCATCCTAACTAATTACATCTGAAATGCCTCTATTTCCAAATATGGTCACATTCTGAGGAACAGGTGGGGTGGTTAGGACATCAACAAATGAATTTTGGGGGGCACATGATTCAATCCATAGCACTTCTTAATTAGGCGAATGTCAGAGCCCTTCTTATTCCACAGTACGGAACTTTTGGAGAAAAGAATATTAGGACCAGCCAGGAAGAATGGCTTCCAGCTCGTGAACTGCTGTGCGGTAGGTGACCTAAGGGCAGCATGATTAGGCACAGCTGGTATGGCTGGTGATGGGGGCTCAAACAAGGAGAGGGGAGCTGCAACACCTGCAAGAGGTGGCAACTACTTACGACATACCAGTCGGCTTGGGGGTAGTTGACTTCCCAGTCTAGTCAACTATTACTCTAATGTTGCTGTACACAAACAAAATCAAACTTCCCAAGTTACATGATTTTTCTCACTCAGCATTCTGTGGGTTGATGGGGGGATGGAGCTTTATTCCTCAGGCTAGGAGCCAACTTCAAATCTTCTCCTAGGGCTCTCAATTCCAGGAGCAGTGGCTACCCAGAGCTTGCACTTCCCAAGGTAGGTGGTGTGCAGCAGAAGCATAAGTCACCAAGCCAAATTGCACCAACAAGTTCAGACCTCTGTCCATATCACCCTGGCTAACATCCTATTGGCCAGAGCAAGTCACCTGGCCCAAACCCAGCATCAGTAGATTAGTTGTGTATGTACTGACAACTCTACTGAGAGATGCTACATTTTTGCAGCAAAGGGAATGGATGTATGAAATCTTCCAGGAAGGTAGTGAACAGGCAGAAACAATATCTACTGTCCAAAACTCCAGCTTTTATTTCTCTTTTAAATGATGAAATTAACCCATTTGGAAAATAGTCAAAAGCAAAAGGTAAAAATAAAAGCTCCACCATCGGGAGACAGCCATTGCTAATATGTTTTTTTCTTTTGCTTCACTGTTATAGTGATCCTCATAAACCACCCTGTTCCCCTCCCTGCAGTTATTCCCTCTAGGCATGAAAAATCAGGGCATACTTATCAGAACTGTGAAGGAAAGAGCTTCTAGGCTTAAGAATCAAAAGTTAAAAAAAAAAAAAAAGAAAAAAGAAAAAGAAAGCATTTAATTCACTGGAATACTAGAACACAGCCAGCTACATGAAACTCAATAAGAAGACATAAAATATACTACATTTAGATGAGAAAAAAAAAACTGTTCAAGATGGAGAGATGAAAACTTAATAACACTGCATGTGAGAAAGATCTGGGTGTTCCAATTTATCATAAATAAAATAGGAACCAATCACAAAGCTGCTTTAACAGATGTATCCAAGCTAAGAGTAGAAAGTGTGTGTATAATATTATGTATGTATCTGTGTGTGTGTGTGTGTGCGTGCATGTGCATGTTCATTATTTTAAATGCAGAACACATTTTTTGAGAGATATACAAGAAACTGCTAACATGGTTATCTCAAAGTGGAGGAGGAGTATTGGGGAGGGAGTTCTATACTTTTCATTTTATTTCCTTTCATGTATATGAAATTTTTTACCATGAGTGTATATTATTTTTATATTGTAAACATTGTTTAAATTGAAAGAAAACGTAACAGAGATGATAGAAATACTGTTGGGGCTGGATAAAGCTTACTCAGTTTGGGCATGCTGGTTTTTATTATTTTTATTACAATGACATAATATGACAGCATAAGAGAATGTTCAATATATATCCTTATAGTTTCAGTCATAGCACATACACAATTCTGTAACTGTGGTTTTATCATTTGACTGTAGCAGTGGTTAGGCACATAAGCTCTGGAATTAGTCTGCCTGGGCTCTTGCTGTGTGATCGTAAGCAAGTTACCCACCCTGACCAGGCCTCTTTTACCACTTTTAAAATGAGAATACCATTGCTATCTACTTTGTGGGGTTATTGTGATGATTCAAGGAGGCAATCACTATTATGCTTTGAACAAAGCCCAGGGTGTAGTCAGTGCTCTCTTTAAATGCTAGTTATCAGCTAACATTTGGTTCATTATGAGTGCTTCCGCAGCCGTCTATGTCATTTCTATATATTTTCTATGCATAATGCATAATATCTCACAGCCTGGATATGTCATAATTTAATCAATCATTCTATTGTTTGGCATAGAGGTTACATGTAAACATATCCGTGTGTGTGTGAATTGCTATTGTACGTGTGTGTGTGTGAATTGCTATGAAGGTGCTATAAACACTTCTCAAGCTTTAATATGTGTGAATCCTATTAAAATGCAGATTCTAATTCAGGAGAACCAGGACATGGCCTGAGACTCTGCATTTCTAGCAAGCTTCCAGGTGATGCCAGGACTGTAGGTCATAGACCACACTTTGAGTAACAAGTTATAAACATCTAATGAAAATAGGAGGATTAAGAGGGACTTAGAAACAGTTACTGGAGAAACAAGGGTGATTTGCCTGGCTATGATAAGATGTTGTGTCTCTCGGATACCTTCAAATATTTGGAAGGCTGTCACATAAAAAAGAATCCTGATTATCTGGAACTTCAGAATACAGACTAGTGTATAGAAGTTCTAGGGACACAAAATTTCTGTCAATATAAGAAAGAACTTTCTTATAGGTCCTATTTACCTCTACAGCTTTAGGAGTCTGTGAAGTAACATCATCAGCTTGGCCAGTTACCACAGTGACAAAGCTAACACCCCTCAGCAAAGCTAGGGGAATGTGGAATCAAATGTCCCCAACATGCAGTGCCAGCTTGCAGGGAAGGGACTCTTCCAAGAAAGTGCATCAAGTGGAAAGCCTTCTGAATGTTGTCAAGGAGGTACCCTGGAGTTCCCATGATATTCTTCATGCCCCTATGGAGACTCGCAGCGTCCTCTTCTGCCCTGAGGGGGTGTACTGAGACTTTGTCACATTGCTGGACCATTCTGCCTCTGAGTTCTTCACAGAGCCAGACTCTTCAAATCTGTCTGCAGTCATACTGCTTTCTAACTCCAGTTTCCTGGCTCTTGGTTTCTCCATGAACTTGCAGTCTACAGATTGCCAAAGCAGCAGACTTCAGTGACAGATTTTTGCTCACCACGTGGCCGGGAAGGATCTGGGCATGTCCTTCAATGGGATGTAGACATCTCGTCCTCCTGCTGGCAGAAATCAGTGGCACCTAAATTCTCTCTTCTCCATAAGTGGCAGGCCTGGCTCTCCACCCACTGAGCAGGAACAGCTGTGGATCTGTGAGAAAGGAAGAGCACCAGATCTCCCATCCCAGTTTTGCTTGGAAACAGAGTACTACCAGGGTCCTTAGGTGACTTCTGAAGGGCAAAGAAAAGAGGGGAATCACTCAGGAAGTGAGTTGGAGATCTTCAAGGACAGTCCAGGCTCTGAGTGGCGCAGTGCCCATGGAGCCAGCAGGGGAGGAAATATCCTAGATCAAGACAGTCTGGCCTGGGGGCTGGTGAGTGAGACACAGGGGAGACCCTCTCACCAGCAATATCCTACAGCAGGACCACTGTTGTCCTGAGTGACAGCTCTCTCCCAATTCTAGAACCAACTTCCTCCTTCTCAATCCAGCACAAAACCTACCAGGCAGAGCCTTTTCCTCTCCTGTCAGTCATTTTTGCTACAAAAGAAACTAGGTACAAGATTGAACTGTTTTTTTCTCACAACACTTCTGACACTACATGTCAAGGGTGGGGTTATCACACCAACCAATTCTCCAACTCTCTGGAAACCAACTGAGTGTCCTACAATTCAATTACGTTAACACCAACCCCATAGGTAAGGACTCAGTCCCACAAGAATGCCCCTACTTCAGATGTCAGTCTTAAGTCTTAGGTTACCATGTGTACCTCTGGCTATAAATGGGGGAGGGGCATCCCACAAACCCCTGTGCGGGCTTGATAATTTTCTAGAATAGCTCACAGAATTCAGGAAGGCACTTTATTTACTACTGTCATTTATTATAAAGATTAAAACTCAGAGAAACAGTAAAGTGGAAGAGATGCATGGGGCAAGGCATTGAAGGGGGCACAGCACTTCCATGCCCTCTCTCCAGGCACACCACCCTCTCAGCACCTTGATATGTTGTTCACCAATCCTGAGGCTCTCCAAACCCCATTGTTTATGGCTTGAATGGAGGTTACATTAAGGATTGATTAAATCATTGGCCGTTGGTGATTGACTCATTCTCCAGCCCCTGTTCCTCCCTGGAGGTCAGGGAGGTGGGGCTGAAAGTTCCAATCCTCTTATTATGCCTACAGCTGTCTAGGGGCTCCCAGCCAGCAGTCATTTCATCAGCATACGAAAGACACTCTGATCACTCCAAAGATTCCAAGGTTAGCAACTGTGTGCCAAGAAATGGGGACACATATCAAATATTTGTTTTGTATTATATTACATAGGTTAGTGAGATACTTTGCAAAATTAAAACTTGGCTGGGTGTGGTGGCTCATGCCTGTAATCTCAGCACTTTGGGAGGCCAAGGTGGGCTGATCATGAGGTCAGAAGTTCGAGACCAGCCTGGCCAACATGGTGAAACCCCGTCTCTACTAAAGATACAAAAAATTAGCCAGGCGTGGTGGTGCACACCTGTAATCCCAGCTACTCGGGAGGCTGAGGCAGGAGGCAGAGGTTGCAATGAGCCAAGATCGCACCACTGCACTCCAGCCTGAGTGACAGGGCGAGACTCCATCTCAAAAAAAAAAAAAAAAAAAAAAAATTATAACTCAAGACTAACATCCTCTCTGTGTTATCTAAGGAGCTACTATAATAAGACAGACAGCATTAGAAAAGTAAAAGACCACACTGTTAGTCACTCACAGACACTGCTGTGAAGGATAGAGAAAACCCAGAAGGCGGGAAGCACCTCCAACATTCGGCCGGGATGGGGTCAGGTGGCCTTTCTCACATGTCCATCTCCTGACCAGATGATGAGTCTCCAAGGGCCAATACTGTCCATTTGTCTTGTATCCCCAGTGTCGACCTTCATGTATCACACAGAGCTGGTTCTTGATAAACACATGCTGAATTACTGTGTCTTTGGATGAGAGCGAAGGTCCAAGAAAGGACAGAAAGGAGATAGGAGAGTAGCAGCATGGAACTCTCCAGCACAAGTTCTGGCACATCATAAAGATCCACCCCACAAGACAGTAAACCAGCTTACCAGGTGCACTGCCTTTTTCATTACCATCTGAGAAATGGTTATCATTTCTCTTCCGGTCAAAGAATAGGGACATTAAGTGAATCAGCTGAAGGTATTTCTTGAGTGCACGTTATCACTATTCTTCCCTATGCCAGCATGGTCAAAAGTTACATAACCCTAAACTCCATGCTACTCACTTTGACATACCCAATATCTTGGAACAGAGCATGTACCTGACAAAATCTGTCTAGTGAATGAATGTGAAGCATGAAAAAACAATGGGGCATAACATGAACACCTTCTCTTCAGTTTATTTCTACAAGGGGAAGGAAGAAGATGTGAAGAAAAAAGAAAAAAAACGAAGGAGAATGATCCCCAGCTGATACCTAATTATTCAGTCTGGAGGAATTCTGAGCTGAGCTTGTGTTGAGTGTGACTGATGCTGGCAGGTGGGACTTTAGCCTGAGCTGTGCTGGTGGACACACACTGATCGCTGATGGTGGTGATGGGGGGCTCGTCAACAGCTCATTGTACATTATACTTGTTAGGTTCTGAGTCCCTCTTCTAGCACTACCTGGCCTTGTACTGATCTCCCTCCCTTTGATTATCTCACAAACATTTTTATTAGGCAATTAAATGCTTAATTTGGATAAAAGAAGGGAGGGTGTGAAAACAATAGTTCACATGCACGTATAATTAGTATTGAATGGGTTAGATTGCATAAGACCCAAATTGGATGTATGGAGAAAATGAAGCTGGAGAGGTAAAGTTGAACTTTTGGTTGAGAATGGGGAGGAAGATAGGTGACAGCTTGACCTTACCACTGTCTTAGTGAAACTGTGTTTTATTGTATCTCCCCTTTCCACCTCGACACAAAACACTCACTTAAAATTATTTGTTTTCTTGACAGTAAGTCTACAAAGCCCTTTAGATCACATGAATGCTATGGTAGGTTTAAATGCATTATCAAAAGGAGGGGTTTTACATGCTTTGTGTGCATGACCTGGTTTGCAGCATCTTTCAGAGCTGGGGACCAGTGGATGAAGGAGAAGGCCTTGTGCAAACTAACCAATCCACTATTTGGTGGGTTGGCCAGGATCCAAAGATTGATGAGTACTAAGACCCTAGGAAAAAGTACATGTCCAAGCATTAGGCAACTGAAGATTGACCAAGTAGTGTAGGAAGAAGGAATGGTCTCCTTCCAGAATAAAAACAAAGCCCAGTCAACCATGTTTGGAAGTACGTTAAATTTAATAGATACCATTTACTCAGAATTTACTATGTTCTAAGCACTGTTCTGTTTTGCATATATTATCTTAATTATTAGGTTGCTGTAATATTCTTGTGATAAAAGTATTACAGATTTTATTTTGCAAGTGAGAAAACTAAGGAATAGAGATATTTAAGTAATTTACCCAAATCATAAACCTAGTAAGTGATGGAGACAGGTCTGTAACTCAGATCCATCTGCATCCAAAGCCTATGCTTGTAACTACTCCACCACTACCAACCTACTAAGGAGGGTGGGTTTCCATGTGGGGAGAAATAGTAGAACAAATCAGCTCAGATTCTCACTCCCAAGGTTCTGTTCCCTTTGGGATCTCACTAATAGCCACTGCCTCCTTCTCTGGGTTGCTCTCGGTGGTCCAACTTCCTCTTTCACATTCTGCCCAAACAGAATCCTGAACATAGCTGTTATGGCTACAACCACACCATAATGCTGGAAAAGACTTTACTTGATATTCATGGTGCCCTCATACCATCAGGATTGTCTTGTTTGTTTTTAATAGGGTAGGTGGTCCATAAATGTTTGTAACATGGCTGCCACAGTTTGGTTTTGTTTGTCCTCTCCAAATCTCATGTTCAAATTTGAGCTATAGTTTTGCATGTGGATCTAATGGGAGGTGTTTGGATCATAAAGGTGAATGACTCATGACTGTCTTGATGCTGTGCTAATGGTAATGAGTGAGTTTTTGCTTTATTTGTTTCCATGAAAGCCGGGTATTAAAAAAGAGCCTAGAACCTCCCTGCTCATGCTCTCTCTCTCTCATTTCCTCTCTCATCATGTGATCTCTGCACACACTGTCTCCCCTTCACCCTCCATTTAAGCAGAAGCATCCTGAAGCCCTCACCAGCAGCAGATGCTGGTGCCATGCTTTTTATATAGCCTGCAGAACTGGAAGCCAAATAAACCTCTTTTCTTTATAAATCACCCAGTCTGCGGCAGTCCTTTACAGCAACACAAATGGACTAAGATAACGGCATGAGGTAACCAATCACAAAATAGGAACAGCTTTCTAGAGCTCATTGCTGTAGCCCTTTTTACTGGCTGCCCTGCACACTTATGGGGGACATCATCAAAATACCCTTTACAACCCTGGAGCACATGCTTAGGTCTCTTAGCATAAAACAGAGTTCCTCATGAGACCTCCAGAAAGGCAAATGGCCTCCTATCCCCAACTGGCCTTTATAAAGTCAGCATCCAGGTGACTGTCCAGAGGGATACCCTTACACTTCAGAGGAGACAGACGCAAGGCCCAGTCCAAGCACAGCAGATCATGGGGTCAGTGCAGGCAGAAGTGGGTAGGAGGAGATCTTGCCAATTTCTCCTTGCAGGTAGGACAACAGGAAAAGGCAAAGAGGTAGCACTAAACCTACCCACTAGCAGTTGGGAGCCTAGAGCATGAGGGTAAGGAAGATAAGCACAGTTCCAGTGGTTACAACATCCCAAGATATAGTCTGGGAAGACATTTACTATGAGATTATGGCACAGGATTCAAATCTGAAGCAGCAAAGGACCCTGGCAGGTGTGCACAGCATTGAGAGGGCATCAGTGGCTGGGTCCAGGGATAGGATGGAACCTGCAGGTGGAGATCAGAAGGAAGGAGGTGACAAAGACTGAGAACAAGACAAAATCTGAAAGGTATCAGGACCACAACACAGACTCAGGGGAAGGGAAAATATCTGGGAAGCTTCAGGTCAACCAGGCCCTGCCACAGATCAGGAGGAGCTGGAACCCAAATATGAGGTTTTACCAAAGTGAATGAAGCAAGTTTCCACAGGGTCGAAAGAAGATCAAGGCAGAGGACTGATCCCAGAAAAGGGTAAGCACTTTGGTTCTGTAATTCAGGACATTTGAGATGGAACCACAGGGAGACTGATGGAACCCGAACCAACATGTCACAGACCCCAAGCTCCTTACAGAGCTCCTGCCTGGTGCTGGATGTGGTCCCTGAACCTGGCAGGGCTGTGCCTGCATGCAAGGGTTAAATAGTCCTGCTACAGTGGAGGGCTGTAAGAGCCACTATCTAAGCAGGCAGCCCATCTCATCATTCTCTTTCCATCTAGTGTGATATCAACTGAAGATCAGCCATCTGTGCAAATCCAATAGACATATAACATGGATATGTCAAGTAAATCAATCTCTAATTGATCTGGACCAGCCGTTTCCGTTTCTCACCCTGAGCAAGTGCCACTCAGGAGCTGGCTGACAGTGCACTCCACAATGTCATGACCTTCTAGCAGGCTGTTCCAAGCTCCAGTTCACTGTGCCAGGCTCTTCTCCCTGGGGTGCCAGAGCAGCTTTGGGGTATGCACGTGGTCTGACAGCAGTCTGAGTATCACCAAGGGAACCTTCATGCCAAAAGCTGTGCAAAGTTATGTCAGTGTCCTCAGCAGGCTCAGGGGACACTAACCTCACTGCCAAGAGCAAGCAGCTCAGCACTTGCCCATGAGGGGTTGAGCCATAGGTCTAGAAATCTCTGGTCTTTTCTCAAGGGTCTCTAATCCCCTGGGCAGGAAGATTAAAGCCTGGGTTCTCAGCACTGGTGTTAAGGCTGCCCTTCCCCAGCTGCCTGGCTCTGGGTTAATCCCAACCCAAGCACCAAGAGACAAGAACTTCATTTCTCCCATGATAGGCTGTGAGTCCTGGCCTGGACATGAGTCCTTATTCCCATTAGTCTCTTCTCAGGGCTGGATCCTGCTACAATAACCTGAAGAAACTGTGATTCTGGAAGGCAAGGCCTACCCACATCATCTCCGTGTAGGGAGGTTCTGGTACTGAGGAGGGGTGTGTCAGATTGAGGGATGAATTAATGAATGAAGAAATGAAGATGGACACAAATGAGAATCATCTCTATCCATGAAAGCTTTTGCTGAGGAGATGTATCCAGAGGAGGAGGCAATTTCTATTCTTTTGCTGCCAGTATCCAGACCTTGGTAGAATATGGTGTGCTCTGATGACAGAAAGGCAGGTTTCTGTAAACCACTATTACCAATCATTAATCAGGGATTTATGTCCTGCTTTCAGAATCAGCCAACAAGAGAGCTCTCCCTCTCTCAGGGCTTGAGGCCTCTTTTCTCCTTGCAGAGGGTAGGGTGAGACAACTGCTTTTGCACCATCATCTCAATTCCCCCTGTTCCTCCTTTTCCTTCTTCCTAACAACCATCAGTCTATACATAAACATACACGCCCATACTCACACACACAGAGCTGCCCACAGTATCCTTAATTGCACCTATCCAAGCATTAAGCTTCTCTCCTCTATCATTTCTGTGTTTTCAGATACCACTGGAATGAAGCTCTCCATTCATTATTTGGGTCACAACCAGTAGTGACCTAAGGCTGACAAACTAGAGGCTAATCAATGGTATTTGGACCCAACACATTTTGATATTTCTCTGCTCCCATCCCTGCATACCACACAACGGCACAATGAACTGTGACGGTGCTGAAGTGATGTGTGTCCTTTGGGTAGAGTTTTGGGAGGGTCTGTGGGCTCCAGCAGCTCCACCTTTGGGTATAACTCAGGGAAAGCAATGCCCTTGAGACACTGGTGGTGACAGATTTCACAGACTCCATAGCTGTAGAGGAGGCCAGGCCCTTTGTCTCACCACAGTGAGCAGAATGGGTCCTGAACCAGCAGCCTGTAGACTCCCCTTCCTGCCTGAGGCTCTGCCATCTTCTCAAAGGAAGATGAGGCTCAGCTCTGAGTTCCAGTCCTTCCTGCCAACAGCTGTCTCTGGGAACATAGTCAGCTCCTTTTTCCTTTCTCCATTCTCATCTCAGACACACAGAGCCCATTCCCATATTTTTGTCCATTACCACACTCTTCCCACCAGTCCCTCAGAGAAGAGAACTATAGACGAATTGCCTTCATTATTTCTTAGGTGTTTGGTTTCTTGCTGGATGACAGGCCTTGTAAATGTAGCACTTATTCAGACTGACCACAGCATGAGCACAAAAGGGATCACCATCACAGGCCTAGGCCAGCCAAAGAACCATTATTATGTTCTCTAGTGGAAGTATCCCTCCTTTGAACAAGAAAACATCTAGTAGAGCAAAGGGGCAGCGTGGGGGAAATTCGAGATGGTGGAAATATTCTGTATCATGGTTAAGGAGTGGAGAAATGACCATGCATTTGTCAAAACCCATGGAATATGTGTGTATGTGTATATATACATATGTAAGTATACACTTGTGTGTGTGTATATATATGTATGTAAGTATACATGTGTGTGTGCGCGTGTGTGTGTATGCAGAGAGAGAAAAAGAGAGGGAGAGAGGGCACTTTGAATCATGAGGATAAGAAGCAAAACTAGGGGATTATAAGGAGTGCCATCCTTTTGATTCCTGGAGCTGTATGTTTGTAATCTAAGAGATACAGCATATGACACACATTGTGGGATAATGCCCACCTCTTCCAGGGTGTCATTTCCTAGCTGGTGTCAAGATGGACTCTTCAGCAAGCCACTCATGCCCTCTATTCTTCTGCTAAGCTATGGAGGGCATAATCCAGGGCCTTCTGGATCAATTTCCTAGGAGTGTAGGTATTTCCAGGCTCTGGACCCAGGTAGTATTCATCCATCCCTGTGTCACAAGCTTCTCGTCTTGCTCCTTCCCAGATTCTAACCATGCATTCAATCTGGCAGTCACAGCTCAGAATTAATGCAGTTCCTCACCTCAGCTCATCTGTCTTTCCAGGTAAAATTGGCCTGTTAGGAAGATTTCCCTTCCCTGTGGCGTTTGATGCCATCTCTAAGTGGGGACATAACTCCCAGCATTCGCTTTTTGGTGGTACTGACATAGACTATTGGAGCCACCTGAAAACCAAACTCTGAATCTTCCAATTGCTATTTATTTATTTATTTACTTATTATTTTAAAATTTTATTAAGGGAGTAAATGCACTTCTTTGTTACCTGAGGATTGCATGTGTACTGGTGAAGATTGGGCTTCTATTGAAACCATCACCCAAATACTGAACATTGTACCCAACAGGTATTATTATTATTATAATTATTCTACCCTAACTGCCTCCCACTCTCCCCACTTTTGGAGTCCCCAGAGTCTATTCTGCTCATATTTATGTCCATATGTACTCAATATTTAGCTTCCACTTATGAGTGAGAAATGTGGTATTTGGTTTTCTGTTTCTGTGTTAGTTCACTTAGGATAATGGCCTCCAACTCCACCCATGTGGCTGCAAAGGACATGATTTTATTCTTTCTTATGGCTGTGTAATATTCCATGGTGTGTGTGTGTGTGTCTGTGTGTGTGTATCACATTTATATCCAATTAACCATTGCTGGACACATAGGTTGGTTCCATGACTTTGCTATTGTAAACAGTGCTGCAATAAACATAGGAGTGTAGGTGTCTTTTTACATCATGATTTATTTTAAAGCCACAGGGAACTTCATGGAGGTGTAGGCGCTATGTGATTTTCAGGAAGATAATGTGGTAATCAGGAATTAGTTTTGTTTCCCATATATTTTCAGTTCTCCACTTTTAAGCACACAGTAGGACTGCACTTCCTGGCCTCCTATTCGTTGAGTGGGAATATGTGACTAGCTCTAACCGATGAGAAATCACCGGTGTTCCTCCCTTGAGGTTGAGTATTTAGTTGATTGTATGAGTCCCTCCAGATCTTTGTTTGGCTGCCTCATCAGCCTGGGCCCTGAATGACTGTGATGATCACAGTCACTCCCACTAGCTCCTCCCCGGCTGACTCTCAGTCAAAGATAGTGTTGAATGAGCTAGATTAGAATATTTGTTATTTTAAGCCACTGAGATTACTACAGCATCTGCAGTATCTGTTAGTGCAGCGTAACCTAGCCTGAGTGATACAGATGCTGAGGTGGTCATAGTCTCTGCAGGGCACGTGATTGATTAATTACAGATGGTGATTGTTACAGGTAAGACCATTCACTGAGCCTTGACTACCACAGTTACAAAACTGACTATTGTGAGAGCCAAAATAGCTTTGCTTCTAGCTGTGCCTGGTAAATCTACCTGTCATCCTAAGATGATTCCATCCCCAGGGACAAGCAGGGCCCATTTTATAAGGGCGTCTTATCCACAGTATTCTTGGCCCAGTGGGGACTATTAGTAGAGCATTTTTTGAAGATTTTGGCATTTTCCTTATCATGTATTCCTCAAGGCAACAGGGTAGGTCTTTGAATTCCCTTCTCCACATCTCTGAAGAGATTTCTGGCCTTTTGTTTCACCCAGCATGGGTCAGTCTTCAGTAGAGATTTTCATTAACGGAAGAATCAAATTGTTGGAATCCAGCCAACTGCCCAAGCAGGCACACAGCAGGTACACTTTCTGATGGTAGACCTATAACAATAGATTCTGCCTCATTTATGATTATATTCCATCCCCATTATTTAAGCATTCTCAAAATTTATGCCCCCCAAGATTTCCCAGACGATGGACCTGCAACTTTCTCCAGGCATAACTTTTGCTTCTGTACCCTGATTATTCATTTCTCCCTCCAGGCCATGTTAAGTCCAAATCTTGTTTATTCAGAGAACAACAATGAGATGGAGGCAGAGACTCAGTGCCACTTCTGTAGGCAAGAGAGGGGCAGGGGGAGTATTGCCAAGGGCTTGGAGAGGCAGAGTCCTCCAGTCCTTCAGTGCTCACAGATATCCCCATCCCAGTATCACGAGCTCCACCCAACCACACTGCTGGCTGATAAGGTTACAAATTGACTAGTGTTGTCATTCATAAACCAGCAGGCTCAATCCCTGAATTTTTCTAAGAATTATCAGCTCAACAGCCACAAGCAATGAGACATCCTTTAAGGAGAGAATTTTGATGTTTGAGCTCAGCTTAAGTTATTTACATAAAGCTATCAGATACTTTCAGAAGGACCCATCCTCCCCGTGTCTCTCTCCAGCAGCTCCTGGGCCCCAGCAGTGGCCCCTTATTGGGCTCATGTCATTACAGGTGAGCACAACAGGTAACTAGATTCTCTGCTCATTCTCTGTATACTTATGCATTCCATTTGTGCCATGACCAATTCCACATACCCCGAGGGCCTGTTGCCTACAGCTCTGGAACCAATTGCTATATCTGCCAAAATTCTGCTGCAACAACAGAAACCAATTCTGATTCACTCAAGCATGGGGGTGAGGTGGAAAACAAAACCAAACCTGGCAGAGGCAGGGAGTCTGTGTGAATAATTAGTCAGAATTATCTTGAGGTAGCTCAAAGAATTGAGAAATGAAAAACTGTCCTTGGAAATTGGAATCTTGGGGACAGAGATGCTCTATGCATCTCAGCAGCAGCAGGAACTAGGAGAGGTTGTCATATGATGCATGCCAAACTTTCCTTCTCCTTTCCCCACAATGTGAAAATTCCCAGGGTAGGCTATGTTATTTGTTCAGCTTGAAACACATGTCCAGTCATGAAAAGAGTCAGGGTCTGTTACTAGATGAAGGGGAAGAAATGGGTGTCGAGGAAGAAATGGGTGTCCACGTAGGAGAGCCTCAACCACTTCACCTAGCCCAAGGCCACATAGCCCTCTTTTTTTCTGAGCAGACCTCTTCCCACCTACCCTGTGATAGGGGAGAGTGGAGAACAAGGCTGTTTGGCAATAAGCACATCATTTGTTTATAGGGGAAATTTGAATCTCTGAGATCCAGGACATGGGGACCCATGGGCCACTGGTCCTGGCTCTGTCCAGAAGGAAATCCTCTGAGACTCTCTTCATTAATCGCTCAGATTCTCCTACCTTCACTTACAGAGCAGATTTCTCAGGCATTGCAGAAGCTTGAGAATGGGAAACAAACCATGCAGAGATGTGAACTTTCTCTTTTGCTGTGGGAACTTTCTCTGTGCTGGGGGATCTTAGTCAGGAATGATACCTTTCTCTACTTCCTTTGGATGGAATTAACACACCCCTGGATGAACCCTTTGTCTTAGTCCACTTTGTGCTGCCATAAAAGAATACCGTAGACTGGGTAATTTATAACAAACAGAAATGTATTGGCACATGGTTCTTGAGGCTGGAAGTCCAAGATCAAGGTACCAGCATCGGGCAAGAGCCTTCTTTCTGTGCCTCCCATGGCAGGAGGTGGAAGGATAAGAGAGGGTCAAAGTCATCCTTTTGTAAGGATCCCACTCCTGTGATAACAGCATTAATCCATTCATGATGCTAGTGCCCCCCATGACTCATGGGGTGTCCTCATGACCCAAACACCTCCCAATAAGCTTCATCTCCCAACACTGCCACATCGGGGATCAACTTTTTAACACAGAAACTTCGGGGGACACATTCAAGCCACAGCGTTCCCTTAGCACACTTCACAAGAGAACAGCTTCACTTAGGAAACTCTTTCAGTGGTTTACCAGCAGCAGCATCATCTCTTGGGAGGACTGATCCCCTCTTGAGTTCATGAATAGTAGCACTTTTCCTCCCTGAAAGTATGAAAGCTCACTTCGCCGACAATGTGCATCTCCTCAGACAGCACAGGAAGAACTGGTCTCCAGAGATCACTATACTCTGGATGACAAACTCTCCTAAGGCTCCATATCCCAGCCCGAAAGAGTGTTGGAAAAGTCCCAGGTGGCTGTCCATGACTAACAGTCTTGTAAGTTTCCAGAGATCCTTTGGGGTGACCAACAGTTCTTTCCCAATCACGACAAAATGCCCATCTTACCATACAGACTCTTACCAGGGCTACCATTACTTTCTAGAGGTAATGCTGACTGGTACCAGGTCAGCATTAGGAATCTGCTAAAGCCCTGCAATGTCCCCTGCTGCCTTTCTATCTGCTCCCTGTCTACACCCTAGCCCCCTGGCCTCATTCTTGCCTTCACACCTGGCTTCCATGCCACCAACTATTTATTTTTTTAAACTCATCCTCTTTAGATCCTTCTTAATCACATTTTCAGCCCCTCTCCCCAGGACAGCTGGCCACTTCTTTGTGCCCCAATCATCACGTATTTCTGTTAGAGTACTTTAGTATTTCTTCTGCAATTATTTGCCTAACCACCTGTCTTCTCCAACACATGATGAGCTCCTCCAGGGAAGTGATCATATTGTTCACATCTCTGTATCCTGAGGACCTAGCACCATGCTTCGTGAAAGTCATTCAAAGCATTTATTGAACCAATGGATGGATTGGTAGAGTAGCCCATCCTCTGTGTACTTAGGACAATGCCCTGATCCAGGACCTGGTACAGGAAATAGCACAAGCATGGTCTCACTTCTTTAGCAAAACTTGATCCACACTGTGAGCTTTTCAGAGCCTCCTCGTATTGCTCCCTGATACCACTTTGTATATTTTCAAATAGTTTCAAAGCTTTCACTTTCTACCACTAGTATCACCAGGCCTTCTCACACTGTCTCTAGTGGCAGAGAATAGGAAGATGGGAGAAGAGTTATGCAATGCATCTTTCCATTTTTAGTAAATTCCAAATTTGTTAAAGCCAGGTATCAAGATAAGCCAGAAAGCAAAATTGGATGATGAAAAGAGAAGCAGACTGGCTTGGGTCTCAGTGCTTGCTGCACAGCTCCCTTTTCTGATCATGGGTTTCACTATCTATAAAAGAAACAAACCTTCCTCAGAGACTTGCATGCAGTTTAAAGGAGCAAAATAGGTTAAGCACCTAGTATACCAGTTCCTGGCACATGGTAGGCATGTGACTGTCACAAATACGAACAGTCAAGAGGCTGATTACATGATAATTTTCAGGAAACATCTAAAAACAATAAAAATCTAGGAAAATCAGAAACATGAAATCTTCACAGGAGTTTGAGAGAAGATGCCATTAATTCATATACTTTTTATCAGAAACTCTTTCTTCCCCCTGCAAAAGCCAGGGATCTTACGCGTTTCAGAGAAAGGCCTGGCCTTCGGTCCCAGGGATAACAGTGACTTGACTCTGAGAAAGAAGTGGCTTACATCTACTGAAGCTGAACATACACACACTTCAATACACATCAATTTCCCCCGACAGAAATGTGTTCACAAATTCATCAAAAATCACCTATAAGACTATTCACAGTACCACTGTTCATGATAGCCTGAAATGTGAAACTACCCAAATGACCATTAACAGAAGAGTGGAAAACGTAATAGTGGTGTATTCATACAATGGGATATTGTACATCAGTGAGAATGAATGAACTACAACCTCATGAATTGACATGGCTGAATCCCATCATTGTAATGTTGAGTGAAAGAAGATAGGCACAAAGGGCTACATGCTTTGTAATTCCATTTATATAAATTCCAGAAGCAAGAGAATCACATCCATGCTGTTAAAAGTCAAGATAGTGGTCACCTTGGAGGGGGACAATTGATAGGAAGTGGGGGATCCCAAAGAGCATGGTTCCTGGGTTACTAGTAATGTTATGCTTCTTGATCTGGGTGCAGGTTACATGCATATGTTCAGATAATTTAAACTCAACACATTGAATATATATATATCTCCACAATCATACACAGAAAATGTGGCTTATGGCAAGACTTCCAAAAGAGTGGCCATGTGGGATGTCTGAGTGAAGTGTAGTTCCTAGATCTGTGGCAATAGGATACCCACTCCATGCCAAATAGAATACAGAATTCTCCCAATGATTGCATGACATCTCATTAACTGCTTGAAGCCAAAGAAAACTTTCGTAATCAATTCTGGTTCTAGGATTTCCTTAAATCTGCCCATGGTTAAGGATCTGGTGCTTGCGAAACATTTTACCTCCAGATAATTGGGCAGGTATGTCCCCTCAACTCTATCTCATGACCTAAATAAGGTAATCCCTGTCTCCCCTAAATTTTAGATCCATCAGATCATTGAAAGTTGATGCCAACTTTATTTGAGATAAACTTCAAGCCTAGGCACTTTAATCTAAAATTTTCCATGAGGTTCATTTCCCTTAATTTGAAATGCAAGTAAAGATTACCTAAGATCTGGAAGCATGCATTGATCTTGTCATCAACTGTTTCTACCACAGACAGAAATCAAACCTGGCCCAAGTTGTACAACCTCATTATTGACCCAAACCTATTTAACTCTCTTTCAAAGATTTTAATGCAAGTATGAGACTGCAAGTAATGTAATTCTTTCTCACAAAATTACCAATGACATAAAAAAACCTGTGTCCTAGATCTCTCCTGATCGTTTTTAGATGATTTGAATTTGCATTTTTCTGCTGGAGAAGAAAAAGATGGCCAGCATCTACTGTCTGAAAGTAGTGTAATATTCCAAGGAGGAGTCCTACAAAGTAGTTTCTGTTCTGCTAAGAACGGTTAACCAGTAGTTATGTTTGCAGCAGGCACTGCTGGTTGGTGGTCCCAATAGCCATCTCCAACCTCCTTATCCCTTGTCACCCTTCACTATGGAGGATGAAGAGTTAAATACTTTTTCATCCTTTGCTACAGCAGAAATGGTCAGACTACACATCTATGACCAATAAGACTTAAGCAGAAGTTTTCTGGAAGCCCTGTTTTATTGATTAATGAAAAAGCCAGCTGGCATTTCCTTTATCATTTGTTCCTGCACTGACTATGAATGATGTCTGGAAGTGCAGCAACCATCTTACCACTGTGCAATATAAGTCAGAGCCTGTGAAGGATGATGAAGAGTAAAAATGAAGGGGCATGGACTGCCTACTTCCAAACAAGAAGGGCTATTATGAAGATAAGTCTCAGAATAGTTAGCAAAACAGTAATATAAACTATCCAGGATGTAACATAACAGTCTACTTGGTGTGGGTGCCAGAATATCTTGCAAAACTATCTGAAAACTAGGCCCCAATGTGTTTTTTTTTTTTTTTGAGGGAATTAATGCTTAATTATTTATAGGGAATTTTCCATGATGAATCTGTATCACCTGCAAATACAACTTACTTGGTCCTGCAAGACCTGCTTGAGCTTGATCATCTATATTTTCACTTAATAATGGATTGCCTCTATACATGCCTCAACTTGTGACATGAAGGGTCTAATTATACTCAATTCATGATGAGCAGCTTAGATCACATGTCACCTGGAGTTCATGGGCAGACATTCAGGCACTACTAAGGTTAAATAGCAAGCAAGAAGCTATTTCTCAAAAGGAGAATAATTATCTGTAGAAGAGAGATGAGATTTTCTCTGTGATTCTCGCAGAGGACACATAGACCTTCAGAAACTTTCTGTGATGTTGGATCTGCCAGGTCATAAGATCAAGTGGCGGAGCAGCTTTCCCTGAAGACTGGACTTCTACAGAGCCTCCTCTTTCTCTAGGATTCCCCTAAACTTTTTAGTTTGCTTGATAAATGGATCTGAACATTATACCCAAATGTGGTATATATTACCTTTGAAATCTAAGGAAGCTCCTCAAATGTTTCTTCCGCTTAGTAGTAGATGGTGCAAGGTGTAGCAACTTGTCTTTCACATTGAAGGGCATATCTCATACAATCCAGATCACAGAAGCCGTAGACATGTCACTGATGTAGTAAGCTCCTGAATTTTTATGGGATTTATCTCCAATTCTCTGGCACTGATGTCTTGTTTTTTGGGGTTTTGTTTTTGTTTTTGTTTTTTTGAGGTGGAGTCTCACTCTTTTGCCCAGGCCGGAGTGCAGTGGCATGATCTCAGCTTACTGCAACTTCCCCCTATCCACTGGATTCAAGAGATTCTCCTGCCTCAGGCTCCGAGTAGCTCGGATTGCAGGTGCATGCCACCATGCCCAGCTGAGTTTTGTATTTTTAGTAGAGATGGGGTTTCGTCATGTTGGCCAGTCTGGTCTCCAACTCCTGACCTTAAGTAATCTTCCTGCCTTGGCCTCCCAAAGTGCTGGGATTACAGGCGTGAACCACTGTGCCTGGATGCATGGATGTATCTTACTAACACATCTAAAGTACTTTGTACTTTTTGGACCAACAGTGACCAGTGTGAGATTTTGTGGAGTGTCAAGATGATAAATATTTCTGCAATGGGCAGGAGAGTTGGAATAGCCTGAGGGAAGCACTGAAAGTATACTGTGGCCCCTCCTAGGTGAAAGAGAACGACTGCTGGTGATCCTTGTAAACTGATACAGTGCTAAAAATCATTTGCTATACAAATAGTTACGTAACAATTTCCAGGGGTTGTTGTGTTGATTTTTTCCAGGAGAGATTCCACATCTAGAACAGCAGCTATGATTGATGTTAGCACCTGATTAAGTTTATAATATTTCATTGTAGTTTGCAATTTACATTTTACATTAATATTTCATTAAGTTTACAATTTTCCAGGATCCACTCATCTTCACACAAATGAAGCAGACCAAATTAAGAGGGACATGGGCAGAATCACCACCCCGGCATCTTTCACATCTTTAGTCTCTGTAGTTTCCCTTGAGATATGATTTTGCTTTGGAATTACTATCCAATTAGTTAGGACAAGTTACAGGGCTTATGCTTGGCCTTTCTATCATAAAAGTCTTTATTTCCTAGATCAGGGAGCCAATGTGAGGGTTCTGTAGTTGCTGAGTAGGTTTATTCTAATTATACATTAAAGAGCTTGGAAAATAAACACAATGAGGATCTGTAGACCCACTGGTATTACTATGATACAGTTAGGGGCCTAATTTATTTATTATTTTACTTTATTTTATTTTTTGAGACAGAGTCTCACTCTGTCACCCAGACAAGAGTGCAGTGGCATGATCATAGCTCACTGCAGCCCTGATGTCCTGGTCTCAAGCAGCTCTTCCATCTCGGCACCCCAAGTAGCTGGGACTACAGGCATGTGCCTCCATGCCAAACTATTATTTTTTTTAGTAAAGACAAAATCTTGCTATGTTGCCCAGGCTGGTCTTGACCTCCTGAGTTCAAGCGATCCTCCCACCTTGGCCTACCAAAGTGCTGGGATTATAGGCATAAGCCACCACACCTGGCCTGGGTCTAATTTATTACCAAACCTCCATAAGCCTTCACTCTGCCAGCAGACTACTACGGCATTTTGAATCCTTAAGGATTAACATTAAGTCAGAACCAGTGTCTAATAATTTCTGCAAGTTCTGGGTACACTTATTCTCCTGTGTGGAATTTTCCTGGTAAATAGTTTCAGATTCCTTTGGAAAAGTTGCAAAGAAATGCATGAAGGTAATGTTGCAAGGACCTTCTCAAGAGAATCCAATCTTTGCTTCAACCAAAGTCTCTGGGCCTGTGAAGTGGCTTAGACCTTAAAACTGGGTAGCAGAGCAGGATTCTCCATTTTGGCATCCCTATCCAGTTTTCTCACCACCAGACTCTAGTTTGTCCTGTTATATAAATTAAGTAACATCTTAATAGGTTGTCCATCTATTTCATTCCTAGGGACACTGTGATTATCCAGCCACTGCCAAAAACTTCTGCAGGCTAAAACCAATTTTTGATGACCATTTCATTGTTGCTCCTCATTGTGGTAATTATGTCCACCTTGTCTCTGGAAGTTTGGTGTTGTCACATGGCTTCTGCTACTTCAGAATTCCATCAACCTTATCAAAATCAGGAAACCTTCTCAGTGGCAGTAGCTCCCAGCCCACAGATGGCCACCAAAGAGCTTTGCAAGAATCCTGGTTCTCCCTCACTGATGCTCTTCTCAAAACCTTAATTAAGGGATTGCAACCTGGACTCTTCAGTGGATTTAGCGGGGCTGAGTAATGTAAAAGTTGTACAAGATAAATCTACCTCAACATTCTTATATTGCTGAGCATTTTGATTCTTTTCTCTATAGTATGCCAGGGAAGTTTGAGCCTCTCAACATCATTGAATTTAAGTTTCAGTCAACTAACCAAGCAACCATATAGATAAATTCAGCCTCGTTCACCTCGTAGAAAATCCTCTTGTTCTGTCACCTTATAAATCACTCCAGGACTATTTTCCAGGCCTATGCTTACATATATTAGCAAAGTCTTACCATTTTTTTTTTTTTTTTTTGGAGTATAAACTGTTTCCCTCTGGGACAGACTTTGTACCTGTCCTCTGAAATATGTGTAATCTGACTCTAGTTACATGTCTAGAAACAATGAAGGTGAAGAACTGAGGCAATGGCTCAGGTGAGGATGGTGCCAGAAGGGCCAACAGAAGCTGAAGGCTGGAGCCCATCTTCTGCTGCTATTGAAGGGAAGACGAAGGAAACTGGAAAATTGAAAGAAATTCCTCATTTTCCCTTTCCTCTTCTCCAGTCTTCCTCTAATGCCTCCCATTGGAAGAACTTAATGGGAAGCCAGCTCACTAGGGAGCCTAAGAAATACAGTTTGTAGAGTCTTGGCCCTACTGTCACAGAGCAAAGTATGAGAGAGCGCTCTTGGAGGTGAGATGCCATAGATAAATAGCTGATCCTGGCATGGCCCCAGCATTGTTGTATTTATTCATTTTGCCACAGAGCATCCATTCACCTTCTTCCACATAAAAGCAATACCATTGCCTTTTTTGGAAACGACCCTTTCCTCCTTTTCAGTCATGCCATTGAGGTACAATGACCTACTCCCAGCTCAAGAGGTGAGCGTTAAATGGCTTAAGCTAATCAGAACCTCGTACCACACTGGTCACAATGAGGAAGGTATACAGAGGCAATATAACAAAATTCAATCAAAGTGAGTGAAATGCATGGAAACGTCTTACAAATTCTGGAACAATGGAAGAAAGAATCTCAAGCCTGATCCTGGAAACTGGTAAACTAGAGCTACTAGTACTGCTATAACTTGAATCTAAGAATAAAGTCAACACATGAAAGAGAGCAGAGCTAAGACAGAGACAGTCAAGTCCCGGTGACATTGTAGGAGCCTCAATCAAGCTAAAGCCAGCATTATCCCAGAACATTTGTATTTCAGTAATCATATACTCTTATTTTTCTGAGCTAATATACACTGTTATCTACAAAACACAATGCTCCAAAGAACTACTACCCAACAGTAGTAAATGTTACAAGAAGAATGTATATTTCTCTAGGGAATCATTCACCATTTCTCCCAACCCCACTATTACATTTATGGCTAAGGCTGAATTTTAAGCTCATAGTCAAAGACCAGGGCAAAGTTCAGTCATCCATAGAAAGATCAAATCCTGGAGCTAGACCTCACTAGCATGGTGTTAATAACCAAACAAAATGTACTTAGTTATGGAGTTATAGTCTGTCAGCTTCAAAAGAGTATTTGAGGTGCTTATGAAACATGAAAACATACAGAGTAGAATGATGCAAAATGAAAACAAATAGAAATCTGAAAAAAAGAGCACAAGAATAGATGCTGGCTGCAGCCTGTAGTTAAGCCCTGAGTTACCTTTGCTTTGCTTTTTATTTATTTATTTATTTATTTATTTTTTATTATACTTTAAGTTCCAGGGTACATGTGCACAACGTACCTTTGCTCATCTTAATAATGAAAAAAAAGAGAAATAAACAGATGTATACAGTCCTCACACTCTGAAGAAATGAAGCCTACAAGTTTGTTTGCAGAAGGAAGAAGGCATCAACATTTACTTAGTGCCTACTATGTGCCAAACACTTTCCATGTGTTATTTCATTTATTTCTCTGAGTAGCTTGGTGGGAAAGTGTTCATTTCGAAGGTTCAAGGAAAAGAAAGCAGAGGTCATAGCAATTAAATACCTTGCCCTGGTCCCAGCTGTAGAAAGTAGTGCAGCTAGGATTGAGCTCTGATGTACCTTGTTCCAAGCCCACCACTTACTATATTTAAAAGTTATACATTGATCAGGAGAAGTAAGCAATATTTATTTAGTGCCTAAGAGGATCCAACGCTCTTTACTTATGCAGTTGACCTTCCCAACAGCCCAGAAAGGTAGCCGAGCAACCCCCATTTTACATATAGGAAAGCCATAGTGAACATTTTTCTTGGTGCTGAATAAAAAGAAGTTTCATTCTGAGAGACATCTCAAAGAAAAGATATTGGGTACTTGATAAACAATTTCTTTCATCTTAATTTGACAAAAACACAGAGCATTTTTCTGGGTGAATGGTTCTTATGTAAATGAAATATCAAATCCTAGTTTGGCAATGGCATGTCTGTGGGGAACTAAAACAGCCCAGGCCAGGCATTTTGGTTTCTGATGACCTTGCTAAATAAGAGGACAGAGCTTAGGGGATCCAGGAAAATGGGGAACTAGCATGTTCCAACTGTCTCTCTCAAATTGCTCATGTTTTGAACAGACCTGTGGGAAAGGCTGGGTCTCTGTCTATTTGTGCTGGATTCTCTAGACTACAACTAGAATGATCTTTCTAAAATGCAAATCTGAGCATGACATTCTCTTGCTTAAAAACCCTTATTAAAGGCTGCACATTGCCTTCGGGAAAAAGTCCAAGATTTTTAATTTGTTCCTTTATGACTAAGCCCTCACATGCTGGCCTCATCTATTACCTCTCTCTTCTTCTTCCTAAACTCTGTGGTCTAGTCATACTGAGATACTTTTAGCCCCCCAGTGAACCCTCTTCCCACCTACTGACATTTCTTCATGCTGCTTCTTCCTCTAAGGATGTCCTCTCTTTCGCTGCTCCCTCCCCATGCCATCTGAGCATGGTCTACAACTATTCACATTTTGGGAACCAAATCAGACTTTTCCTTCCCCTGGAAAGCCTTCTCTGTGTCAGTCCTGGACTGAGATGACCTCAGCACCTGGGCTCATTTGCATACTGGCACTCCCACTGCCCCATCCTTGGGCATCTTTGTGTCTTTTCACATTGGGCTCATTCATTTCTCTGCCAAAGTCTCAGGGCAGCTACCATGTCTAAGGTGTTTGTTGAATGAACCAGTTGATACAATCAATAAATTAAGCGTATCAAGCATGAAGTGTCTTCATTGAAAGAAATTTCCATAAGTTTCAGTTACTAGATGTACAGGTAGAAAAGATGACAGCTAGTTGTAGAAGTCTGAATTCTGAGTTAAATTTTGCCCACGACATAGGGATTAAGCTATGGACCAAAATAATGTATTGATTCAAAATGGGCTGAAATTCAGTCACTGAAAGATGGTGTCACCAGCCAGGCACCATGGCTCATGCCTGTAATCACAGCACTTTGTGAGGCTGAGGTGAGCAGATCGCTTGAGCTCAGGAGTTCGAGACCAGCCTGGGCAACAAGGTGAAAACCCATCTCCACCAAAAATACAAAAAATTTGCCAGGCGTGGTAGTGCATGCCTGTGGTTCCAGCTACTGGGGAGGATGAGGAACAAGAATCACTTGAGCCCAGGAGGCAGAAGTTGCAGTGAGCCAAGATCACACCACTGCACTCCAGCCTGGGCAACAGAGCGAGATCCTGTCTTAAAAAGAATAATAATAATAAAGATAATATCACCTAAACTAGCTGGACCAGCAGGCTCTGAGCCTGGAAGCCGTAATTTCATCCAGGAAGGCAACTGGCCAGGGCACCTTTGAGATAGAGCATCTGATGTTTCTGCTCCCAGGACCCGGTATGGGCTAAGTCCTGAGGTTGCAGAGAAGAAACCACCGCTACTTGGATTTTGGACATGAGAGCAGGGGGCTAGTTCTGTCAATGCTCACACTTACTTCAAACTTTATTTTGCTCATTGTAGCACAGGAAGTCATCTTGTGGGTCTACTCCTAGCTCAGTCTCCTGAACTACATGCAGAGTGGTCCAGAGAACACATACATCTTGTACACTTTACAGAATGCCAATTACCCCAACTTCTCAGTTCCTGGTCTTCCAAATGCCAGTTGAGTAAGGAGGTACAATTTGATAGAGCCCCAAAGTAGCCATCGAAGGCTCAGAATTGCTCTAGTGTCCTCTAGTTTGGGGGTCCTGTCACCTTGGGGCATACCTCCACCTCTCTGAGCCTGAGGTT
Organism: Mandrillus leucophaeus; assembly: GCF_000951045.1. Lineage (NCBI taxonomy): Eukaryota > Metazoa > Chordata > Mammalia > Primates > Cercopithecidae > Mandrillus > Mandrillus leucophaeus. Next base: position 728,201 of record NW_012106609.1, read on the forward strand.
TCTCATCTGCAAAATGGGGATAAAGATAGCTGCCCTGCCTACCTCGAGGGCTGTTGTAAGGATCAAATAAGATAATGGCTGTGAAAGGGCTTTGAACACTATAAAGTGCCATGGAAATTTGAGAGAGTGTGATTAAGAGAGCGGCTGCTCCCACACTTACTTCAAAGGGGAGAAACAGGGTGGAGAAGGCTGACATGCTCTGCTTTTGAAGTGCACAAGAGCAGCTCTCAGCAGAGAAAAAACAGCGTTGCTGCTTAAAAGGCAACTTTCAAAACAACCATTTTCTCTCTGAAGGGAGAATATAGTTCGGAGTACTTCAAAGGCTGGGGAAAATTTCCAGAAAAAAAAAAAATGATGTTCTCAATCCAACTTTTAGTCAAGTCAGAGTTATTAAAAAAAAAAAAAAACCTTCAGAACTCTTCACTTATTTAAAAAGAATTTTAATGCATTTAAAAATTAAAAACTGCTAAGAGGGGCAGACAAAGGCACAGTTTCCCGTTCCTTAGGATTGCACTGCGGAGGGTGGACGTGGTGACTCTGCCCGTCGTTCACTGCTTCCTCTGATTAAACATTCTCTCTGAGGCTTTCCTCCCTGCCCTGATAAATTTCATACCAAGAATAAGTCACCAGGAATAGACCCTTATCTTCTCCTATCCATCTCTGACACCTAGCTATCAAGCACAGTGAGATTATTTATTCGGTTTTTCTTTCACCCTCCTTTAAATATGGCAGCCTGCAAAAGATCAACTTCAAGAAGCCAGAGCAGAATTACAATATCCTACTTAAAGGGAAAAAGCAAACCTACCTCCAAGCAAGAGAAACTCCCTTTTAAAACAACCAAATACTGAAATAAATAAAGCTCTAGCCTTCATTCTAGTGAGCAGCGAATAGCAATACAGGAGTACCTGGCCATGATACCTGGGAGGTGAGCCAACTGGAACTTGGCCAAACCTGTACGGAAAGTAGCCACGTCTTCCTTCCAGCCCCCTGTCCCTTTCTGTTACCAGCGTTTTGCTGAGAAAGCAACCTGGAACTAAATTCCCCAAGGTCCCCAGGAACCAGGCTTGCCCCTCAACTCTACCCTTGAGGGACTGTCTAATCCCCTGTGGCCATCTCAGCAATGTAGTTACTGAGACACATGGCTTATTTTCCCCATAGATTATATCTACACTTATAGAACATGATCAAATTGGATCTCTCTTAGGCAACATACAATGCTCAGATGGGTGTTCACAGGTTCTACTCTTATTAAGCATGCATAATCAGATGGGGGAAGGGTTGTGCAGGGGAGGGTCCCAAAAGAATTCACTCTTCCAAAAGAGGTGACCCACAGAGAGGAAGCTCTTTTCTCTCTACACCCCCCACCAGCTCCAGCCTCAGAGTTTATTTTTGCAAAGGGCTTTGAAGGCAGAAGTTAAAGAAATCTCAGTGGTCTGAAGTCAGAGAAAGGCAGCTGCCAAGGGAAGATTAGTCCTGAGGAAGGGAGAAAGAAGGCCCACAAGCAGGGTGATGTCATAGGAGAAGCTGTCTAAGCCCCAGCTCTTCTATCGCAGTTTTAAGCAACCCTGTTTAATTAAAGTTGTGCCTCTCGCTGGCATGAGAGCAGTGGAAGTGTCAGTTTGCTTGTCAGGAGCTCCTTTGCCTGGAGCACAGATCAGAGTACCCCTGGCTGAGTGCCAGGCTTCGTCTCCAGCACAGATGGGAAGGCCAGGGGTAATCACCCCGCCCTGGTCAGTCACCTTCCTGGGTGAAATTACAGAAAAGTAGAAGACAGCACTCCATCTGATTCTTATTCAGCACCACTTCCAGAGAAATAATGAGAACAATTAAGTATAATGTTCTGATTTGGGCATAATGTTCTGATTTGGGCAGGAAGGCTGCCCCAAACCTTCCCACTCCATGGATTGCTTTGTAGGAGAGTAAGCCTGAGGTGGAAGCATGCTGTGAACTAGCCCCACCCCGGTGACCCTCTGGCCTTCAGCTCCACAAACGTAACCAGGTGATGGAACTGTCTGAGCTCTACAGGGCATACGCAGGAAGGGGTTTTCCCCCAGTCTTTGCCTTCAGTTGTGCCTTGTCAAGTCTCCCCTTCTTACCTGTCAAGTACATCTTGGGAAATCCTAGGCTCTCTGGTCAATTTGGTCTAGATTGCAAATTTGGATTTCACCTTCCCCATTATGGGCCAGGCTTTGGCCATGGAGACTTGAAGTAGGGAGGAGAGGGCACTGTCTGTGCTCTCACTCATTCCCATATTTCACACCTGGCATTGAGGAGAGTATAGCCTCCCCAGGGTGTGTCATCCGGTGGTCAGTGTGCCCAACACCCTTCCTAATAGTATTACTCTTTCTTGGGGTCCACCTATGCCGCTATAGACCTGATGTCTATCATTCATTCTCTCTGCACTCCAAAGAGACTATCAAAGATCACTTCTGTGTGTCTGGGGACCACTGGCAAATGGAGGGTGCCCCATTAGTTTTTGGGGCAGACCAGTCCACAGTTTCTCCAGAGCAGGTCCCTTGGAAAAGTCCTTTTCTTCAGCCTGGAAAGAGGTTCTATTATATCACCCTCCTATCATGCCTAGCTACCCATTTTGTAGACTAGGAAATTCAGATTCAATCAGTAAGCACAAGATATGATAGTGTCATAAAGAAATTCACAGGAAAGGCAGATCAGACTGCTTTGCTGAGTGTGCGATTTGTAAGAAGTTGGTATTTTAGAAATCACAGATCGCTATCTGTGTCTCTGAGGTTATTGGGGAAAACATGGCACTGTGGCAACAGTCTGACCAGGACCAGCATGTATCTGGCAAAGAGTGAATGTGACCTTGGGCTTGTATACATTTTGATGATGATAATGATAATAGTAATAAGAAAAATAACAAGGATTTATTGAGCATGATATATTGGACACCTCTTATAACCTTCTTCACATCTTTGTAGCCCTTTTGCTCCAGCGTTCACTGGGACAATCACCTTTTCTAATCTGATGGCACCTTGCTTCAGCTGCACCTTGTCTCTCTTGCTTTGTGTGGGGTAATTTAGGAACCTGCTGACACTTCTGTATGCTGTCAGAAGGTATGAGAATGTTAACACACAAGAAGGCCATCCTTCGCCAATGGACAATGATAAATGCTCCCCTCTTCATGCCTCAGGTGGACAATTCCAAGATGCATGGCCTTGCATAAGATCCCAGCAGGACTGAGCCCCAGTTGCCAACAGTGGTGACCAACTCAAGACAGTCCCATGTATTGGCCTTCCCTCCTTCCTGCTTCAGTCCTCTCAGAACCAGCATGTGAGTCTCCTGGCTCCCATTTTTGTTTTCTGCCTCATCTTCTCACCAACATTTTCTGCCTGCAAGTCTACCTTAGGCTCCAGAGGGGACCCAGGCTAAATTGATGAACCACATTTATTCGGTGTACTTTATGTGGATTATTTGCTTTAGCCCTCAAGCAAATCCAAGAGGTAGATACTATCTTGTCCCCCTTTGTGGATCAGGAAAGTGAGGTACAGGGAGGGTTGAGTAACAGAAGCAGAGTGCCCTAAGGAAGGATTGGTGACTCCAGTAAACTCAGGTGAGAACCCACCCCCAACCTGGAGGGCTGTGTTTGCTTCTGGGCTCTGACGCCATCACAGGGAGAAGAAGACTCAGGAAGACTCAGGAACAATGAGGGAACAAAAACCAAGCCTTAGGAGAGAGAATTGGAGGAAATAAATGGCTGAGCCCAGAAAACATTCAGAGGCACATGACAGCAGTCTTCCCTTCAGGTCTCCATGCCAAAGAGGGGATGATTTGTCCTGAGTCAGTCGGGAAGACAGGACAATCACACTACAGAGAGGCAGGTTTTTGCTCAATATAAGACAGAACTTTCTGACAGAGCTGCCCAACCACAGAATGAGTAACGCTGGCAGACTGCACACCTGATGCTGCAGGTGAGAAAGCTGAGGGTGTGTGGATGGCCATTTAATGAGAATGCTATGAGGAGAATCATATGGGGGAATTAGATCAGATTAGAGTAGTAGTGTAATTTTTAGCTCTCTCTATTCGCCAGTCTAAGATAGCCTGCATCATGGCAATCCCTGGTGCTCCTTTGAATTCGTGCTGCTCTTACAGCCACTAAGAGGTGAGATTTCACGGGGTATGAGGGAGCCAAATGTCTTTCTAAACTAGAAATGCCCTGCTGTTTAATGAATGAATAAAAAGGTTTGTTCTGCTAAGTAAAGTGTAAAAGTGGAACCCTTTCTCTAGATTAATTTCTATTCCCAGTAGTACTTCAAACAGGGATGGGTACAAAAAACATTCCTAGAAATGCCCATAGTATGCAACTGGGTTGACATGGTTATCAGACATAAGCCATCCATTAGCTCCAAATTGGCTTGATTTCTCATCTGCAAAAAGCCAGCTCTGCCCCAAGTCCTCCATGATGGGCTTGTAGCATCTTCCTGACTATAGAAGTCACTTTCCTCAAATCAAATGGAGACTCTGCAGACGCACAGAAGGAGCCTGGAGTCAGAGACAGGGCAGACATGAAACCAACCCAAGAAATGGGTCAGTGGACCTGCTGAGTAGATTTTTGCTGATCTTTTGGGGGCTGTGAGGGCTGAGTGGATGGATGAAAGACTTTCTGCTGGAAGCTAAGTTGTCAAGACTCACTCCACCCACAGACACAAGAGGTAGAAGGACTGTTGTCACTAACCTTGCCCTTGGTATGCAAATTACACATGCATGGAGAGAGTTGGGCTGGAAGGGAGCCCCTTGCCTCTATTCAGATTCTCAGAGAGAAGTGGTTTAGAAAACAGGCAGTTTATGGGGGGATTTAAGGAAATAAATGAATGAAGGGCCAGGTTGGGAGAAGTCCCGGCCTCACTGTGTACTCTATCCCTCCTCTAGGTCCACTGACTATATACAACCAGAAAGAGTGGCCTCTGGTCCTTGGTGAAATTTGCCTCAATTTCTGGAGGAAGAGGCCCAGACTATGAGGAAGCTCTGAGCAAGGACCAATACATCAGTGAAGGTTTTAGGGCCACAAGCTGCCTCAGCTCCAGCTCGGCAATGCTCAGGATGGAGGAAAGATCCTCATCAATCAAGAACATGGTCCAGGATGGCGTTGTCCTCAGACTAAACAGATGCCCTGGGAGAGCTGGACCCCTCCCAGCCTAATCATGCCAAGAGGGAAAGGATATGCACCTGGGCTCCTCTTAGTTCTCCTCGTCTCCGCTGCAGCTGCCGGCCTGGATGGCTGCAGCAGCTTCCCCAAAATCTCCCTGTTTCCTCACTTGACTCGGGACCCATCCACTCTCCACATGGCAACCAGGAAGAATCTTCCCCACATGGGTGTTTATCAGACTGTGCCACTTACAATCAAGTCCAGACTCCGCACCACAGCCCGGGAGGGCTTGCATCAGCCCCTGCCTTTCTCTCTGGCTTTCCTCACCATACTCCAGCCACACAGCACAGTTCCTGCTTCCTGCCTGTGAGTGCTTGTCCATGCAGTTCTCTCTACCCAGAGCCTGCACTCCCCATTCTTCATGTAGCTGCTCCTTCTCATCCTTCAGGACTCAGGGTTTTTTTTTTAATTGAGACAGAGTCTCACTCTGTTGCTGAAGTGCCATGGCATGATCTAGGCTCACTACAACCTCCACCTCCCAAGTTCAAGCAATTCTACTGCCTCAGCCTCCGGAGTAGCTGGGACTACAGGTGTCCACCACCGCACTCGGCTAATTTTTGTATTTTTAGCAGAGACGGGGTTTCACCATATTGGCCAGACTGGTCTCGAACTCCTGACCTTGTGATCCACCTGCCTCGGCCTCCCAAAGTGCTGAGATTATAGGCGTGAGCCACCGCGCCTGCCTCAGGGCTCAGTTTGAAGCCTCCTCCTAAGAGTCCTCCTTTGACCTGTGAAGCTAAAGAGACCCTGGACCTGTTTGTCTTCAGATCCATTCCTTGCCTACCTTGATATTTTGCATCTTGGGGTAGTGGGGGATGGGGAAGGCTGATTACTGCAGGTTGTATTTTCCATGGGCCCTTGTCCACTGGCCTCTGGCAGGTTCAGTCAGTGGGAGGATGGACAGGATATTGGAGGGAAGAGGAAGGAAAAAGCTGGGGGATTCCCCTCCCCTTTCTCATTGCCTCGTATATCTCCAGCAGTTTTTGAGGCAACTGGAAGCCTTTGAAGGGTGTTAAGCAAAAGAGGCATTGTCCAGTTTATTTTTTTAAAAAATCACTATGATTGGCGTGTGGAAAATGTGTTGGGCTTGAGGATATGATTTAGGAGGCATTCCCAGTGAGAAATGATAATAGCTTGGACTAGGGTGATTGCAACTCAGAGGGAGAGAAGTAGACAGATTAAAGCTGTCTTTGAAGGAAGAATTAACAGAACTTGGTGATTGTTTGGATGAGATGCTTGAGGGAGAGGTAAGGTTGGGAATGACTTCCAGGTTTCTGGCAAGAACAACCACGTAGATATAGATGTCATTTATTACCGTGACAAAAACTAGGATGAAACAGATACTGTTCTATTCGTGGAGGAAAAGTTCATATGCCTTTCTGTGGTCTTTCTCCTCTATCCTCTAATAGCATTTATCTGTCTAATCTATGATCTAACATCTATATATCTATTTATTATCTATTATCTATCTAGCCATCATGCCTTGAAGTTTGGATTATACTGTATATACTATGTTGTGATTTGATTTTCCAGTTGTTTGTTCCTATTACATAGATATCATTTGCATTTTGTGTATTGATTTTATATTCTGTACTGTGTCAAGTTCATAAATCAGATTCTATAGAATGTCTTGGTATATAAATTCCTAAATAATTATTATCAATTATTATTGTTATTAGTCGGCTATCTGCCTCCTTAGCTTACATAATTGTTTATGTAAACAATTACATTGTCTATAAATAGTGAGTTTTACTTCTTTGTTCACAATCTTTGTGGCTTTGCTTCTATATTTTGCCTTATGATAATGACTAGAACCTCGCATACAATGTTGCATACAAGGGGTGAGAGAGAATATTCTTGCCTCAATACCAATCTTAGGGGGAAAGTGTTAAAAACTTCATCATCAAGTACAGTGTTAGCTATAGGATTTTTTGTTTGTTTGTTTTGGTAGATATTTTTCATCAGATTGAGGCTATTTCATCCTATTCCTGGTTTCTGAGAGTTTTTACCATGAGTAGTTATTGAATTTTGTCAAACGTTTCTCAATATCTCTAGAAATAACCACTTTTTTCCCTTTATTTTCATTCTTTTTAAAACTTTCCACTTTATTAAGGCATAACCAACATACAAAAACTGTAAATTTTTAATGTTTACAACTTGCAAGTTTGGAGATAAGTGCATACCTGCGAAATCATCACCACAATCTATGCTGTTAACATATCTAGCCCCTTCAAACGTTTCCTCTTGCCCTCTTTATTAATTATTATTATTATTATTTTGTGATGAGAACACTTAACATAGATGTACCCGCTTAGCAAATTTTTAAGTATGTAATACAGCATTATTTAAAACAGGCACTATGCCATATATGCAGTAGCTTTCAGCTAATACCTTTCAACTAATACCTTTCCATTTCCCCCTCTCTCTAGCCCCTGGCAACCACCATTCTACAATCTGCTTCTGGAAATTTGGAGCCACCCCTCCAAGATATTCAGCATCCTCTAAGTCAGCTATCTGCCTCCTTAGCTGAGTGAGATGATGGTCTGCCTAGGACCCACCTCTCTGCACCATAGCAGGGAAAGCCAGGCAGAAAACCAGGTGAACTTGGGACCATTGGTTAAGTGGTGTCATGTAGTATCTGTCCGTATGTGTCTGGCTTATTTCACTTAGTATAATGCCCTCTTGTTGCATCCATGTTATTGCAAATAGTAGGATTCTCTTCTTCTTAAAGGCTAAATAATATTCCATTAGATGTATATACCTATTTTCTTCATTTTTCCAGCAATGGATATTAGATTGCTCTCATATCCATTTTGAGTAATGCTGGGATGAACACGGAAGTGCAGATATTTCTACAAAGTGCTGGTTTCAATTCTGCATTCTTGGGATAAATCTTACTTGGTCAAGTGTTTTACTGTTTTTATATAGTGCTGGATTCAGTTTGCAATTTTTTTTTAAGGATTTTTTGTTTATGTTATTGTCTATCGTTTTTTTCTTATAACGTATGTGGATTTTATACCTAAGATGTGGACTTTTTTGTGGGGTTCTCATTTGAATATTCCAGGGATTCAGCAAGGACTTTTCATCCTGACTAGATCCAAACTCTAAGATCTCTGAACACTGTGAGACCTTTGATATCCCTGTCCAGCTTGCACCCTGCATCACCTACTCCCTGCTCACCACTACAGGTCCTTTCTCTATGCACACGGAGCTATCTCTCCCAGATATTCAGCAGCTTCTAAGTCAGCTATCTGCCTCCCTAGCTGAGTGAAATAATGTTCCACCTGGGATCCGCCTCTCTGTACCAAGTAGAGAAAGCGTCCCCAGACAGAAAGTAAGGTGAACCTGAGGCCACCTCCTGTTGAGTTTCCTTTTCTCAAGAATTATAGTTCTGCTTTGCTTATTTTCCAACAGCTATAAAAAATTACATGTATTTATTCACTTTTATAGATGATGATGTTAATGATTTTTTTTCTTTTAGTTGTTCATTATAAAGGATATTGCAAAGAATACAGATAAAAAGATGTGTAGGGTGAGGCATGGGGGAAGGGATATAGAGCTTCCATGCTCTCCCTGGGATTGCCACCCTCCAGGAGCCTCCACATCCGCTGCTGTCCAGAAGTTCTCCAAACCCAGTTCTCTTGAGTTTTGTGAGCGCTTCACGACATCAGCATTTCTTCCCCTAGAGTGTAGGGCAGGATCCTCTTTGGGGAGGGTCTTAAGGCCCACAAGACAGTAAAGATTTTAATGATTATTATGTGGCTCTATTTTTTGCTGAGCAGTCAATTGGTCATTTTTTTCAGGAAAGATGCCTTTTAATTCAGGCAAGTTTCCTTAATTTCTTCACTGACGAATGCCTTCTTTCCATTTCTCTGTTCTCTCTCTTGGGAATTTCTATTATTTAGATGTTGGATCTCTGAGACATTAAAATATTCTTTGATTTCTCTTCAACGTTATATCGCTTTCCTTTTTGTACTACTTTCTGGGTGATATCTTCACCTTTATCTTACAATTCTTCTATCAAGTTTTTCACTTTTATCATCATATTTTTCTTTTTCAAGATAACAGTTTTTGCTGTCTGAATGCTAATTTTTACAGTCTCCTTTTCTTTCATGAAGATAATATATTTTACTAGCCATCAGATAATATTAATGATAGCTTTTAAGTTTTCTTATTCTTGCACTTTCTTTATTCCCTCCAATTTGCTTTATTTCCCACCTTGTTTTAGACTCTATGTTTTCAGTTACAGAGCATCTTTGACTTTCTGGTGATTCTTGGTTGCCGGCTTATGTTTTTGATTAGGAAACTAAAGGTCTGATTGGCAGTGCTGTGCAAGTGGTTGGGCTTCCCCATCATGGATATCACGTATGGAGTGCTGGCTGATCTGCTTCTTCAGGAATCCTCAATTTCATTATCCTCCAATTTATCCTCCTAGTCTGGTCAGATTGCCCAGAGAAGATTCTTCTAATCTCCGTCCTGGAAGGTAACATCTAGCTTCTCAGGTTCTGAGACCTGAAAGTGAGAAGAGGCTGGTGGCTTCAACATTCAGTCTATAAACTTGCTTGTAATCCCTCTTCTTCCCTTACGGTAATCTCACCCTCACATGGGCCTGATGCCCCCAAGGCAGAGACCTTCTCTTCAGCCTCTGTTCACTTAGAAAAGTAACTATACTAACCATCAGCTATTTCCAGAAGCCTTGAGGAGAGAGCATTTTTTGAAGACCATCTTTTCTAAGAAAATGAACACCCTTACTACAATCAGCAACCCTTAGAAGGTGAGGAAGGCCTAGTACAAATGGACCATCATATTGCATCAGCACCTCTTGATTTAAAAGGTAGGTCTCCTTCTGGTGCCGGAGCCTGGACACTACAACCTACTACAACCCTATTAGATACTCCAGCCTCCCTGGGACCATTTTCTCAGAGACACAGACAAGCCTGAAAACCACACCCTGTCTGAAGCAGCCTCCTCTAGAAATTCATGGACTTGGGCTAGTCATCTCCTCAGTCTTTTCCCTTCCCACTTACTCTCAGGGGACACCAGCAGATATAGAAAGGGCTGGAGGGAGGACATTATCAGGTAGAAATTTCTTCTGCTGGTTGAGATATTTCATTTTGATCCTGTCTTCAGAGCTATGTTATGATACAGTAATGTCATGATCACTTCACAGCCATGGAAGGAATTATTTCCACTGGCATCTTTCATTTCTGATCCCCTCATTCCCATGATCCCCTCATCCTCATGTGTCTGCCTGCTGACAAACCAGAGCTGTCAGAGCCACCTGTCACTGCAGGGGGAAAAATACCTTTTTGACAACTGTATCTTCCTCTAGCATACTCTTTGTACCTGATGTCTGCCTTCCAACCTGTGTTTGTGACACTTCTGTTATTTCAAAAGCCCTCATGAAATTCTCCGAAAAGGAATCTCAAATCCAATTAATTTAAATTCATTTTCATTTTGAATGTGCTACATGACATATTTAGGAGGGAGTGTGTGTATCATAAAGCCAAAGCAATAGGAGGGCCTTGTAAAGAACCAGCCTCACTCATTAAAAGCAAACACAGGAACATCCAAGGATTGTAGCAGGCAAGGGCACCAGAAGGTGACTCTTATTATGGCTGTGGTAGGAGTGGGTAGAGGATGCTTGGTTCTAATTCTGGTGTTAGCCACACACTGGTGGGAGAGATTTTCCTGGGTGGAAAAAAAAATAGTCTTTCCCTTTTTTCCTTTAAATAGCACCAACTCCCTGCAATGATAATAACAATTTGCCCTCCCCTTCACCAGCCTCACCTTACCCTTGGATAACATGACAAAGCCACATCTGGGCCCCAGGAGTTCTTAGTGCCTTACTAAACCCAAGCTTGCATATCCCTGGCTCCTGAGTCAGGTTGTGTTTGCTTGTTTTGATTTTTGTTTAACTAAATACCAGCAGAAAAATTTGTAAAAATATTGTTTACAAAGGAAGCAAGTTCTTGTTCTGCAAGTTCAATGGCAATCCTTTGGCTTTAGATTTTGGATGGTGACCTAAGCATATGCATTGCCCCCTCTGCCCTCAGGACCCCACAAAAGTGTCAGTAACATTTGGCAAAAAAGAATAAATTTGTGCCAGCACTTAAACATAAGGAAGAGTATCATCAATGGAACAGAAGTGATAAAAAATTTATGGACAATAGAATACAGATGTGACTGGATTGTCACAACTCAAAACCCACAAGGGAGAAGGCTCTAGCAGCAGTAAGTGCAGTTCCTCCCAGGGGAGCCCCAGAGGGTCTCTCAGCTTGAGTTTGGCTGTGGAGTGATAATCAGGATCATTAGTTGGAGGATTGTCTACAGTAGTGGTTTTCACATTATTTTGAATCAGGTACTCATTATGTTTTTTAAAAAATGAAGCACGCACCTACAATTTATGTAAATTTATTTATAAATGATATAAATGTATATATATTTTATATATAGCAGTATACATATTGCTATTCTCATTAGCAAATATCTCAACACAATTTATATTTGGATGAGATTAATCATTAATGATCATGAGTGAAAATTTATCTTCAAAATAAATAGTCTTCATGACAGTTTTGAACTTTATGGGGCCAAATTCTCATAGGATCTTATGCAATCATCAATATTTGCATCACATAATGGGGTGAATAAAGGTTAGAAGTATCAGTTTTGCTATTCTCTAGTTGTTTACCAGTGTTGGCACTTTGAGTTATCCTTGATTCACATTTTCTATGCCAGAAATTTTAATCACTTAACCATTTTGCAAGGATTAGATTCTTTTAATGGAATGTATTATCCATAAATCCCTTTAACCAAGAAGATATAACTGCAATTCATCATAAGACAATCAAACAAGCAAACAAGTGGATTATGGAACTCTTACCTCTTACCTCAGGAATGACAATCCATATATTAAAATTAGTAAGCCTTGATATCTTTCATATTTTAGCTAACATTCAGGTAAGTAAAAGTTCCGAGATTTTCTTTGCACACCCAGTGGATATCAGCTTGAACAACCCTCAGGGAGAGTACCCCACCAGCATTCACTGGGGTGTTATCCCCTGGGCTGGGTGGCACTCTACTTTCCTGAGGTCCAAGGAAGCTGGCGGAAGCATTCAAACCTAGCTGACACCCTGAGGCTTACATGTGGATGTTGAGAAAAGTGGAGAGAAGAGACTGGGAATTCGACCAACCTCCTCAGCAGATGAACTACAATGAGACCTGGCAACAGTGCCACACCAACAAGGGTCAAGTCTAGTGTATTCAGGCAGGGGTGGAAATCGTAAGATGAGCCTACTCATCTGCCGAGCTCAGCATCAGGCCTCCCGCCACGCCTTACCCACAATAGGAAAGGGTTCCTCATGCACTATCTGTACCAAACAACTGTGCCCTTCACTCATAAATGTGGAAAGTCAGCCAGGGTCTCCAGACCTTTAAGAAAAATCAACAGCATGAAAGTAGAAGGACAAAATAAACCCAAACAACATTAAAGAAATATAAACAACAAGAAGAAAACAATTTTAAAATTGTACTTATTACTTGAATTCTTGGCTTCATTAGAGAAGAAGGAGCAATCATGGGGTGGTGGGGGGAACATGATTAAAAATTTGAAATATGAAAATGGAAGTGATAAATATCTGGGCAAAAAAATAGAATAAACATAAATAAAAACTAAAGTAGTGAATGAGAAGATAAGAAAATCTTCTGTAGTAAAAAGACAGAGATGGAAAACACAAGAGTAAACATTTTCATAAGTGAAGTAAGAAAACAAAATCCAAAATCCATTTAATAAGCATTCCAATAGGAGAGAGTAAAGTCAATGAAGATAAATCATCAAAAAAAAATGTCACTCTAGTTGGACAAGATGACATAGGTCTTATTTTCTCTCCTTATCACTGCTAAACACAGCTATAAACCCTGGAAACAGAGCAAGAGACAACTGAAGAAGAACTCCGAAAAGTGGTAAGAGAAAGATGAACTGGTTTGGAACTTTAAGACTACACCAATAACAAAGAGGTGGTATCTTGCATTCCCACACCCAAGAGAAGAAAGCTACCCCAACCTCGTATTTTCCAGCCCCAATCTGGCAACAGAAGGCTCATTCTTCCTCTGGATCCAACAAGAGTACTAACAACATGAGGCGTACCCAATACCACTGGCAAGGGGAATTCATTAGGAGCCTTGCCAGAAATAAGCAGCCAGAAGAGGCACTCTTCCCCCTAGCTCCAACTCCCAGGCTTGAGGGTCACCTTTTCCACCAAGAAGTATAAGGGCTGGCAGGTGAAGCCAGCAGGAGACATGCAGTTACAGCAGATGGCCTGATTTGGGAAACCCCTTTGTCCCCATGTGTTGAGACTCTCCTCTCTTGCCCAGAGACCCCAGGCCAGGAGGCAAGGGACCCAGCTCTAGCAAGCAACCTGGTTCCAGAAGCTTCTTTGTCACCCCCCGCCCTAGAATCCCATCTCCCACCCAAGACAACCTGGGGGTATGTGTGAAGATGTAAAGTGGGGCAAGGGATGTCAGGGGATTCTACCACACTCCTCTTTTATTGAGGGATACCTGGTGGCCACACCTGAGGAAGCTCTTTCTGCCCCACTAAGGCCTTATCAGCAAGCACCAGTGGGAACCCCAGGGGTAGCAGACAGACTAAGAAAACCAAAATAATACCATAAAGACTTTGAAAATTAATCTGCTTTTGAAATCACAGCCTACAAAAGAAGGCCAAGACCTTCTTTCTAAACCTAAACAGGTGACTGCCATGCCAGATGTAGAGGAGAAAGAGTAGGGCAGAAAGAGTATTTGAAGAAATTATGGGTGAAAACTTCCCAAATCTGGTAAAAGACACAAATGTATAGAACTAAGGATCTAAGTGAACACCCCTGAAAATAAACCCGAATAAATCCATGCCAAGGCACATCACAATTAAACTTCTGAAAACTAAAGATAAAGAAAACATCTTGAAAATAGCCAGACAATGAGTTACCGGTATGGGAACACCCATTGGCATGATGGTTTCTCATCTGAAACATGGAGGCCAGAAAGAAGTGGCACAATATTTTTTTAATGCGGAAGGAAAATAACTGTAAAAACACAGATTCTATATCCTGTGCAACTATTCTTCAGGAATGAAGGGAAAATGAAAACATTCTCAGACGCAGAAAAACTGAAAAAAATTCATTATTTGCAGACAAATCCTTAAAGATTGGCTAAAGAAAATACTTCAAACAGAAAGAAAATGGAAAAATAATAAAGCTTCAGGAAGGAAGAAGGAACAATGAAAAAAGTAGATATATGGATGGGTACACACAACTAACTACCCTTTTCCTCATGTGTTTTATACACCATATCTGATGACTAACAAAAATTATAACACCATCTGACATCTGAGACAATGATATTTAAAAGTGAAGAAGGTAAAGAGATCTAAATAGAAGTGAAAGTTTCCACACTTCAGTGGAGATTGCAAAATGTTGACACCAGTTGTAGTAGGCTGAACAGTGGCCAAAAGATGCCCATGTCCTAGTACCCAGACCTGTGAGTAAGTTATCTTACATGATAAAAGGCTGTGTAGATGTGATTAAGTTAAGGGTCTTGAAATGGGGAGATTATCCTGGATTATGCAAGGACTCAATGTAAACACCACGGTCCTTATAAGAGGGAGAGAGGAGGATCAGAATCAGGAAAAGGAGGTATAAGAACGGAAGAAGAGATCAGAGAGGAGAGAAAATCCCACTCTTCTGGCTCTGAAGATGAAGGGAGGGACCACAGGCAGAGGAATGTGTAAAGCCTTGACAAGTGAGAAAAGGAAATGAATTCTTTCCTGAAGCCTCCAGAAGGAGTGCAGCCCTGCCAATACCTTGATTTTAGACCTCTGACCTCCAGAGCTATCACAGAATAAATTTATGTTGTTTTAAGTCACTAAATTTGTGATAATTTTTTATAGCAGCAACAGGAAACTAATACACAGTAGACTCTTATAAATCACATATGTATACTATAATGCCAGAGTAACCACTATGAACACTATATCAAACGATATTACACTAGGGAATATAGCAAATAATCAATCAATGTAATAAACCATATTAATCAAATGAAGACAAAAAAGCACATGATAATCTCAATTTCACGCAGAAAAAGCATTTGACAAAATCCAAAACCCTTTTGTAATAAAAAGTCAACAAACTAGGAAGAGAGGTGAATGTCTTCAACCTGCTAAAGGGTATTTATGAAAAACTCACAGCTAAGATAATTCTCAACAGTGAAGACTAAAATTTTCCCCCTAAGATAAGAAATGAAACAAAGATGACTGCTTTTGCTGATTCTATTCAACATTGTACTGTAAGTTCTAGCCTGGACAGTTAGTCAAGGGAAAGGAATAAAAGCCCAAAGATATGTAGCATACAACATCAACACACACACAAAAAATGTATTGTGTTTCTATATACTTGCAACAATCTGAAAAGAAAATTTAAAAAACAATTATATTTACAATAGCATCAAAAATAATAAAATATTTAGGAATGAAGTTAACCAAGAAGATGCAAGACTTGAATACTGAAAACTACAAAACATTCTGAAAGAAATTTTAAAAGACCTAATAATGAAATTACATCTGTTCATGGATTGAAAGACTTAATATTGCTAAGATGGCAGTACTCCCCAAAGCAACCTACAGATTGAATGCAAGCCATATCAAAATCCCATGGCCTTTTCTGCAGAAATGAAAATGTCGATCCTAATATTAATATAAAATTGTATGGGAACTTGAATAGCCAAGACAATCTTGAAAAAGAAAAACAAAGTTGAAGGACTTGCATTTCCAGATCTCAAAGTTTATTACAAAGCTACAAGTAATCAGAACAGGGTGGTACTGGCATAAGGATAGAAAAAAAGATTAATGGAACAGAATTGAGAGTCCAGAAATAAAGTCATGCATCTATGGTCAATTCATTTTTTGACAAGGGTACCAAGATCATTCAATGGGAAAAGAATAGTCTCTTTGACAACTGGTTCTGGAATAACTGGATACCCACTTGCAAAAGAATGAAGTTAGACCTCTACCCACGCCATATACAAAAATTAACTTAAGATGGGTCAAAGACCTAAATGTAAGAGCTAAAAATATGAAACACTTAGAAGAAAACATAGCGGTAAATCTTCACAACTTTGGACTTGGCAATGGATTCTTAGATATGACACCAAAAGTACAAGTAACAAAATAGAAAAAATAGATAAATTGAAGTTCACCCAAATTAAAAATTTTTTGCTTCAAGAGACACTATCAAGAAAGCGAAAAAACCTACCGAATAGGAGACAATATCTTCAAATCACGTATCTGATAAGTGACTAGTATCTAGAAGATGTCAAGAACTCTTACAATCTACCAATCAAAAGACAACTCATTCAAAAAATGGGCAAAGGACTTGAATGGATGTTTCTCCAGAGAAGGTATACAAATGGACAAAAAACACACAAAAAGATGCTGAACATTATTAGTCATTAGGGGAATGGAAATCAAAACCGCAATAAAATATCACCTCATACCCACCAAAACGACTGTGATCAAAAAATGGAAAACAACAAGCGCTTCTTCCTCAAAAAGGGTCGAAATTACCATATGAGCCGCAATTCCATTCCTAGATATATACCCCAAAGAAATGAAAACAGATGTTACATCAAAAACCTATACATGAATGTTCACAGCAGCACTATGCACAATGGCAAAAAGTGGAAGTAACCCAAATGTCCATCAACTGATAAATAAGTAAATGAAAATATGTTACATCCATACAATGGAAATATTATTTAATCATTAAAAGGAACGAACTACTGATACATGCTACAACATGGATAAACCTTGAAAAGATTATGCTAAGTAAAAAAAAGTCAGATATTAAAGTTCACATATTATATGATTCCTTTTATATGAAATACCCAGAGTAGGTAAATCCACAGAGAAAGCAGATTAATGATTGCCAGGGGCTGTGAGGAGGGGGCAATGAGGAGCAACTGCTTAATAGGTACAGGTTTCCTTTTGTGTAATAAAAATATTTTCTAGTAGAAGTGATAAATTACTAAATGTCACCCAATTCTGCACCTTTAAGTAGTTAATTTTATGTTATGTAATGCTACTTTTAAAAGAGCCAATCCCCAAATCACATACTGTATAATTCTGTGTATGTAATGTTTTTGAAATGATAACATTTTAAAACTGCAGAACAGAATAGGGGTTGTAAAGTGGCAGAGTAAGGGATAGAAATGTGTGTGGTTATAAAAGGGTGGCTACGAAAGGGATTCTGATGGTATTGGAATTGTTTAGTATCATGATTGTGATAGTGGATACACAAACCTACACAGATGATAAAATTATATAGAACTGAATTCATACACACACAAGTACAAGTAAAACCAGGATAACTGAGTAAGGCTAGTGGATTGTATCAATGTTGATATCTTGATACTGCTATACTATAGTTTTGCAAAATATTACCATCCAGGAAAACTGGGCATAGATCTCTCTGTAATATTTCTTAAAGCTGAATGTGAATCTACAGATACATCAATTAAACAAAAAATATGGTATAAATGAATCCAAATCAGTAATCACAATTTAAATTAATTAAAATAGCATCTAAATAGGTCAAGGTCACCAAGAGTCATACCTGAAACAAAACAAAGCATAAAGATTGAAAATGAAGGGACAGAAAATGATTTACCAGTGATAATCAACACATGTCTATTTAGTGCCTCCTACATCCATGGCACAGTTACAGACCCTGGGACATAGCCATAAGCAGAAAAACAAAAAATAGATGATGTTTCGGTTTGCTTGGAGCATACATATACCACTAGAAGTGGTGAAGGAAAATAGATAAACAATGTGTGTGTATATATATATGACATCAAAGCAAGACATGAAGACTAGAGAGTGACTAGGAATACTATTTTATAGAGGGAATTAGTGAAAGACTATCCAATAACATTTAATCAAATTTTAAACAAAAGAATGCTAATGTAGGGATATTAATTTTACTCGAGATATTATACATGGCAAAATTATAAAAGTAAAGAATGGTTGCCCAAAATGATAAAAGGAACCATCTAGAAATAAATTATAACAATCACAAGTTCTCAACTGAGATTCCATTGCATCAATCATGGAACGTACATCATTAAAAACGTGTAATCCTTAATGGTTAAATGAAGGTACATCTGACCTCTGCTAATAAGAAAAAGAACTTTTAAGCAAAACAGCAGCCAGTTTTCAAAATCCGGCCTTTTCCACTAAAGTAGCTCTAGATATTATAGTATATACCAACACAAATCATGTCTGGAGTCAAGGTAAAGAACCAACAGGTGAAGGAGACCAGCAAACTTGTGGTGTTTTCGTGAAGATTAAATGAAGTCATGTTATTTATTCATGTGTCTTATTTACTGTTTAACACATAGTAGACACTTGGTTTTTCAGTATAGTAAGACAATGCTGCAGTAACAAACTCCTAAGCCTCGTGGTCTTAGTCTGGAAAGGCTTATTTATCACTCACATAAACTGTATTGCAGGCCACATTGCCCCCTTTCATCTGGTAGCTAAGACACATAGGATATGTGATCTCCAGGGTCAGTGCAGTCAGAAAAGAAAGGTTTGAAGGGTTTTTTGAAAATGTTTGTAAATACCAGCCTGGAGCTAGCTCATAACATCAGTTCCACCTACATCCCCATGGCCAGAATTTTGTCATATGGTTCCAAACTAACTACAAGGGAAGCTGGGACATGTGGCCTCCCTGTGTGTTCAGAAAGATTAAACCATATGGAGGTCACATATCGCTGTGGTACCATGGTATTCAATAAACGGAAACTCTGCCCTCCTGCTATAGTGTCTGTTTCTTTCGCTATTACTTCTAATGCCATAAAAATAATGATAGTGACACCTAACACTTGTTCAGCTATGTGGCAGGCATCAGCTACTTTTCATTATCTCAGTTTGCACAACAATCCTACCAAATAAGTTTATTACGTATTTCTATAAATCAAGGCTCAGAGATGTTGGAACTGCCTGAAGTTATAAGCGAGTAAATATTTGTCTTACTACTAGTACTCCCTCCACTTAAAAGAGAGAGACTGTTTTCTCCAAGGGGCTGGGCGACCCCAACATAGTCTCCCTGGCAGATGCCAGTTTTTCCCAGCTCTAAGTCACCTGCCTAGTACATAACCATTGGAACATCTGTAAAAAGCTTCCCTCCACAGTAATTTTTCTTTGATTTACTGGTTGTGTTAAAATTGTTGTTCTATAATGGTCATGTCTAGAGACTGTCGCACTTAAAGGGAAAATTGCCCTAAATAAAAACGAATGATACTAAAATCCCTTCTCTCCCAATGATATGATTCTCCTGTATTTTGTTCTCCTTGTGTGCACACCAAAAAAGCTTCTTTGGTCTATTATTTCCCAATTACCTCTTCTGGTGTTAGCTGAGAGCAGAGAAGGAGGATGGGATCATGAAGCTCATAACACTTGATCTTTTCCAGGCTTCAGCAAACCTGTGAATCATTTTCATAAGCTAAATCAATATCAGGTGTCACCTGGTGGCAGGTAAGGGCAATCCGATGCTTTTTCTAATACCTTGTGGACATTGATTTTTCCACATATCAAGAGAGGACACGAAATAGGGAATGGATGAGTATGCAAAAGTAAAGTGACCACACAGCTCTGCAGGTTGGTTCGGGGCTTGCATGTTTCCTGACTTCACTCTGATTTCTCAACCTCTCCCAGCCATACCCATTGCCCTTAGAGGATTTCCAGGCCCAAGAGTCAGGAGAATCCTGCATAGCACCCATGTATGAGAGTTAACCTGGATCCTGCATTTACCAGCCGAAATAGGACAATTCCTCTGCTTTCTCTGTTTTTTTTTTATTATTATTAATTATTTTTATTATTATACTTTAGATTCTTGGGCACATATGCACAATGTGCAGGTTTGTTACATAGGTATACAAGTGCCATGTTGGTTTTCTGCACCCACTAAGTCATCATTTACATTGGGTATTTCTCCTAATGCTATCCCTCCCCCGGTGTCCCACGCCATGACAGGCCCTGGTGTGTGATGTTCCCCTCCCTGTGTGCAAGTGCTCTCATTGTTCAATTCCCACCTATGAGTGAGAACATGCAGTGTTTCATTTTCTGTCCTTGTGATAGTTTGCTCAGAATGATGGTTTCCAACTTCATCCATGTCCCTACAAAGGACATAAACTCATCCTTTTTATGGCTACATAAAGGGCTGAGCCACCCGGATGGCATGGCTAAAAACTGCTCTGTCACAGAATGAAGGTGGAAAACATGGTTTTCAAAGTTTGATCCTCAACCAGCAGAATCAGCATCACCTGGGAACTTGTTAGAGATACAAATTCTCAGGCCCCAGCTAAGACCTACTAAATCAGAATCTCTGGTAGTGGGACCTAGCCATCTGTGTTTTAACAAGACCAAGAAGATTTTGATGCAGCATCTAGTTTGAGAATCATTGTACTAAAAGAATCTTAAGAGATCATTAGACTGAGCTCTCTATTTCACAGAAATGAAAACCGAGGCCTAGGGAGAGGGAGAACCATTGCATGCCAGGATGGGGACCCAGTTTCCCAGCCTTGGGACTCGTTCGTTCAGCTCTAGCCTTTGCTGCTTCCTCTGTGCTATAGTTTGGTTTGTTTTCCCTCCAAGTCTCATGTCGAAATTTGATTCCCAATGTTGGGAGTGGGGCTTAGTGGGATGTGTTTGGGTCATGGGGGTAGATCGCTCATGAATAGATTAATGCCTTCCCTGGGATAGGGTGTTACTGAGTGATTTCTTATTCTATTAGCTCCCAAGAAAATTCCCCTGAGATCTGGTATTAAAAAGAGCCTGGCACTTCCCCAACCTCACCTTGCATCTTGTCTTGCCATGTGATCTCCGCACAGTTCAGTTCCCCTTTTCTTTCCATCATAAGTGGAAGCAGCCTGAGGCCTCACCAGAAGCAGACGTTGGCCCCATGCTTCATGCACAGGCTGCAGAACCATGAGCCAAATAAACCTCTTTATAAGTTATCCAGCCTTGGGTATTCCTTTATAACAACACAAATAGACTAAGACACTCTGGGTAGCCAACAAGATAGACTGGGTCTGGACAGGGTGATCTCCCAGGTCTCAGAGTGGCAACTGTGACACACAGGTGAAGTCCAGAGCTTCAGAGCCACACAAGAGTCACTGCTGAGCGACACTATTGTAAGGACAGTGGGGAGAGCCACAGCATCCTGGCAACTGGGAGGTGCTCCTTGGCCAAGGGTAAGCCACTGTGCAGTAAGTGGACCAAGGGCATTTAAAGTCCCACCAGCTTAGCTTTTGCTAAGGTAACTCCCAACAAACCCACAGATGCATGTGTTTTGGGGAAACATGTCCAGGCTAGACACTAGCAGGCTTGCCATGTAGGTATGCTTCCTCCCTGACAAAGGGCAAAGGCGAAGGGTGTGTTCATCCTTCCTCCTAGAAATTCTGATACTGTTCCTGCCTCCCTGCCTCAGGCCTGCTCATCTCTCATCTGGTCTAGAACAGGAGCTTCTTAAAGGAGAATCCCATCCAATGTCACTGTTCTCCAGCCATTCCCCACCCAAAGCTGAGAGATATCGCTGATCTGCTCATGCCTCTTCCTACTTAAAATAATTCCCCAGATTCCTTCACTTCAGGATGAAATCTACATTGCCCCACTGGTTGATTCAGTCTTCTCAACTTGACCCTGGTCCTTTCCAGCTTCCCCTCTGCCATGTGCCTTTCTGAGTCACATCCTTCTGGGGAAAGCACTTGCAGTACCAGGAGTGCCACTCTCTCACACTCTTGTCACTTAAGTCCCATTTCCTTCAATGCCCAGATTGGGATCTACTCATCGAAGGAGTCAGAACCCCTTGCCTCATCAGCTCTCTGACAGCAGTTGTATAGGTCTCTAACATAGCCCTGATTATGGTTTTGAAATATACTTGTCTGTCTCTCCTACCAGACAGTGAGCTCCCAATGGCAGAGACTCGGCATAAAGTTAGCATATGACGATGATGCCCTGTAACCCCATTAGCAAGTATATGTGTTCATATTGCATATACCCTAAATATTTTTAATCACTGGGGTATTGAACCAACTTATCTTCTTACAGTGCCACCTCAGACAGGAAACACAAAGACGTTCAAATTCTTCTAGTTCCCTCCCACCCTTTTTTTTTTTTTGAGACAAAGTCTCGCTCTGTCACCCAGGCTGGAGGGCAGTGGCACAATCTCCACTCACTGCAACCTCCACCTCCTGGGCTCAAGCGATTCCCCTACCTCAGCCTCCCGAGTAGCTGGGATTACAGGTGCCCGCCACTGCGCCTGGCTAATTTTTGTTATTTGTAGTAGAGACAGGGTTTCACCATGTTGGCCAGGCTGGTCTTGAACTCCTTACCTCAGGTGATCCGCCCACTTTGGCCTCCCAAAGTGCTGGGATTACAGTTGTGAGCCACCATGCCTGGCATAGTTCCCTATTTTTTATCCTAATTATACATTATTCATTCAGGCTGGAAGACCCCTTAAAATGTCATCTCATCCAGTCCCCTGCCTTGTGGGAGGACTGGAGGAGGCTTCTGGGCTCTGTTTTGCAACAATCTGTCAGTACACCTAAGTCAGTGTGGAGAAGACACAGACCAAATGCTGGTGGGTGACGCCTGGTGCTGACACTGCTGCAGACCCATCCTCTGAGCATTCCACTGTCCATGGGCAGAAGGAAAAGCCTACTGGGCTGGACCGAGACTCAGTCTAGAGTATCTACCCAGAGAAACTGTTTGAAATACATTATGTGTCACTTGAAAGTTACCAGGTCTCCTTGCTTTTATCTAAATTTAACCCCATTACTTTTACTCTCTTGATAATAAAGCAGATTGAAGTGTGTGGTAGAAGTGGTTTGAAATACAAAGCCTTCTTCCTCTCTTATTTGCTTTCATTTTTGTTTATGTCCTACCTTGGTTAAACAAAATTGAGCCACTTAAGGAGTATTATAAATCCTCATGAGGCTTCTCATCTTACAAATGGAGCAATGGTCAAAACACTCTTGTTCAAGGGGTTGTTTGAAGCCCAGATCACATTTTCTATAAGGCTTTGTTAATGGTAGTTTGCAGAGACAACTCAAGTAAAGTTGAGGCAGAAACGGGAAAGTATTACCTTGATCTTGCCTTTGAACCTGGGAGTCATCAGAGGATGATTAAGAAAGCAAGTGAGTCTACCATATTGGCAGAGTATTCACCAAGAAACCACAGACTTACACAACCAAGAGGGAGGGAAACAAGCGAGGGCACACTTGATAACCTCGTACCAGATAGAGACATCTGGGTGCCTCCTCCAGCTGTCCTTGGGGCACCCGACGTCTGGGTGCATCCACCAGCTGTCCTTGGGGCACCCAACCACAGCCTGGCCTGACTGCTGCAAAGGACAAGACCAAACTGCAAAGGACAAGGCCTGCCTTGGTCACCAGGGAAGATAAGGCTGCCAGGACTGCCTGGAGACCTTGGGTTCTCCTGAGGTAGCATCAGCCACAGCTTCATTCAGCCTGTTCCTCAACTTTGCATGAGTTGTCCTATCTGTGCCTCTCTGCTCCAGAGTCTGGCTGCTCTTTCTTGCCTAAAATATTCTGAGAGTCTTATGGCTAGCTAATCCTTCTTCCAGAATGAGAGAGAAATATTCCTAAGATGTATAGCAATAGTTCTTCTCTGGTTTGTTTTGATATTGTGGATGCTCCAGCTCAGAGTGGCCCTGTGGGAACTTCCCAGAGAGTGAAGCTGGGCTAGCTCTGGTCACTGGTGGATCAGTCGAGATAGACTAGGTTACGCTGCACCAGCAAAAATTTCAAAATCTCAGTGGCGTAGCACAACAAAAACGTCGTAGGCCCCTACGAGAGTTCTGCTAAGATTAGACATGCAAGAACACAGAGTAATAGAGGCTTCTTTTGGACAGGTGCTTCCATGACTGCCACTGTGTGGGAAGGAAGCCTGGATGTTAAAATATTCTACTTGGAAGGGACACAGTTTATGCCTGCTCATATTTCATCGGCCAGTGTAAATCATACAGCCCCATAGAACCTCAAAAAAGGACAGAAGCATGGTCCGAAGATGTGATCAGAAGGCAAAGGACAAGCTGGAAATATTTAGTAAACAACCACACCAGCATCTTGTGGATCCACAACCCGCCTTCCCAAGTATGGAGAGCCTTCCAGGTCCCTCTCGCACCGTGTGCCAAGAACTACGCAGAACCATGCTGACGCTTCTGGATAGAAACCTGGTCTGTTCAAAGACCACACTCATCTTTCAGCCTTCCTAGGGGAGCTTTAATTATAGCAAGTGGTCCTGTCATCTCTGTCACAGAATCTCAGGATATCGGGCAGAGTAAAAAGAATGTTACCCAGTCTGCTCTGCAGCCTCCTTGAAGAAGTAGACTCACTCTTTTTAAGAAAATTATAAAAAGAAGGAAAATCCTAGAGACTCCTCTCCTCATCTATTCTGGTGCCAAATAATTATGTCCTTTAAGTTCTTCCTTTCCTGATTGTATAAAGCACTTGGAAATCAAAACAAACAACAACAACAACAACAGAACACAAAGCAGTTAACGAACATTAAATATTGAAAAGAGATATCATAGTGTGTGCGTGGGAGAGAGAATAAAATAGATCTCCCCAACCCACGTACCCTCCCTCAGAAAAACTGTCTAAGTTGGGTGGCAGGCTATCATATAATTAGAACAATATTGCCCAATTGCAAAGACATGTGCCTGTTTCCATTTCATGAGGTGTCCCATCACTAATTAAAAGAGCTTTCATTTATAGAGGATGCACCATATGGGTGCTGTTGATTCTTGGGTTGCTGGATGTGAACGAGCACTGGGGGAGTTGTTGGGGCAGGTGTATGGTGAGAAATATCCGGGAAAAATATGATTTAGCCTTCCAAAAATTCTATTATGCTTACAAGGAGGTGGGGGTGGGAGAGGTGCTGCTGGAAGCTGTTTAAAACATGGAAACCTGACACATCATCCCAGGTTGCCCTCAGTTTCATCTTTGTCCACTTATGAGCCTTGCCTCCCAAGCCCCTCTATACTCTTTAACTTGCCAAATTGCTACATTGTCTTCAGGGGACTTTCCAGATAAAGATATCAGTTATAGAACTTGAGAAGCCCTGTGCAAAATGAAACTGTGGGGCTCCTTGCTCCAAAGTTATTAAGAATTTCAAGACCGTGACAGCAGAGCATGAAACCAAGTGCAAGTCTTTTTGAAGAGCCCAGTGCAGCTACACATGTCATGTACCCAAAAACCAGCCCTGCAGGACAAGATCTGCTGGAGAAATGGGGGCTGAGAGGTGGCAAGATTAAAGCAGAGAGCCATGCCAGACAATCGTCACCCCAGCACATTTTAACTACACTCTGCCTTGAAGACCACACAGCACATGCTCTTGGCAGGACAGGCTCATGGCAGAGCTATGATTAAACCCAGATACTGACTTCTGGCCCAACATGCTTTTCTCTACTTTATAACTCAGAAAATTCTGCCCCCTGAAGTCCTACTTTGCATTATTCTCACCCACCACATACATACTCTAGGAGCCCAAGTACATGTGAAGCACTGTGAAGTAGTCCAAATAGGTGTCAGGAAAAAAAAAGTCAATCCCAGCTCAGTTGGAGACAGATGCACATAGGAGACATCAGTAAAACTGATTCTTATAATTCTCAATAGCTAGAAGAATCATAGCAGATTATTCAAGATGTGTATTTCCAACTGTGGGGTCAATACCTGAAATGTACTTGAGACAATTATAAAATTCTTTCTTTTAAAAAAGATATTAAGGGCAAGGAAATAGTCAGTGAACTAAGGTCTCAGGTCTGGAGCTAGTGTTTTTTCTTTGGTTGGTTGGTTGGTTTTTAGTGTTTTTTAAGTTCAAGGGAATAATTTCACTCCAAAAATACTTCGGGGTACAAGACATATCCTCATTTTTCATATTCCAGTTTTTAAAGAATTATCTTAAGGAGGCAAGAGAGCCACAATATCCAATGGATAAAATACCTTTTTAAAAAACAACAGTTACAACACATCAAAATTTGCCATGTACAGGCAAAGCTGTACTTGTAAAGGAAGACCTAAAATCAATTACCTAAAACTTTCAACTTAAGATACTAGAATGGGAAGAGCAAGATAAACCCAAAGTAAGTAGAAGGATGGGGATATTAGAGCTCTGAGCAGAAATTAATGAAATAAAATGCAGGCCAAAAGTATAGAAAATTAGTTTACCTAATTTTCTAGCTCTGGCTATTGGAAAGTTCAACAAAATTGATAAACTCTAGCTAAATAGACCAAGCAAAAAAGAGAAAGAACATACATCAGTAGCACTAGGAAAAAAAGTGTTTATCACCACCAATCCTACATATATTAAAAGAATAATAAGAGACTACTGTGGGTAACTTTAGGCCAAAAAATTTGACAGTTTAGGTGAAATGGAGGATTCTTTTTTTTTTTTTTGAAAAATACAACTCATCAAAATTGACATAAGAAGAAATTGAAAAACCAACAGTGCTTTATCTATTATGTTTTTAAAAAAATTAAATTTACCTCTCAAAGAAAACTCCAGGGAGATGATGTGGGAAGCAGAATTATGGCTTTCCAAAGATGTCTCCATGTTATCCCTGGAATTCGTGACTATGTTATGGCGAAGAGGATTTAATACAGTGGAAGGAGTTAACGTTGCTTATCAGCTGGCCTTAAAATGGGGAGAGTATTCTGGATTAGCCAGGTGGGCCACATGTAATCACAAGGGTCCTTAATGTGAAAGAGGGAAGCAGAAGGGTGAGTGTCAGAGTGAGGGCACCTGAGAGAGAGGTTCACCTGGCCACTGCTGACTTTGAAAACGTAAGGCGCCCTGAGTCAAAGACGGTGGGCAGCCTCTAGATGATAGAAAAGGCAAGAAAACAGATTTTTCCTCAGAATCTGAGGAAATTTAGCCCAGCTGATGCCTTGACTTTAACCCAATGAGACCTATTTCAGAGTCTGGGCCTTCAGAACTGTAAGACAATAAGCTTGTGTTACTTTAAACCACTAAGTTTGTGGTAATTTGTTATAGCAGCAGTAGTAAATAGTTTTTCTGATTATTCCTATCAAACAGTCAAGAAAAAATAGCACCAATGTCACATAAGTTTTTAAAAATAGAGAAAGAAGGATCAATGTGTAATTCACTTTCTGCATATTTTCTTTTTCTTTTTCTTTTTTTTTTTTTTTTGGGACGGAGTCGCCCAGGCTGGAGTGCGGTGGCGCAATCTCGGCTCACTGCAAGCTCCGCCTCCCGGGTTCCCGCCATTCTCCTGCCTCAGCCTCCGGAGTAGCATTACAGGCGCCCGCCGCCAGCCCAGCTAATTTTTTGTATTTTTAGTAGAGACGGGGTTTCACCATTCACAGGATGGTCTCAATCTCCTGACCTCGTGATCCGTCCGCCTCGGCCTCTCAAAGTGCTGGGATTACAGGCGTGAGCCACCGCGCCCTGCCTTCTGAACATTTTCAATGCCAAAACCTAACGAAGACATAGCAAAGGTAAAAAAATTGCGGACCAATATTCCTCGTGACTATAGATGTAAAAATCTTTAACAAAATAATAGTGAGTTGAATTTAACAATATATATATATAAAAGATAATGTACCATAATTAAGACTTATTCCAAGGATGCAAAGTTGGTTTAATATGTAAAAATCAATCAACTTAATTTACCATGCTAACAAAATACAAAAGTAAAAAAACATATAATTATTTCAATAGATGCAGAAAAAGTATTTGACAAAACTAAACAATCATTCATGACGTTAATGTAGCCTAGAACTTAAAGTATAATTAAAAAAAAATAGATGAGAACTTTTTCAACCCAGGCTTCTATATCTAAAAACAATGCAAAACAAAACAAAAAAACAGCTAATATCATACTTAACAGTAAGAGACTGAATGCTTTACCCCCTAAGATCAGGAAAATGCCAAGAATGCCCACTCTTACCACATCTATTTAGCATTTTTCTATAGATCCTAGTTATAGTATTAAAGCAAGAAAACATACAAATATAGACTAGAAATGGAGAAAAATGCAAAATCTCCCCTATTTGTAGATGATGTAATCGTTCATATGGAAAATCTCAGGGAAATTACAAAAGTGATTATTAGAATTAATGAATGAATTCAGCAAGGGCATCAATTGTAAGATTAATATGAAAAAAATCAGTTTGTGATTATACACCAATAGCAACCAAATAGAAAATGAAATTTTAAAAAATCCTTTTAGGACGGCACCAAAAATATAGTATATGTAGGAATAACTCTAAAAAAGAGGTTTAAGACCTCTATACTGAAATTATAAAACTTTGCTAAGAGAAATTAAGAGAGACCTAAATAAATCGAAAAATAAATTATTTTACTCTTATAGGTTGGAATAGATGGCAGTTTTCTTTATATTCAATGCAGTCTCAATCAAAATTTCAGTAAGCATTTTTATGGAAATTGACAAGCTAAAATGTATATAAAAATTCTAAATTCTGTATAAATTTATATAAATTCTGAAAGTTATATAAAAATGCAGAGTTCTTGGAGAGCAAATTTTAACGAGAACAACGTTGGAGAACTTATTTCACCTGGTTTCAGTAATCAAGACAGTTTGATATTGGTAAAAAGATAGACATACAGAAAGAACAAAGGAACAGAATATAGAGCTCAGAAATATACTGCAGGTATTTCAGAAATCAATTGATTTCTGACAAAGATGCTAAGGCAATTCAATAGGGAAAGGAGAATGTTTTTGAAAATGATGTCCAGATAGCTGTGTGGTAAAAAATAATAAGCATTGATCTTTCCCTCACACCAAACAAAACAATTAACTCAAAATGAATCATAGACCTAAATGTAAAACTCAAAAGTATAAAATTCCTAGAAGAAAACATAGGAGAATATCTTTGTGATCTTGAGGTTTGCAAAGATATCTTAGATAGAACATTAAAAAACATAAACCATAAAAGAAAAAATGATAAATCACACTTCATCGAAATCAAAATGTTCTGCTCTTTGAAAGACATCATTAAGAAAACAAAAGGCATACCACAAACCAGAAGAAAATATTCACAACACAAACATCAGACAGAGAACTTAAATCCTGGTTAGACAAAGAATTCTTGTGACTCAATAATAAGACAAACCAATGGGCAAAATAAATGTGAACAGTCACTTATAAAAGAAGATATCCAAATGGCCAAGAAGCACTTGAAAAGATGCTCTACATTATTAGTCATCAGGAAAATATGAGATAAAACCACAATGAAGTACCACTAGATATCATTAAAAAGTCTGAAATTTAAAGACTGGCCACAGCAGTGTTGGAGAGGATGTGGAGGAACTGGAACTGTCATATTCTGCTAGTAAGAATAAAACTGTTTGGTAGTTTCTTTAAAAATTAAATATACACCTACCATAGGACCAAGCCATTCTATCTACCCTTAGGTATTTACCCAAGGAAAACACAGAGACTTATATATAAATGTTCAAAGCAGCTTTATTTGAAATAATTAAGTAGCTGTAAACAACCCAAATGTCTATTCACAGACGAGTGGCTAAACAAATGTGGTATATCCACACAATGGAATACTATTCAGCAATGAAAACTAATAAACTGTTGATGCACACAACAACATGAGTGCATATGACAATAATTATGTTGAGTGAAAGTATCCAGATAAAAGAGCACATAAAGTATGATTCAATGTATATGAAATTAGAATGCAAAATGATCTGTATTGACATAAAACAGGTCAGTGGTTGCCTAGGAATAGGGGTGGATGGAGGCAAAGATTACAAAGAAGCAGGAGGTAAGTTTTGGGGTTAAGATAAAGTTTGACATTTTAATTGTGGTGATTATGTAGCAGGGGAGACAGTTGGATCTCAGAGAACTGCAGCAGCTTGGAGAGGGTGGCCAGTGCTCCAGAGGCAGGTCTCAACATAGACATGTTTGTCTCCCAGTTCCTAGTCTACAGTCCTTTTTCTACACCACCAGACCTCTGAAAAAAGAGTTCTGTGAAACCCACATGTGCAGTAATCCCTAAGATATATAAACACATTGAAAAACATCTTTGGGAGGCTTGTTAAACAGATATCTTGAGTGATTTCACAAAAGTAACAGAAAAACTGGTTTCTGGATACTAACAGATTGAATCCCCAATATCCACTGCAAGGGAACCTTCCAGCAATAATTTCTGTTTTTGGAGTTCTCTACCCTCAGCACCATTTTTTGGTTGCTTACTATGACACAAAGGGAAGTTTAAGAACATTGCCATGCCACTTAGAAAACTGGTGGCAGAATCAGGATTCAAATGCAGGCAGCCTGACCTCAGGGCTTGAGCACTTAACTGGGATCCTACTCAGCCTCTCTTCCTCTGCCCTAGGCAGGCTCTCCCTTGAGCATACAGTTACGTTTCCTTGTTTCCTTGCCACCTGTCCAGATTATGCAAATCAGCTTTCCAAGGTGATAGATGTGTGGAATCCTATCCTCAGTAATCTATTTATAGAAAGACCACAGCAATATAATTGCAGCAAGCAGGCAGTCATATATTTATTTGGCCACAGTGGTTCAACGTATAGAACCAATCTCCTTGGACTGAATTCCCTTAAATAGGGACCACTTCCCATCAGTGTAAATTTCAATAAACAATTGTCACTGAGAACCTGTGAAACACTTCTTTGGGTACCTTGGTGGGAGAGAGCTTCTAAGACCTCAAGGAGTTGTAAGTGGGTTGGGGTCACAACAGCCAGCATGGGAGAGCAGTTGAACATATCTGTCGAGGTTCAGGCAGAATTCAGGTGATGGGCTCTGGGCTGGAGAGGTAACAGAGATCACGGGAAGAGAAAGGTAGAGTCAGAAAACTTCAGGCTTGATGAATAAAGACAACCTCATGGCCCATTTTTAGCTTCTTCCTGGGTCCTTTTGTTTATATGGGAGAAGGTTTCTGATCATCCTCTCCAGAGGATTTTCCAGAAAGCTCTATCTTGGATTTCTTCAAACTCCTTGGCCCTGAAGTGCTGGAGAGAAAAGAAATAGCACTGTTTCTGTGCCTTGAGTCTGAAAAAGAAGCAAATCAAGCAGCTGGGAGATCCAGATTTTGCTCAATAACCACCTACAAAGAACGGAACAAAGAATCCTATAATTGGTTTACACCCAAGATAGGAAAATGATTGTTTTAACCAAGGTAACTTTGTATATTTCTGAATTAAAATAATTTTGTTTCTGAATCAATCAAAATGTCCAATATAAGCAACCTCCTTGCTAAAATTACCAGGACTTACCAATTATTTTTTTAAAATAAGAAGTATTTCCCTCCCTCAAGTTAAAATTATCAGAAATCAATTTCCAATTTGTCCCTGAGGAAGTTTCCAGGTTGGTTCAAACCATTCTCTAGTGCATTAGCATGTTTTGAGGGCCATTCATCTCATCAACAGGTGTGTCAACTTAGACTAGCCAGCATCTGTACTCTCTCCCAATTAGCCCCTTCCTCCTTCTGCCCAAAGAGGGAGCTTAGGAGACAAGATCAAGTGGCAGATGTCAAGAGGGGATTTAGCCATGGGGGCTGTGTTGACTGATTAAGACGTTTAGAGGGGACCAGCCAGGGAGAAGGGCAGACCTGAGTTTGGGAAAGACAAGAACACACAAGAGAAGTTTGTGAGAAAGAATTAACCTCACCGACCAATTATTTACACAGGGAAAGCAAAAGGCAGAGGCAGATGCAAAGTGACCACCAATATTCTTCCTTTAAAAATGGGAGAGGTGACTGTATAACAATTACAGTAGTAAAATTGGGATTAGGGAAAGGATAGTTGAGCAGCCTTGTGGTCCTGTGTTGGTCTGGGGGCCTCAGTGTGGACATCAATGGCACAGCTGATCCCATGGGAAAACCTGTGGGCGAGAGCAGTTGCCTGTCACTGAGGCAGGATGGGGCAGGGATCATTACCTGGCTGTGTCTTTCCATGACAAAGAGAATTTTGTGGACAGCAGACTGTCAGTGGGTCTTCGGAGTCTTTAGAATAAAGCAAAATCTCCCCAGCCTGGCCCTTGAGGCCCCCTGTGAATGGACAATTGGGATGATTTTCCACTGACCAATCAAAATGGACAGTGGCCATAGTGCTGAAGAACACTGGCCCTCAAGGCCCCCTGTGGTGCTAAGCATTAATCTTTAGCTCTAGATTTTGGAAACTTCTCAGGGCAGAGTGTCGGGGGAAGCAATTGTCCTAGGTTGATGACAGCATATGGAGCAGATTTCGGTACTTTAACAATCAGCATGGTCCTGTTTCATTACCCAGCTAACAGCATTATCTGCAGCGGCCCCTTAAGATGAACTGTCTTTCCAGCAAGGTTGGTCTCCTCATAGCCCCCTAACTTCTCACACTAGGCTCTCTGGCTTTGCTTCTGATGTTCTCTTGCCTGGAATGTCCTCACCCCATCTTGGATTCTTGCTTAAAGCAGAGTATGTATCCAGCTCTTGCTCTCTCTTTGCCTAAGCAAAAGTGATGCCAAGTGCCTACAACCAAATAAGCACATACTGCTTAGAAGTGTCCTACTTTCAGATAGAAAGCTCCTTGGAGGTGGGAATGGTGCCCGGTACTTACATCTTGCTCCTCCTTGTGGGTTCCCTATAGAATCTTGCACACTGCCAGGCCCATTGCTAGTCCTTAGTAAGTGCATTCTGCTAGAAACTGAACTTATACAAGTGATGTCATTAGAAGGGTGGGAGAAATCAAAGGTGAAGAAGCGAGAATTCCCATCCTCTCTTTCCCTATCCCTACCTTTATGGAGCTCCTTTTAGGCTTACTGTACTTCATCTGTGTGTTACCAGTAACATCTGATGAGTATTCAGCATTTACTAGCTTTTAAATACTTCATATGTACATGTACTTAACCTTTACAACAAACTTGTGAATTAGGTATTATAATTATCCCCATTTCATGAATGAGGTATCTGAGGCAGAACAAAGCAAGGTGACTTGCCCAAGGTGCCTCCAGAATCCATTTACTTAGCCCTTTGTTATACCAGCTGTCTCAGATGAGTGAGGCTCTCTGCAGCATAGCTTGCTTCTTGGGTTTTCTTTACAATGATTTTAGAATCGATCCTCCTGTACCTCCTCCATCCCAATATGATGCTGATTTCTTCTTGGCAACATTACGCTAGAAGACAAGCCAACACTCACATAAGATCAATTTGTAAACCAATGGAATTTATCTAAATTTGTTTGGGATCAATGGGAGTCCCTTTCTGCAAGCCCCTGTGGAAAACAGAATCTAGATTGAACCTTTTAGCTGAAACTTGTAGGCCAGTGCCCAAATACTTTGTAGCTGTACTGATAGGGCCACACTGGTTGTGTTGAGAACCCATTGGAAGAAGTAAACCATTTGTTGCAACTTAGTAGTGTTTTAATATTAATTATTATGGATACTTTTTGAACACCTTATATGGAGCAAGTATTGTCCTAAAAGATGTATGTACATTCTCTCATGTAATCCTCCCAAGAATCTGATGAGGTAGGTGTAATTATTATTCCATTTTAAAGTGGAAGAACACAAGACACAGTGAAGTTTACTAAGTTTTAAAAGCTCTCACGGGTAACTGATAATGGACCCAGGATTCAATTGTTGGCAGGCTTATTTCATGCCCAAGTACCTAATCAGGATTTATGTTTATCTTATTATTTTAAAATTTTCATTGGTACCTGGAGTGATGCTACATACTAGAATATAGTGTGCTAGAAAGCAGGCTCAACCAAGAATCAGGCACCATCCAGAGCCTGAACCAAATCATCAGCTCTTACGGGTCCCCTCATTCAAAGTCTGTAGGATCTTATGATTCTCTATCTCAGTTGATAGCATGTTATGTGGTTTCATATATATAGACATGGATCTTAATATATATATATATAAAATACATATCCTTATTCTGCTCTGGGCCCCATCCCAGACATCTTAGACTCATATTTGGTTTTAAACCTCACACAAAATCTTAGAGATGAGATATTGCATATTCATTTTACAAATAGGGAAACCGAGATTCAGCAAGGTTGAACAACTTGTTACCCACCTAGGGAGTGGCAGCAGAACCCCTACCCTAGTCTTCAAATTCCTGACCCAATGCTCCGTGGGAATCAGCCATCTTTAGATGGTAGTCAGGAACCACCTGTCAATGGACGTTGTCACAGGCAAATGTCAAGGGGGAATATTAAAAACAGAGAGAACACCAATTGTTTGAGATGACTCAGAGAGAATATTTTCTGCCATCCCATGGCTCATGTTTGCCTCCTTGCATGTGCTATAATTCTGTCCTTGTAAAATATCCCTCCCCTATGTTCTTTGCCAATCCCATGCCCACTCATTTTTGAAAAGTTGGTCAAATGCCATCGCCCCTGGGAAATTTGGCTAGCTGAGTCTTCCCCTACCTCCTCCAGGCAAAGTGATTCTCTTTCTCCTGGGCAGCCCTACAGCATTGGGCATTCACCTTTATGGGCCTCTCATGGTCTTGTGGCCATTACTTTGGCATCACAAAACAAAGGTTCATGGCTCAAATCCCACGGTGTTATCTCCTTCAACAAAAACAAAATGCTTGAGTTTGATTTCCAGCTCTTGCACTTACTAGTCAAGTAACCTTGGGCAGATTGTTTAACTTCTTTTTGTCTCCACTTTTAAAATCTATAAAATGGAGATAATTGGCTTCTTATGAGGACTGAATGCACAGTGCATGCTAAGTGCTTGATGCACTGCCTGTTCTGTAGTAGTAATATTAATAAGTTCTTCATAAATGGGAACACTTGTTTCATCATCCTGTTGCTGTCTGTACATCTGCCTCCTCCTCCAACCCATGACCCCCTCAAGGACAAGGCCCTGTTTTGCTCAGTGCTGTCGCTGCAGAGCCTATCAAGGAACCTCCACCTGATAGATGCACAACGGATGTCAGTGAAGTGACAAAATTTTATGCCTCTGATGCTTTGATATCTCTTGGATGCCCCATCTTCCAATGCTCAGCTCCAGAACTGACGGGCTGCCCACCTTCCCCTCATCCCCCTAGACAGGCCTCATTCTCCTCAGCAGCTCTTTGTCTGGCTCCAGCTTACAAGGCACCTACTCCCGAGCTCTCTAGTTCCCTCTGATTCATCACTCCCAGAGCTCCATGTCCAACATGGCTTTATGTAGCAACAGAAGTGGCAGTTCAGTGGTGTGTGCAAACTTTGCTTTCATTTTGAATCAATGAAACTTTTAAAAATCTTACCTTATTCCTCAAAGGCCCATAAAGCCCTTCATGGGGCTCAGGAGAATTGCTCACTGTAAGATTTTAAAATTGCTTTCAAGTTACTTATCATTCATTCAAGCTCATGCTATTCTTTAAAATTCTTATTGATTTTTGAAACAGTCCTTTAATTGATATCAAAAAGCAATTACATTTTCCAGGCTGTAAATCTGCTTCACTCCCAATATTAAATTCATCATCTCTGTAAATAATTTTCTCTTATTATGCATACATATTAACCAAACTATAAATAGCATCATTAGTGTACCCATGGTTGCCTTAACAATCAGTGACCCTTGAATTTGATTTAGAAAAATTGATTCCTGCTGAAATTTTACCCTAAGTTAAATTGCCATTCCTGCTGAATGTCTGGGCAAATGAAGGCATTAGAGAGTAGCTACCTTCCATTTCCTCCTGGACTTCAATATAGCAGTTATAAGCAGACATTTGCATAGACTCACCTGTTGATGAGCCACCCTAGTAAAAATCATTGTAGACATACTTGTTCTTATTTGATGCTCCAGTTTGGGGTTTTAGGAACAGAGACTTCTCAGCAATGTGCTCCCTTCTAAACACAAAGAGGGACACAGTGCCTTCATCTTGAAGTCTGATGTCTAGCTGTGGGAGACTGTGGGGTGGCTGAGCAGGGTGAGAGAACAGAGGAATCTTGTGATTCCCAGCAGAACAGGCTACATC
Organism: Mandrillus leucophaeus; assembly: GCF_000951045.1. Taxonomy (NCBI): domain Eukaryota; kingdom Metazoa; phylum Chordata; class Mammalia; order Primates; family Cercopithecidae; genus Mandrillus; species Mandrillus leucophaeus. The sequence continues at coordinate 764,415 of NW_012106609.1, forward strand.
CACAGAGCATGGAAACATCAAGAACCATACAACAACATGGGGAAATGCCCATGGTGTAACATCAGGAGAAGGAATCCAGGATGATATCTGGGGTACATCAAAGGAACATAAAATATGAAGGCATGTGGATAAGGACTAAAAGGAGACAGGAAAATCAAAGCAGTTGATTTAGGATAATTGGATTATACATAAATTTTTTTTTCTTTTTTCCCCTTGCCTCCCTTTTCTTTATTATTATACTGTTATTTTCTTAATACAGGTAAAAAGCAGGGGAAAGGAGGAAAATAATATTTGGGTTAGAGTAACCTTACTGTCAGCCTTGGTTAGAATCATTTACCAACTCTGAGACTCTAAGGAACTGTAGTGCGATAGCAACTTGTGAATTTTGTGTTAGACCCAAGGGGGAACCAAGCAGTCAATCAAGTGGCTGGGTAGCTGTGAGCAGGCTGGGGAAGCTCCACCGAACATGTGTCTCCTGATAAGCCAATGTGGTGATGTCTGTAAGGCACCCAGCACACCAGGAGGCATTCAGGCCATCACCTTCCATCTCTATGAAAGAGGAATATTTATTTTTATGCTGTCTAAACATTGAGTTATTTAAAATCTATGGGAAATAACCTTTAAAATTATAAAATTATGTACAAATGCTATTTTTATTAACTGAAATGAGAGTATGTTTCAAAGGAGGAAGGCAAAATGGCTGCCCAAAGGACCAGGAACTATAACATTTTCTACCTAATGGTTCCCTTTCGGAGATCATGGTGTCTAAAAGTCTGCCAATGCATCTGCACCTCTCACAACAATAGTTGTGATAGCAACTTCCCCATGGGACAAGAAGGACAATGAATGGTCAGTTTTTGAGTCTTTACCCTGAAACAAATTTTGACAGTTAGAGTTTTGTTGGCTTGAGAACAAGACCTTTCAGCCCTAGGATGGAGACCTAAAGGTATGTGGGCTCCCCAAAGGCACATGAAGAATACAGCTGAAAAGGACACTAAGGTAGTGTAGGCTGAGGGAGTCCCCCATGGTCCCCTCCACATTAATATACATATAATTGTGATTTCAAAGGAGGAAAGAAAATTGGATAGAAGAAAGTATTTTAAGGCATAATGATGAAGAGTTTTCAAACATGGTTGCAAACATCAAGCTTTAGATGCAAAAAGTTCTGCGAATCACAGGTAGAATTAACTCCAAAGAAAGCCAAGCCTAGGCACATTATAATAAAATTGCGAACATACACACAAATCATAATTTATCCACAAAATTAGACACATGTATATATCCATTTAGCCAACACCCATAATAAAATAGATGGCATTTCCATCACTCTAGAAAGTTCTTTCATGATCCTTTCTAGTCATTTCTTACCCAGAGTCAACCACTATTCAAGTTCTATTACCGTAGACTAGTTATGCTTATTCTTAAACATGAGATCATATTGTAAGTAGTCACTGTGCCTATCTTCTTTTGCTTGACATGTTTTGAGATTCATCCATGTTTTTGTATGTATTAGTAGTTTATTCTTTGTTGTGGCTCAGTAGTATTCTATTGTGTAGGTGTACCTCAGTTTATTTATTCTTTTTCCTATTCATGATAAAGACTCTCAGCAAAGTCCCAGAACAGGAGAACTTCTTCAATCTGATAAAAAGTATTTATGGAAAATCTTCAACTGTCATTCATTTGCTTCCTTGTGCTGGCCACTGGGTTGTATGTTTCCCAGTTCCTTATGCCCTCATCTCAGTCACCACAGGTTATGCAAAAGATTCAAGTAAACATCAGCAGAAGTCACTTGAAGCAGGCTAGAATCAGTTACCTTTTGGTATAATAAGGTTGTGAAACACAATCTTAAAATCTCAGTGGCTTACAGCAACAACTATTCATACCTTCCTCATGTTGTATGTTAATGGCTGTGGTCATATGCTGTGGCTATCCCACATCTTTCCATTCTAAGACTCTGGTTGAAGAAGCACCTACCTAACCAGAATGAGATGTTCTTAAGGCAAAACAAACAGACCGGCAATCAATCTATAAGCCTCTACTTAGAATTAGCACACTGAAATGTCTGCTCACATTCTGCTAGTCAAACTAGCCACTTGGCAATGGTGGCAGGGGCAGGGGAGGGAAGAGGAAAGGAAATGTATATTATGTGCTAAACGATTATATACTCTACCACCAAGGTGGAGTACATGAGCAGAAGGGCCAGTGAGTGCACAGGTCCCCAATTCCTTGAGCAGCCTGCAAAGGCAAGTGGGGGTACCAGCTGTAGACACATAGAGGGCTGTTGTCTAGGGGAGGGAGCCTTCCCCTCTACTACTCTACCTTTTATGGTGTGTGCCTGAGAGCAGCCTCATCTGAATAATGAACAGTTTAGATTCAAGTTCTAACTCATCTAAGTTTCAGACTGTACAGGGAGTTGTTTGAGAGGCCAGTTTCTAGCACCAACTACCCAGTAGGAAGTTAGACTTCAATGGAAGAGAAAGCAATGGAAAAGCTGTATGGAAACTCTCTATCCCAGTCACATCATTGACAGGAAACAGGAGCTTGCCCAGTAGCCCTCTTGAGTAGGGCCCACAGCGGCTCCCTTCCTCACACCAAAATCTGATGGAGAGAATGTGGACCCTTCCCCGATCACTTGACATGCAGCTCACTCTGAAGAAGCACTCCCTCCCCTAGACAGTCCTCAGCTCTGCTGCCAGACTGCAAGCTCCAGCTAGGTTTTCTGTTCAGCTTCACAGTTCCAATTGCCTTAGCTCCAGAGACACAGGACAGGCTGAGTGGTCCTGTAATGCAACCATCTCTTAGGTTAAGAGGAAACACTCCTCTCTTTCTTCCACAGACAGGGGAGAGGACATGCCACTACCCCAGCCATTCTTTACAAAGACATTCTCTCTTCAGACCTCTTCAGCCTCAGCCATTCTATAAGCTGGTGGTGGGTGACCACTTAATGCTATCACCCTGCTTTGGAATATGAAACTACTTGGCACTCACCATATTGATTTTGGACCATAGTCAAAACTGAATTATAAAGATCCTCATTTTAAGCCTTGATAAAGCTGAATGGTGGTAGGGATCTTCCCTTTAATATTCACTATAACTTTTTGTTTGTAATATGCCCTAATACAAATTTTTAAGTGATGAGAAGTAGTTAAGTGGTCAAACAAGGCCTTTTTAGAAAGGCAATATTTTAGTTAGCAAAGAACCAACGGAATGCAAGATGGGAAGTTTGTCACAGGCTAAGGTGACAGCAAGGGCAAAGTTCCCGAGTTGGTAATAAGTCCAGCATGTTCTAGAGGATAGGAAGAATATCTGTAGGGCTAGAGTGAAGTGAGTGAATGGCAGAGTATAGTAGATAAGATCAAACATAGGTAGGGGACAGATCTTGCAAGTCCTTGCTGGCCATGGCAAAGAGTCTAGATTCTATCATGAGTGTGGAAGAAGATTTAAAGGGTTTTGCACAGGAGCATAATATAACACAGTACACACTTTTAAAAGATTCCTCTGGCTACTATGTGGAGATAACCTATCCTGGGGTGACAGTGAGTGCAAGGAGACCATTTGCAGTGTTCTGAGGGAGAAATGGTGTGTGGCAGAGACCACCACCTATACCTTCTCCCTTGACTCACAAGGAGACTGCATTTCTCAATCTCCTTTGCCATTACCTGTGGACATTGACTTTTTGGGCAATGAAATATACACAGAAGTATTGCATTTCAGTTCTGGGTCAAGGTGGTTAATAAGCAGCATGTCTTCCCTGCCTTCTCCTTGCCTGTCTCCTGTGAACAGGGAACTCTGGAGAATTAGGAGATGGAAGTGGTCTGGGTCCCTGAAGCCCCCATGGAGAAGGCTTCTTGCCAATTGTGAACACTTGCATACACTCTAATATGAGGGGAAAATAAGCTTCTCTTGTGTTACACCATTGAAGTCAAGAGGTTTGTTTGTTGCAGCAGCTAGAATTCATGTAACTAGCAAAGGGTGTTACGGTGAGATTGGTGGGAAGCGATCAAATTTAGAAAACACAACATTCTGAAAGTAGACACTATGCGAAGACTGTGCCAGTGACTGTGTTAGGCAACACGTACATTTTGGCTCTAATTCTCATAATACTCTGAAAATAAGGTTTTATTATTCCAGTTCTACAGTTGATGAAATGAGCCTCAGAGATATTCAGTAACTCATATAGGGTCACACAGCTAATAAGTGGCTGAGTCAGGATTAGAATTCCAGGACTGTCTCTCTGTCATGCTGCTACATTGTCAGGTATGCTGGGGTAAGGGTTACTTATAAAGAGAAAATGAAATAAAGAGACTAAAGTCCTCTGAATATGCTAGTTATTATTGTCATTATGGAAATAGGAATGAGACAGTTGGAGAAGAGAACTTCTTGTCTGAGTCACACCTGGATGATGGGCATATGTCTCTGATTGGGCCTCTGCTGGGATATAAGCTATGGATCATGACTCTATCTGGAACTTCAGAATGTGAGCCCTTCAGGTCAGGGCTTGTTCATCTTCATAGCCTTAGAGATGGATGCAGCCCCCAAGAGGCACTTAATATGTCCTCATGGAACAGTGATATTAGGTATGGATAAAAGTTTGTTCAGTGATAACATGTCCAATGATGATGAAGTCTGCTGAAGAGATCACACCATCACACAAAGGTGAGGCTGGTTACAGGATTCTGAACCCTCTGACACTTGATTTCTAACCATTCTTTTAATGTACACCAGCTCAGGCCTCCCTCAGTAACCACAGATGCTGTGGGTCCCAGCCATGGGGTCCCCTCCTCATCTTGGGAGACTGTGTCCCAGAATGGTGGGCAGGAGAATTCATCCTGACAATATTCTTCTTCCTCTCACTGAAATCTTTTCAAGTTTCTTGCCTCCCTGAACTACACTGGGTTCCTCCATGGGGGTCTTGAATGCTAGTCCCTTTTCTTCTCTTTGTGGTCTCTTACCTTGCAAGCGTCCTTCTTGCCAAAGAGAAGCATGAGTACGCTTGTCCATGCCAAACTGAGTGATAGGCCTGCCAAGAACTCAGAAAAGCTGCTGAGATTTATGGCTACCTCTCCTTGTTTACATTTATATTGCACGGACCCTGAAGGTGAGAGCCTTTCTTCTGAGACATGTGCATTGCTGGAGCAGAAAACAGAAGAGAGGAAGGGTCTGCAAGAAACACTGAGACAGAAATAGCCACAAAAGTGCCAGGGTGGGATTGAAACCACTCAGACTAGAAAACAATCACCCAATCAGACAATGGAGAGTTTGATTTAGCCCCTGGAGTGGAAGCTTATGAGGTCTATAACCATGGACAGTATAATAACACCACTCTGATAAACTGTATTGAGTATTGACAATTATTCACTGCCTCTCCACCCAGCCCATGTTTCCTTGCAGGTGAAGTATAAACTTCCCCACCCTATTGATTTTAGGGTTAGACAAGGAACTTGTTTTGGCAATGAAATGAGAGTATGGATGTGATGTAAGTCATGTCTGAGCAGCAGTTAAAAATATACTTGTGTAATTTGGCTCTGTCCTTTTTGTTCCTACCCTCTACCATAAGAATAGCATGTCTCAGAGAGTAGCTACTCCTTTCTTCTGGACATAGAGCCCAGTTCCGTCCAGCCCAACAGAGTCCAACAAAGCTTCACTAACCTGCAGCTCTCATGAAAGTGAATAAGAAATAAGTGCTTAATGGTTATGAGCTATTGAGGCTGTTTGTTACCATGACAGAAGTTAACTAATGCGATCTTTCACATGCATAATGAGGGTTTTCTCAAACATTACTCTGTGTGTGTGTGTGTGTGTATGTGTGTGTGTGCGTATTTACAAGAGGGGCTATCCCAGGCAAGGTAGGCTTCACTTTCCTCATGATCAAATGAAGAGGTTGAGTGTTAGAGGGTGAGTCCAGTGTCAAGTAGAATTCCAAGCCAGACCTCAGCATTGGAAACCCAATGTTCTTCCCACATCTGACAGCTTCCTGGCCACACCAAATGTGTCTTGTCCTCTGGACAAGATACAGTTTCCTGGGGATCCAGCTAACAAGCTAGATTCCCATTCATTCCCCACCCTGTGACTACAAGCCCCATAACCATTGGGGATGAGTCTCAGGCATCCATAATCTTAAGAGATGATAAAAACCTCCAGGAAAGACTCTGGTCTGTCAATCAAAAACATCCATGGCAGCCTCACCTCCAATCCTCATTAGCTGTGACCATAAGGCAAATCACTTAACCTTTTATCAAAAATCACAATAAGAATATTTGAACTCTCTTCTTTTCAGAGCTCTATAAGAACCAAATGAAGTAATTAATAGCTGTGAATCTGCGGAATGCACATTGCCTCTGGCAAAGTACTGTGAAAGGGGAGCGACCCTGTGCATCCTGGGCATTTAGAAGGCTGAGCAGCAGTCACTGATGCCTCTCCCTTTAAGTTCAGTGCCCCAAGGTGACTTGCTTTTCCGGTGTTTGCAGCCAGAGTGGCAACCTCACCACCACCTCCAAACAGCCAAGTGTGGGCCTGGTCTCCAGCACAGCTTACCGCCGCTCAGGGGTGAAAATAGGAGGGATGGGCACCATGCCCAGTGAAATCATTTGGAAGACTGGAAAAAGCTGACAAAAAGTCACCCTGAATAATAGGTCTGAAGGTACCAGACCAACTCAGCAGGTTACAAAATCATTAGCCAGGAAGGCTGAAACGGATTCATCTATCCATTCACTCATTAATCTTTTCAGCATTTCCTCTGGGTGCCTCAGTGCAGGAGTGTTGGGAGAGCACCTTGATGAAAAAAGATTCTCTTCCTGTTCCTCTGGGACTAGAATCAAATTTAGTATTATGTGGTTCACAGCCCTATTTGCCCAGGTGTGGAAACTGAGGCCTCAATGAGGGGAAGAGCCTGCCTAAAATCACACAATTAACCAAATCATCTCATTATCAGTCAGATCTCCTCTACACTTCACTCTGCTAAAGAAAAATACCCTGTCTTCGGATCACACTTTACAGAAAGTGTTGTATATGCATATATGTATAAGTGTGTGAGTGTGTATGAGTGTGCATCTTTGTAAATGAGTGTGAGTGGACGTGAGAGGGTATGAGTGCGTGTGTTTGTGTCTGCATCTGTGTGTGTGAGTGGAGGTTAGGGTATGTCTTGTGTGTATGAAGGGGTGTGAGCGTGTGTGTTATGGGGAAAGCATTGATGAACGAGGGTCTAAGTGAAGATCAAGCACAGGGTGTGGAGATCACCCTTCCCAGAGGGGCCACATCTTCTCCATGGACAGCACTAATGAAGCACTACCCAACTCTTCTTTCTCAACACCACTCATCAGCCATCAAAGCTTCTTTCATGCAATATAACCTTAAGTAACACTTCATTTTAGTCCAGGTTTTATATTCCTACCATCTTCCATTAGCTTCGACTTTAGTCTTTTACTAAAATAATGCAGACTGCTGTGAGTTTGTCTTATACACTCTTTACTCTCCAGCGAATGGGCAAGGAGTGACAATCCATGGGAAGAAAAGAAAAATGGCCCAGGAACCAAAAAAATCTACTCCTAGATAATCTGCACTCATGGGCCTATGAGAAAATGTAAAATGCAAAGAAAATGTAAAATTTTGACATATTTTCAAATTATTCTTTCTAATCTTACAAGCCTAAATTGGAAACGTTGGCAGTCCCAGAAAGTTAGTAACTTGGATATAGGAAAACTACTATACAGCTCTGCTTAACACATGCTCTGGCATATTTAATCTACATTCTAAATTTTGGAAAGGCCAAAAGAGTTTGGCTTCTTTAAGAAAAGGGCTGTCAGAAGAAGGCTGCACAATACTGCACACTGCAGGCTCTCAAGCTGAATCTTTAGTGTATCTGAGGAGTCTATTCATCAGAAAAGGCAGGCCAGGGGAGTAGAGTGAGCTGGGCACGAGGCAGAGAGCAGAAACTTCCTCTGCCCGGAACTCAGCCTTCAGGTAACCACGGCCTGATTGGAAGGGAACCAGAGTGTGAACCACAGGAGCTTTTCGTTTTCTTTGTGCTCTGACCACGAAAGGAAAGGAAACAAAAAGTCAATTGTCTTTTAAAGAGACTTGGAGAGAGAGGAAGGAGCAGAGATCCCAGGCAAAAGCCAACCCAGAAGGAATGTGGGCCAGAGGTTCAGGACAGGCAGAAGCTAGGAAGACTGTTAAAAGGATACCTGGAGGATGATAGGAAAATCCTAGGTCAAGCAGCAATTAGTCACAGCTCACATTCACATTCAAAGGCACCAATCTGTGCCTCGCTGTTCTATTTTCTTCTAGACTCCATTGCAACCTTGAACTTATTCACCTCCAAGAGGATAAAGTTAATTAATGCACATTGTTATTCTTTAAAAAGATTTCTTTGTATAGAAGAGTCATGACTGACTGCATTATGAGCTCTATCACGGAGATATCCAGCTATTTAAACCTAGAGAACAGGCAACACAAAACCCACGCAATCCCAGACTGAACCTTTCCTGTGTAGTCCTTGACAATTGCCAGCTCAACAGCAGTGGCTCCTTGTGGTAGGAAAGATGTGGCAGAAATAAAATAGTGAGTGGCAGGCCACGCAAAATTTCTTTCCAAAACTGTAAATCCACCCCCTTCTCTGCCACTGAAAAAAAAAAAAAACGTATCCAAATATGAATAAGTGAGAGTTATATTGTTATAAAAATAATTTTGAAACTATTGTTGGAGGAAGACACATGAATTACTTTAGTTATTACAAATGTGGACCACACACCCTTGTGCTTGCTTTGATGTCAAGCCGCAAACCATGGTCTTAGATAAATGAAAGAGAAATGAGGCAAGTGGGAAAGTTTCAGAGACCCAGGTCCTGTTGAGATCTCAAGCTCCATGTCCTAAAGATAGAGAGTACAGGGACGTCTCTGGGATTCCCTTCTCACCAGCAGAGGACACTTTGACAAGTTCCCAAGCAGAAACTTTTTAGTTCTCCTGGCCAAAAAGTATAATCACTGTTATATTATTTTGCTTGGATTCTCTTCATTATATAGGTTCTCTTACTCACAAAATATTTCCTCCTACTCATTTGGAATATTTTTTGTCTCAAAACTGCAGCAAAACATATCTCCTTCATATTAACATCAGCACGATTGTTCAGATACCAGGATCTTTTGAAGTCTTCTTTATTTTTAGTAATTTTAAAAAGCACACACCACCTACTCCCCACTCAAATGGCCACTGGTTTGGTTTTTTTTGGACATTTGTGACAATTGTTTTAGTCTCTCCATATCCTAATTAGAACAAAAATTGTACACAAAGCTAGTTACTTCTGCTATGTTCCACAGCTATTTTGTATAATCCACTATTATGGAATTTATCAAACAGCATTTTAATTATTTGTCCAACTTATCTCTCTCTCCCTTGCCAGATGATGATCTCACTGAAGGATGGGATCATGTCACATTCATCTTTGTATATTCCTCATCAAAAGATCTGCATGTAGAAATTAATCAATCAATGTTTAGTTTTGGATGGATAAATAGATGGACATAAAAGTTTGACATGATCTGCTTTCCAAAATGTATGAATGTGCTCTGCTTCTCATAATGAGGGAGACCTATGATAACCCAGCCTCTATTCTTCTCCTTTCCGTGTTGGAATGCTTACAGCCACAGGATCATCAGTCAGCAGCCTAGAAATGGTCTTTAGTGGGGCAGATTGAGGTCCCTCTGAGTTGTTCGAGATCCTGATCTCTGCCCAGATTTCTTTCACACTAGTCCAGTCAAAGAGTTGGAAAGCCCTGGTCCCGTCTCATGGTGCCCTCTGTCTGCTCACAAGTGCTGATGTGAGCCAATGGGACTCCACCTGCCTGATTACAATTTGCTTGGTTCACTGAGCCAATTGCCCTGCCTTGGTTCCTAAGATGACTGTGATGACATTTTCTAGGCTTAGCCATTTCCTCTCACTCCATATGCCTTTTTAGTTCTCCTGGCCAAAAAGCATTCTCCGTAAATGATTGAGAAACTAATTTATACCAAAGAGTAAATGATTCACAAGGCTTTGTGTATTACTTCTCAGGACCTTTGCAACTTAAAGGGGACAATATCTTCAGTCAAAAAAGAAATTTCAAGTTGTGGCATATCAGACATAAGCATGCTCTCAATTCTTTCTGGCTGGGCATACAGTCTCTGCCCAGGGCTATTGGCTGTAGTGCGCTCTTCCCCTCCTCAGTACTATCCCCTCCCTGCCATCCTCACTCATATACAACCTTGGCCTCTTAATCATAAGACCTCAGGGTCTACATGGATGATCATCCAACACTCTAGCTTCCTCACCCCCTTTTTCTCTATTCCACATTGGTCATTTAGTCCCCAAACCAGCTAAACCTTATCATTATGATTCATTTTATGCATCGATCTCACTCCTTCTCCAGGTATCTTCTCACTGGAGCCTCCAGCCAATTAATTCCTTTCACTCTCTGCCACTCTATCAGCTAGTTTCTTTCCTCATTCCCGTCCTTTTCAAACTTAGATCTCATGGTCCATCACTCCATAACACTTTTTTCAGCAACTCTAAATTCTGGCAATCTTTTTGTCACACTCATCTGGCAAAAATCCAACTCAATGAATCTAACTCTCCTCTTGCTCTGAGATAGGGCATGAGCTGCTCAGTTTTATTGAGAAAGTGCCACAACAGGGCAGATCAATTTCAGCATGTATTTAGTGTAACCATTCTCAGATGGGCTCTCAACACTGCCCAGCAAGCATGCCACTTTCATCTCATCAGCTCTGCTACACACTTTCTTCTTGAGCTGGCTTCCTCAAACCTCTGATGCTCCCACCTCTTTCCTTACTCTTGGCTTACAACCCTGCCTCCTATTTCACAGGGAACACTGAGTCCCTTTCACAGAATTCTCTTGCCTTCCCACCACCAAGCACACAAGCCCACCTACTTCCCTCCTGTTCCCTGGCCTTTTCTCTCTCCCACCAAACAAGGCTAGTTTGTCCACATGACTTAAGATCCACCTTCTCCTGCCTTCTTGGGAAGCACATTGTCCATGATCTCTTCTTTCTCTAGTTTCCTCTCAAGTGAATTTCCCTCAATAGTATTTAAATACCCTTAAGTCTTTTCCATTTAAAAATAGACCTTTTACAACCTTGAATACCCCTCCTTCTATTGTCCTTTAAACCAAACTTTCTGAAAAAGTCCCTCCCTATTTCCTCTTTACAGTTACTCATTCTTCTCACTCCCCAACCTACTCTAGGCTGGCTTCAGATTCCATCACTCCACTGGAACAACTGTTGCGTGAGTCACTGGAGGCCTCCAAATTCAAAGGACATGTTTCAATCCCAGCTCACTGCCCCTGTCAGTTACACTGGCCCTGTTGGACATGCCTGCTTCTTGATACTCTCTTCCTTTTGTTTTAGTTTTATTGTAAAGAAATTATTGCCATACCACTGCCTTACTCATAGATTTTTCAGCAATCTCTTCTCTAGATCCTTTACAACTTTCTCCTTTTAAAATTGACTACTTAATGTTAGATTTCCTCCAGATTTGGTCCTAGTCTCCTTCATCATCACACTCTAAACTCTCTCTCTTGGAGAGCTCATCAACCTTGTGGCTTTAGATTCCACCTATGCACAGATGAACCCTGGAATCCAACTTCACCTTGGTCTCCTGTTCTTTAACTCCTTCATGCTCTTTATTCTGCCAGACTATCGATCTCTCCTTGAATAATCTGGTCAGAGGTCCCACATCCATCATACCGCACAGCCTCATACAGATGTCTTGAGATCAGAATTTCTGGGAATTCCAAAACCAGTTCACCTAGCATCCAGCAGTTTTTCTGACCCCACACTGCTGGAGAACATCCTGTAACACAGCTCATTCACTTCAACCTCCCTTAGGCCATGGTTTGAATGTGTCCCTAAAGTTCATGTGTTGGAACTTAGTCCCGAACCTAACAGTGTTGAGAGGAAAGACCTTTAAGAAGTGATTAGGTTGTGAGGGCTCAGTCCTCATGAATGGAAATGTCATTACTCAGTGAGTGGCTTCCTTATTGCATGAGTATGTTTGTTATAAAGTGAGCTTGTCCCCTCTTGCTCTCTCATGCTCTCTTGTCCTTTCTGCTTCTGCCTTGGGATGATGCACAAGGAGGCCCTTGCTAGATGCCAGCACCCTGATTATGGACTTCTCAGACTTCAGAAATGTAAGAAATAAATCTCCGTCCTTTATAAATTACCCAGTCTGTGGTATTCTGTAAAGCAGCATAAAATGAACCAAGACAACTGCTATGTTTCTCTGGTATGGCGAAAGACTTTGGTATCCGGTAGACTCTAGTTAAAACTCTGGCTCTGCGAATTCCTTGTTGCATAACAAAAGGTTTTATTATTTAATGAGGTTATGTTATTTAACTTCTTTAAGCCTCAATTTCCTTAAGAATAAAGTGAAGACAATAATGTCTAGGAAGTAAAATAACTATATAAATAATTAAGTAGTAGGCACAGAACAGTGCCTACCATATAGGATACAATCATAATGGTAACATTATTATTGTCATACTTTTATTTGATTTTGATGATTCCTTACTGCATTCTTCTCTGTTTTGACCCTAAGACATTTCTATTATTCCCAAGTCCTTTATGGGTAGACATTGACTTCTCTACATACTTTGTAAAGAAGATCAAGGTCATCCACCATGTGCTCCCTCAGTACCCTCCCCTGGACTTCAAGGGTTCCTCTACATGGAGCCTTTCAGTCCTCCCTCCTGCAAGCTCTGAAGGGTGTGCCTGTTTCCTTATAGGACCAGCCCCTCTTCAGTGCATCCTGGCTGCCATAGCTCAGGCACCTCCCTCCATGAGTTATCCACTCTATCTTTTTTAATCAGACTCTCCTACTTCTCCCTGTATGCCAGGACAGAAATTTCATCTCTCCTCGCCCTAAACAAAACACACATATTTTTATAAACTTCTCTTCACTAACAAGCTTCTTGAATGGAGCCTACATCAGTTGCCCTTCCCATTCTCTTCTCAGCCACTTGTCATACACCTTCTATCCTCTCAGTTTTCCCAGCCTTTAGAGGACAGTGTCCCTACAGGGTCAATCACTGTCCACCTCTCAGGCCTCCCCTTTCAGAACTTTCTGCTCCATATGACAGAGTTGACCACTTCCTCCTTTTGAGCTGTCCCTTCCCTGGGAGGTTTGGTTTCTTGTCCTCTACATTTAGCTTTTCCAATTCAGTCTTTGTCATGGTCTCTTTTCATTAAGTATATTTGGTATAAATTTCTATCCATAGACTCAAGTGTTTAAGAAATATTTTCTTTTAAAATGTTTAATTAATCAACTTGATTTCAACTCTGAGCTTCCATCTTGCTGGGTTGGTGATAAATTCAGCCTGAGAAATTCACAGGAATTTCTCTTCCATCTCCCCACAAGGAGTTGTGCCATGGTCCTAAGGTAGGACACAGAGCTCAGACATAGGGAGGTCCCTCTAATATTATTATAGAACATTGGTTCACCCTGGATTACCACTGAGAATCCCACTGCCTCAGCCCCTTCTCCTTCCTCACCAAGCTGACTGAAGGGAAGCTTTGGCAAGGCTGGCAGCCTAGCACCTTGGGCCACCACTCTGAGGTCCTGCCAATGTTCAGAGTACTGCCAGAGACAGGGAACATGACCCTGCTGCTCTGCTCCAAAACCACAGATTTTGACTGGGAAGTCTCTCTTCAATCACTGGGAAATCCTCCTTATCTCTACCATATTCTTCTTCTTCAGACAGCCTTGACCTCATAAACATCCAGAGCCCTCTCTCTTGAGGCACATATGCACAGACTTTGCAACCTGCCTGATTCTGGGAAGGAAAAAGAGAAAGCAAAGATGAATCAGTATATAAAAAAAGTATCCTGCCATCCTGAACTCATGAGAGTGGTTGCCAGCAGGTGGGATGGGAGTGGGGGTTGTAATATTTTATTTCTTTTTTTTTCAACGTAGCGGATTTGACCAAATATATTTATGATGATAGGAATGTGAGATTACATTTTTCTTTGCTTGCAACTGCATTTTTAATGTCTCAAAATTAATAACAAAATTTGAAATCTCCAATAAAAATTTATCTTCCAAATAGGCATTTTCCAATTTATGTCTGTACACAATTTTCCTTGATGATTCACCTATTCTAATGGTTTCCAGTTTTCCCACAGCACAAGGGATTCTGAAATTGATCTTGCTGCCTCCAAGCCATCTCCTATATGTCAGAATGTCATATCCAAGTGATCCTGGACACCTATATTTGCATATCTGACAGGCAGCTCAAGCTCCACCTGCCACCCTTGACACAGAGCCTGCTGCAACCCCCCATCCAATCCATCATCAAGCCCCATCAACTTGACCTCAGAACTTCTCAAATCAATCTTCACCCCATCTCTTATTCCACCCCTAATCCAAGATATCTTTGCCCCTCATCTGAAAAACTGCCACTGTTCTTGAGAATTTATTTACCTACTTTCCAGTCTGTGCTCTACACAGCAGCCTAAATGAGATTTTGATGCCCAACCCCCATGTCACATGAGGTCACTTCCTGCCTAAAGCTACCTAATGGCTTTCTTTTAGAATAGGATTCAAACTCTGCAGGTTGGCCTTCAAGTCCTGACCTAGTCTAAATTCTGTTTCCAGTTTGCTCATTCTTTCCCCTCATTCTCCATACTTCAGCCAACACTCGCCTCTTTCAGCTGCCCCCACACACCAAGCTATTTCCCACCTTCAGGGCTTCTTTCAACCCCACCCCAGCATCCCCCAATAAAAGTTCTTCCCACACTTCCACACTGTCTCTAAAATCCCCTCTTCACACACCAATGCTTTGAACTGCTCAGCTGAGCATGGTGAGCCCTTGATTAACACTTCTTAATACTTCCCATTGCTCTTAGAGGGTGGTTCAAAAGGCTTAACATGGCTCACAAGCTTCTGCAGGATCCAACCCATCTGGGTTTCAGCCACACTGGCCTTCTTTCAACACCTCCAATGTGCCAAGTTCCTTCCTGTTTCCAGGACGTTGCTCATGCTGTTCCTCAGCATGAATCCTTACCCCTCGCTCTTCACCCAGGTAACTCCTACTCATCTAGGTTTTAGCTAAAATCAGATGTCCCAGAGATTATTCTCCTGACTTCCTACCTAAATCTTGAGCCTTTCATCTTCCCAGGGCTCTTACTACAACTTGTGATGATGTTTTTATTTTGTGATTGTTGTCTATCTTCTCCACTCAATGAGTATAGTGAACTCTGAACATCCCACCCTGCCTTGTTACCTGGTGGGCTAGTTGATTGTTAGGCATATAATAGGTGCTTAATGAATGTTGACTGACTGACTGAATGAATGAATGAATGAATGGTGAATGCTTAGATTTAATGCCATCTTCTTTTCCCTCCTCACCCCAACCTGATCCACCCTTCTATTGTGCTTCTACCCTCAATCACTGGCACTTGAAACCACCCATCCTCACGCCCAAAATGCTAGTATTACCTTTGACTCCTTGCTCCTCCTCATTCCTTCTACCAAATATGTAGTCAATATATATCAAGTTGACCTCTAAATAGCTCAAACACACATCCCCTCTTTTTCTTCCCCAGTAGTAAGCCCAGGTTACCTCCCATTTGGATTATTAAAATTTCTTCCTAGCTGCCCTTTCTCCCACTGACTCCAGTCTGTTCTCCCTGGAATCAGGAGAATTATTTTCCCGAAGTTCAGATTGACCTCTTCCTCCAGATAGCCTACCATTTCACACAAATCAAATCTGAATGGAACATTATGCAGCAATTAGAAGCAACAGATTAGATTTAAGCATAGCAATATGAGTGAATCTTAACAACATATTGTTTAGTGAGAAGAGTAAGAAAAGGAATGAGATTATTATAACACAATATCATTTACATACATTAAAAATACATGCAGCAAACAGTAAACATTTTGTAAATACACAGACAAGCAAAAAGATAGACATCAAATGCAATAATGCAGTTTCCTATGGGGAGGAGGAAAATGGGAAAGTGGTATGGGAGATAAAAGAAAAAATAAATAGAAGAAGAGAAGAGCTTGGCATGCCCATCATTGGCTGGGCCCAATAATAATAAATGGGCAATGAACTGAGAAGGAAGATAAACTCCACTCACTGCAGCCAAAATTCACAAAGGAAAAAGAATCAGCAAAACAACTTGTATCTCAGACAAGTAGTATTCAATTCACTTTTGTATCATTCTGTACAGTGCTTGGGACAATTTTTTGCATATCATTGGGGCAACAGTAGATGTGCAAAAAGTACATTTGTTTTAACCAGGCAAGCCCCATAACATGCCTCAGTGCTGAGAAAAACCACTCATGTCCTCATCTTACCCAACTGGAGACAAACTTCCAGGTACTGGCTTATCTATCTAATCACTTCTCTCTAATCATCACTTCCTCCAAGCACAATAATTCTCTTAACAACTTGAGCTCACTACTTTTTAGAAATTCTGATAAACAATTGTGAGTCTTTGAAGTACATATATTGGAAGTATATTAAAAACCGTATCCTAATTTTATCAGGTATAGTCTCCCATAATGTACAGATACATTTTTAAAAAGAATTAGAAATTACATTTTTATCTTTTTTGGTATGCTATGCTTAAGCTCCTACCCACCAGAAATTATGGAATCCAGAATGAAAGTGCGGTCTCAGAAACCACAGGGTCACTAGGAGATCAGCTTTGCAGGCAGAATTCAAGTTTGAAGGAGAAGTAATAAATATTATAGACTGATTGGCCTAGTTATCTCCATTTGTCTCCTTCTATCCAGCACAGAATTGAAAAGGATAAATAGTTGATCGTGGATTCCTGATTCCATTTAGGACTGCAAGACACTGAGAACATCTCCTTTCCTTGGGATGAAGATGCGATGTTTTTGTAAACTTTTATTTAAAATTACAGACAAAATTGATCTTAGTGGGGAAGCCAAGCTTCTCTCAGCCCCTGAATCTAGCTAATGAAAGTGTTAATGGTTTCAATAGACATTGTAAAGCAAATACCCATAAAAGTTTGCACAGCACACCGTTATATGGCCCCATAAAATCCACAAGGCAATTATGGAGTTATGAGCTCCCTGCCCACCTCTATGAGCACCAAGGTTAGCACAAGTGGAGGTGACAGAGGACCCTGGCAGAAGGGAGGAGAAACGTTAGAGTTGCACCATGTGCTGACCTAGGGGAGACCAGACATCTCCCCAAGCCCTCAGCTTCCTTATCTGTGAAATGAGTTTTGATCTTAAGTCCAAACTCCCTATGCTACTCTTAATTTCTCTGTACTTCGCACCAGAAGAGAATGTTGGCATGCAAAGTACAAGCATTAGCCCTTCTAGGCACACTCAGTGCCAACATTTATTCAGTGTTCATGGTGAACCAGGCATGGTGCTAAGCACCTTATACTCAATATCCCATTTTCTCCTCACATCATGCCTATGAACCATGCATTATCATTATCCCCATTTTACAGATGAAGAAACTGATTCCAGAGCCTGAGCACTTAACCACTGCAACACACTGGCTCATAGTAGTGTAGTGTTCAGGGTGGGGCGCACAGAAAGCGTTAGCTCTCTGCCTTCATCTTTGCCATACAACATCCACATTGATTCACAAGAGGAAGGAATCAATATTTCATAATTTTGCAGCTGTAGAGCACAAATGAGGGTAGAAAACTGAGACACAAAGTTATTAGTTGTGATCTAGATGCTGAACACCATATTCAGGGCCCTTGTCTCTCCAACATTCCTCGTTCTCCTCTGCTCCCTCTCAGTCCACCTGCTGCTCCTGGGGATCCCTTGAAACATGACAATCCAGTTCCTGGAATAGTGCCCATTTAGGTAGTTCCCTCATCAGCATGGCCTTCATCATCCCCAAAACTTTAACAATGCCTTCACATTGATTAGGTGCTATGCAGGTTGCAAAACACTTGGGTGGGCTACCATCTTAAAAAATCGTAATAAAAATTATTAAAATGATGTTGAGGAAAACAAACCAGTTACTCTGTAGACTGAAGCTCAGTTTGGCTTCTTCTGATGTTTCCTCATGAGTCAATTCAGGTTGTGCATTTTTGCTGGAATTCCAGGAAGTGATGGTGTGTTCAGCTCAGTGCATTCTATCAAGAGGCATCTGGTGCTGATTTGTTCCATTACTCAGGATATTAAGTTTGATCACTGAGTTCAGGTGGTGCCTACCAGGTTTCTTCACCGTAAAGTTCCTCTTTCCCCCATACAATTGAAGGAATGTGTTTGGAGGTTATGTAAATATCTTATTTCTCATCTTTCTTTCAGTCATTATTTTAACATCCATTGATGAATCTTACCTGAAACAATTACTACTGAAGTAAAGTGGACAGGTAGATAGATAAGCAAAAGAGAGAGAACGATAAAGCAAGTGTGGTAAAATGTTAACATTTTGGAAATCTAAGTGAAAGGTTTAAGGGAATTCTTTGTACTATTTTTGCAATATTTTATAAGTACGAAATTCTTCCCAGATAATGATTTTTTAAGGATGTTGATTAGCACATGAATTGGTAGAAGGGCTATCGAGCCAGACTTGGGGCTACCCAGCTAAAAGCAATGTTCCAAATTTGGTCAAAATTGCCCTGCCAAACAGACCTCTGGCGTCCCTTACCTTCCCCAAACCAGAGATGCTGCCAGTATCCCTCCCCTCCCCAGCACTGGGCACCAGGCAAGGTCACCAGCATCATGCTGCCAGAGCAGCTTCCTTGGGGCCCCCACTTGCCTACCACCTGTGGCACCAAACTGGGTGGATATGTGAGCAATGGGGCCTGTGTCACAGGCTTACCAGGCACAGGGCAGCTGGAAAAGTGACCTCCTGCCATTTTCAGCTTCTCCCACCTGGGCTCATAGGATGGGAAAGTCTTCAACATAAGTAGCAGGATTCAGTTTGCTGGGCAGCCAAAGAAAAAAAAAATAGAAAAGTCCAGGATGTGCCAGAAAACATCTGTGCAATCTAACCTCTCTGAGGCTCTCTCTGTTACTTGGCAATCAGTCCATTTGTTCTCTGTGTACCACATTCAGCTCAGCAGTTATATTTCAGATTTTTTTCAGCATCCACAAACCCTCCGCCATCTAATCACTGACCTTTCTTACTTGATCATATCCTCATTTCCTTCTTTAAAGAGACTGGAGGCTGTCCATGGGAGAGCTCAGACTACTCCTGTGGTCATAAGGGCAGACTGATGTGGGTTCAAGTCCCGACCCCATTACTTACTGATTGAGGACACTGAGCAAACTACTTACCCTCTCTGAGCCTCAGCTTCCTCTCCTGTAAAGTGAAGCTAATAATAATGACCTTGCAAGGTGTAGCCTGGAAGTAAAGGAATATATGTGAAGTAAAGCATACTGCCAGGTGCATAGTAGGTACTCCATGACATTATTTTCTTCCTTTCTCTTGACCTCTTATAACAGACACCGGTGTGTTGCTCAAATTGGGACTGAAAAACTTTATTTCCAGCTGATGAAAGTGCTTTTGGGGTTGCCAACCCTCACCGGGAATCTTCCTTGACCAAAGAGAGACAGTTGACTCACCCAGGGTCATGCCTCTTCCTGGAGCAGCCTGTACCCAGTGACCAGTTGATGCAAATGTGTAAAGGTCCAGCTCTCTTATCCCAATTCAAGACAATTCTGAAGGGTCATCACAGCCCTAAAGCTCCCTATGGGATTGGCTGAGGCCCTTGTCATGACTGCATCACAGCCCAACACCACACTGTCTACTCTGGATGGCTTCCCTTGTCCTTATGTGGAACTATCCGGAGAACACTCCCTCATTAATGTACTGCATGCCAATATCTGTCTGAGTCTGCTTCCTGAGCAACCCCCTGTGACAGAGCTTTTCCCTGTCTTGCCTTCAGGGAAAGCTATCCCTTTCTCGTCTCACACCCCGTGGAATCTGATTCCAAGTCCTACCATCTGAAAACAATCTCTCCTGCCATCTTGGATGTTACCTTCAATTACAGATGTGTGTTAACAGTGTCTTTCTATTTCCCACCCCTAGCCTTGTTGATGGGACCCGCTAAATCTTTCAAGGCCCATCTTACGTGGTGCCTTTTCCAAAAGCCTTCTTTGCCTTCCTCAGTGGAAAGCATCCACTCCCTCCTCTGATTATTTTATCCCCATCTCCTGACCTGGCACCATGTGCAGCCTCCTGAGTTAGTATGCAAGTCATTTGCGAGTTTACCTGTATATCCACTCCTTGCCTCCCACTCCTCTGCTCTGTGGCTCAGAGGCCTGACACAACAAATTGCATTTCCCAGCGATATGTACCCACTGATTTCTGGTTAGGGCTGGTAGGAGGCATGGATGAGAGCCTGGTAGGAAGGAAGAGAAGAGAATCCAGGGAATTTCTTCCCCTTCTCTGCTTTGGGGAGAGACATCTCTGGCAAGGTCTGCGCCCACCTTGGCTCCATCAGGTAGCCCCAGCTCCTGGGCTCCAGTCACTGTCTCTTCCTGTTGCCTGACCAGCTTTGAGGGAAAATGGTTTCTCTTGTTAATATCTGGGTTGCCTCACGGTCCCCTGTGTTCAGTTCTTCCAAACCTGCTGTAACTATTCTCCCATAGAGCAAACTCCTTCAATTGAGCTAGCTGGTTTGGGTTCTGTTTCCCTGATGGTTACAGATGTTATTTCTGTATTTGCCTTACCCTCTTTCACAAGACTGGGAAGACCTCCTGGGCAGGAACAGAGACAAAGCCTGCAGCCAGTAAAAGCAAAATTGTCTCTTCTCCTTGCTGGTAAGTTCGTGGGTGAACACCCGCATTTGAAAAGCTTAAAATGTATTATTCTTTAAAACAAAGACTCTCACAATTAACTAAGGTTGCCTCCTCTTCCTGCTTTCCAATGCAGTTTAGAAGAATCCAGGAATCCTTGGCCATTTTGTACAGAAAAAGCCTTCAGCAGCTTAACTAACCTTCTTGACTAGGTTAGTCGAGAACCCTAACCCTAACCCTAACCCTAACCCTCTGCAGTGTCTCCTACTATATTGAAGGCTTAAAAACTTTTTTTTTTTTTTTTAATGGCAAAGTCCTGCTCTGTCACCCAGGTGGGAGTGATCTTGGTTCACTGCAACCACCACCTCCTGGGTTCAAGCAATCCTCCCACCTCAGCCGCTCCGAGTGGCTGTGACTACAGGCATGCGCCACCAAACCAAGCTAATTTTTATAATATTTCTTTTGAGATGAAGTGTCGCTATGTTGCCCAGGCTGATCTCAAACTCCTGGGCTCAAGCAATCTGCCTGCCTGGGCCTCCCAAAGTGCTGAGATTACAGGAATGAGCCATCATGCCAGGCTGGTTTACAAACTTTTAATGTTGAAACAAAATATGTTTTACCCAGCTGACGTCTCAAAGAATTATCTCCAGATCTTGCTTGTGGTTTTGAAGATAAATGTTAATAGCAAAGCTGTTTGTAAATATCTGAAACAAATGTAGGCCTTTAATTATTTTTTGCATTAAACGTTGACAACAATTGATATTCCCCACTCATGAGCTACAAACATTGTGTATGTGTACATGGGTATATATTTTTCTTAATAGCAATTATTGTTCCATGATGACTGGGGAAATTGCTCTGAGGTTTAAAAGTGTATTTGCATCTACACCCAAGGGATTGTGGATGGTGATGCCTACTGTCTCATCCACCTTATTTAAAATTTGCAATAGGAAACACAATTCAATCTAGCACATTTCTAAAGCCCAGTGGAAAATAGATTGGGCAGCAGAGTCAGAAAATGCAAATCCAACGTTAAACTCCAACCCAAACCCATCTGCCTAGGTTTTATTTCCTTTTTTTCTTCCCCAAGGCCAGCGGTGCTGACTCAGTAGTGCATTAAACACAAATGTGTGAGTTCAGCCCTGACCAGTCATTAATCAATGTGCAGCCACAAAGCAGCATCCAGGGGTTAGCAATCTACTTCAAGGTGCTGGGCCCATGCAGGGAGGAATTAAACCAGGCTTTAGAGGTAGTTAGAGGCACATCCACTTCCTCTGCTTAAAGGACCTAGTTGGTTGAAATAAAAATTTAATGCCAAAACAGAATTATAAATATATGTTATATTTTAAAGGTGTGCATTTAACAAGTTGACTTGTTTAATGGTGGAGAAAGAAAGAAGAATGGGCAGAAGGAAGGAAAGAAGGAAGGTAGGGAGCGAGGAAGGGAGGAAGGAAGGAAAGAAAGAAGGAAGGCATTGATTGTACGCTCAGCCTCACTGAAAATAACAACAAAAAGTTTACACTTGAGACCTCTGGAGATAAGAGGCCTGAGCAAAGGACCTTCTGTCCCTGCTTCTGCCTCTCAGAGGTACTGGGGAAAACAGTGCGGATTCAAGACCAGCCATCCCCAACCCGGCTTCAAGTGCAGATATGATCCACCAGAGAGCCTCGGACACTTTGGTTAATAGAAGTGGCTTTAACGTGGAGGAGCCTCATGAGGAGAGGGGCTGGCCTGGGCCTCTTCATCCTCATCTTTCACCTTAGATTAACGGTCCAGTGCTGCTCAGTCTGGAAAGCAGGTACTTTCCCCTCATATGCTGCCTGTCCTTGGGCAAGGGCAGCCTCCTGCTGTCAGCACGGAACTCCTCCTGGGGCCCTTGGAGGAGGCAGGATGCATGTTCAGTTCTCAGGGAGAATGCAGGGTGGAAGGGAAGGCTCAGAGATGATTTCTCCTGGGGAGTCTCACACGACAGCAACTCCCTCCTTTTGTCCCCTCCCCTTCTCTTTAATCTCACTTGCAGGAGCCACATGATGTGAATCACAGCTTCAGCCCTACCTGGGGAGGGGTGCAAAATGCCCCTGCTAGCACTCGCTTTCTCGCTCTCTCTCAATCTGTCTCTCTCTCTCCCCCCTCTTTCTCCAACAGAAGAGACTCCAGAATATTGTCTTTATTAAGGGGAATCATAAGCCCCAAACTGCAGGTCCCCTGCTCCTAATGCAACAAGGTGGGGGGAGCACTTCAAGCATGGAGGCTGGAGGAGCCTCGAGCAACAGTAACCTAGCAACAGTGTCTCAGGATTTGAATGTAATTATACCCCAAGCGTGATAAATACTCGGAAGGGCTCCTTATGTGCAGATCATACTAAACAAGTCTTTGAAATTACCCTTATCAAATATTGATAGAAGAAAACTTTTTTGAAAAGAAAAATGAAAAACCCTAAAGCACATGGACAACCTTTCCCACCAAGTGCCCTGGCCAGTGGGAGAACACCAGCCAGGGAAGTGCAGAAAGCCTCAAAACCCCTTTCACAGGTGATGTGACAGGTCTGAAAGAGCAACCGGCCCTGGGAACAAGAGCTTCCTTGCAGATGCAGTGCAGCATTGGATACTGAGGTCTGCTGTCTGATCACGAAGTCAGGAGAACTGACCTGGGATTTGGGCCTCAGTTTTCTCATTTCTAGAGTGTGTTGAGCAAGATGACCTGTCAGTTCTGTGCTAGCTGTGCCCTCAAGGAGGAGCGGAAGTGAGAGGTATGAAGTAGGCAGCGCAGGCAAGAGCAGTCCAGACAGCAGGAACAACATGGATACAGGATCCAAATCTTTTGCATCCTCAATACCACGGTTAGTTTGATAGAGTCCAAGACACTGGGGACTCAGTGTGAGGGCTGAAGCTGAGGTGAATAGTCCCGGGTGCTGAACAGCCTTGCAAGCCTTGTTGAAGAGCTTAGGCTTTATTCCAAACGAAAACAGGAGTCACTTCAGGTGTAGATGCTGTGAAGTATGTATGTGAAGGGCAGTGGTGGCACAGTCAGATGTAAATGCTGGAATAGGTCTCTAACTACTCCATGAGGATGGCTGCTGGGTCATCCAGTCCAGAGGCTGTTGCAATAATTGATTTCACAGAAGGTGGAGGATTTAAGGCAGTCATCAGGAGCAGCCCTGTGACATGGAGCTGGCCTTGAGGTGTCTTTATTCAGGTGCTTTGTCAAGACTCCTAGGACAAAACCCAGAGCTTCCACCATCCACCTATGTGCTGCACCAGGTTAATGCAAAAGAAGGCCCTGAACACCCAGTGTGATAAGATCCTGAGATCAGCATAAGGCTGACCAAGACAAGTCTGGAATGAGGAAGTTTGGAGACGGAGAGTCTGCTCTGGAGAAAAGAACAGAGGATTTAACAGTAGAAGAGAGGATATCAGGTCTCTGTCCTAACATCGGTTATCAGTGGTACAGAGCTCCGAAGATGGAGACTAAAATCAGAGAATAGGAAAAGAGAGAAACGTCTTACCCAGAAACTCAGCCTGTGTCATTATTATTTAGGCGTCCCTGCCCAGCCTGACACTATCCTACTGTGGGATCTATGCCAACCTCTTTCTCATTGGGGCAAAGTGCTGGCCAGGCTCTCCCATCAGGCTGCTAGCCTGGGCCTGGGTGACACACAGCAAACCCAGTGCATCCAGATCTGCTTCCCCCTTGCTTCATCCCTGAATGCCCTCATCACAGGGGAGAGCCCTCTGCTCTGGTGTCTCTCTCTGAGACTGCTGTGAATGTGTTTCCTGCTTGTTCAAGGAAATCGTCTTCCTTTAGATGCCACATCTTTAAAGGGCCTCAGATCTCATCTGTGAGCTCTCTTCTCTGGGTTGAGCTCCCTTGATGGCACTGCAGGCACCTCCCAAGAAAGTAAGGATAGGAAAGGCAGGTGGATCCTGCTTGAAGGAAGCACTGTTTACAGAAATCTCCTTGAACAAACTAGCTAAAGAAAGGCAGATTGTGTGATTTTCATGAGACTTTTCCTTGAGATTTCTGTAAACCCCCACAGCCCCAGAGCACCACCAATAAGTGCATTTAAAGAGTACTGTATG
>NW_012106609.1:789282-791727 GCF_000951045.1 Mandrillus leucophaeus
CTGATCACGAAGTCAGGAGAACTGACCTGGGATTTGGGCCTCAGTTTTCTCATTTCTAGAGTGTGTTGAGCAAGATGACCTGTCAGTTCTGTGCTAGCTGTGCCCTCAAGGAGGAGCGGAAGTGAGAGGTATGAAGTAGGCAGCGCAGGCAAGAGCAGTCCAGACAGCAGGAACAACATGGATACAGGATCCAAATCTTTTACATCCTCAATACCACGGTTAGTTTGATAGAGTCCAAGACACTGGGGACTCAGTGTGAGGGCTGAAGCTGAGGTGAATAGTCCCGGGTGCTGAACAGCCTTGCAAGCCTTGTTGAAGAGCTTAGGCTTTATTCCAAACGAAAACAGGAGTCACTTCAGGTGTAGATGCTGTGAAGTATGTATGTGAAGGGCAGTGGTGGCACAGTCAGATGTAAATGCTGGAATAGGTCTCTAACTACTCCATGAGGATGGCTGCTGGGTCATCCAGTCCAGAGGCTGTTGCAATAATTGATTTCACAGAAGGTGGAGGATTTAAGGCAATCATCAGGAGCAGCCCTGTGACATGGAGCTGGCCTTGAGGTGTCTTTATTCAGGTGCTTTGTCAAGACTCCTAGGACAAAACCCAGAGCTTCCACCATCCACCTATGTGCTGCACCAGGTTAATGCAAAAGAAGGCCCTGAACACCCAGTGTGATAAGATCCTGAGATCAGCATAAGGCTGACCAAGACAAGTCTGGAATGAGGAAGTTTGGAGACGGAGAGTCTGCTCTGGAGAAAAGAACAGAGGATTTAACAGTAGAAGAGAGGATATCAGGTCTCTGTCCTAACATCGGTTATCAGTGGTACAGAGCTCCGAAGATGGAGACTAAAATCAGAGAATAGGAAAAGAGAGAAACGTCTTACCCAGAAACTCAGCCTGTGTCATTATTATTTAGGCGTCCCTGCCCAGCCTGACACTATCCTACTGTGGGATCTATGCCAACCTCTTTCTCATTGGGGCAAAGTGCTGGCCAGGCTCTCCCATCAGGCTGCTAGCCTGGGCCTGGGTGACACACAGCAAACCCAGTGCATCCAGATCTGCTTCCCCCTTGCTTCATCCCTGAATGCCCTCATCACAGGGGAGAGCCCTCTGCTCTGGTGTCTCTCTCTGAGACTGCTGTGAATGTGTTTCCTGCTTGTTCAAGGAAATCGTCTTCCTTTAGATGCCACATCTTTAAAGGGCCTCAGATCTCATCTGTGAGCTCTCTTCTCTGGGTTGAGCTCCCTTGATGGCACTGCAGGCACCTCCCAAGAAAGTAAGGATAGGAAAGGCAGGTGGATCCTGCTTGAAGGAAGCACTGTTTACAGAAATCTCCTTGAACAAACTAGCTAAAGAAAGGCAGATTGTGTGATTTTCATGAGACTTTTCCTTGAGATTTCTGTAAACCCCCACAGCCCCAGAGCACCACCAATAAGTGCATTTAAAGAGTACTGTATGATGAGCTAAAAGGACAAAGGGTAGAAAAATATGAATACCAAAATGCTAAGGGCCACTTTCTTTTAAAATCAGTGGAAATGGAAGCATGGTTGACCCTAGACAGATAATAGATAGTTACTGGGGGACTAGGGAGGGAGGGAAGACACCAGCATTAGGGCAAAACTTTCTAGGGGTCTCCAGATGAACAGTTAGCAAGATGAGGGTTGGAGAAAAGATCAGATTTGTTACTTGAATTTAATCTTTTGACTTCTGGAAACATTTGTCTTCTGTGTGCTTGTTTTCTGATATGAGGAAGGAATCACTGGATATATACATTCACTAGATACTGCCAGATTGTTCTCTTACTTCTCCAGGATTAAGTTTCTCCCTTGGGAATTAGCAAATTTCTCTCTGCCATTCCACCAAAGCTGAAGCCCCTATATTGTGCCGGGAATAAGACGGACACTTACCCAGCTGTATCAGAAAGCTAGCAGGAGACAGACAGCACATGCGAAAAGAGAATGCTTCAAGGACTAGTTATAAAGATCTGAGCAGGTCTAGGGGAACCACAAGAGACCATGCAAAACCTGGGGCTGGCACCAGCAGAGCCATTACCACCCTATAAGTCAGGAGAGATAAAGTTTACCAAAAGGAGCTGAGGGAGAGAGGACTGTATAGACCAAGTCACCTTAAGAGGAACAGTGACTTTCAATCACTGGACACAGCCAGCCCAAGGAACCTCAGAGAGAGAGAGATGGAAAAACTAGTACCTCAATCCCACTGATTTCCTGCCAGAGCTCCCCATTAATAAAACCCAACCAGAAGCCAGAAACCATAAAAGCCCTATCTGTGCTGTTTGCACAGGTCAGAAGTTAAAGAGGTGACCTCTGTGCTGGCTTGGGATCCCAGAGTGGAACTGGAACCAGGGATGCTCACAGAAAGCCCAGGATTATGAACTTTGACATTACAGACCAGTTGCTTCCATTATTTTATCTACAAGGAACCCAT
>NW_012106609.1:793452-793837 GCF_000951045.1 Mandrillus leucophaeus
TAAAGTTCCAGGATACAAGTGCAGAACATGTAGGTTTGTTTTGTAGGTATACATGTGCCATGGTGGCTTACTGCACCTATCAACCCATCATCTAGGTTTTAAGCCGCACGTGCATTAGCTATTTGTCCTAATTCTTTCCTTCCCCTGACCCCTGACCCCCCAACTGGCCCTGGTGTGTGATGTTCCCCTCCCCGTGTCCATGTGTTCTCATTGTTCAACTCCCACGTATGAATGAAAATATGTATTGTTTGGTTTTCTGTTTCTGTGCTACTTTGCTGAGGATAATGGCTTCCAGCTTCATTCATGTCCCTGCAAAGGATATGATCTCATTCCTTTTTATGGCTGGATATACTTCTTGGTGTACGTGTACTGCATTTTCTTTATC
>NW_012106609.1:793929-795379 GCF_000951045.1 Mandrillus leucophaeus
AGGCTACCTGATCCAAAGCAGCATGATTTATATCAAGCATTATACTTTGAGTTGACATAATCCAGCCTAACACATGAAATGGAAACTCTTAGGCCATGTAGCCTTTTCTTACAGCTAATTTTTCTTGATTTTAGGTCCAGATGCTCAGGGCAATAATCTTTGTTAAAATTCTAAGATATTTTAAACATAAAGAAAAACGGCCGGGCACGGTGGCTCACGCCTGTAATCCCAGCACTTTGGGAGGCTGAGGTGGGCAGATCACCGGAGATCAGGAGTTTGAGACTAGCCTGGCCAACATGGTGAAACCTTGTCTCTATTAAAAATACAAAAATTAGCCATGCATGGTGGCAGGTGCCTGTAGCCCCAGCTACTTGGGAGGCTGAGGCAAGAGAATCGCTTAAACCTGGGAGGCGGAGGTTGCAGTGAGCCGAGATTGTGTCACTGCACTCCAGCCTGGGCGACAAGAGGGAGACTCCATCTCAACAAAATAAAAAAAGAAAAACATAGATAATAATATGATGAACACCGAATGTCCAGCAACCAACTTCATCAAATCTTACTATTTTGAAATATTTGCTTCAGATTTTTTCAAATGAAAAAAGGTATTACAGATAATCTTAAAGACACAATGGACTCCTCCACAATTCTTTTCCTTTCTCACCTTTCCAGAATTAACCAGCACCATAAATTGGGGGTTTTTCATTCCTATCAGTGTTTTAATACTAAATATTTGTGTCCCATAAGTACAAATAAGCTAATGTTTTTTGCAGCCTTTTAACATATATATGAATAGTTTTTACATTATATATTAAATTGCCAGTTGCATTTATCATTCAAAATTATATTTTTGAGACTTATTCATGTTCACACATATAGATTTACCTTACTAATCTATAGAGTATTCCATTATATAATATTACAAATTATTTCTCCATTTTCCTGTTGATTAACTTTAAATTTGTTTACATTTTTCTTCATTACAAAAATGTTGCTAGGAACATATGTATACACACACATATGCACATATACATGTGTATATATACACATATATATACCAGAAAACATATATATACATATATACATTTATGTATATATACACATATATATGGATATGTATATATGTATATATATGAACATACATGGATATGTATGTGTATATATGCATATATACATATATATGTGTATATATGCATATATATATGTGTATATATATGTTTTCTGGTATGAGAAAGGAATTACTGAACATACATTTTACTAGCTATTGCCAAATTGTTCTTACCAACAATTTTGATAGTTTTTCTTCACATTTTCATAATATTGGTTTTGTCAGATTTAATATTGTCAATCTGAAGCATGTGAAATGGAATCTTATTAGGGTTTTAATTTGCATATTTATGATATTTAGTGAGGCTGAGTATCATTCTGTTTATTGACTATTTGAGTATCTTTT
>NW_012106609.1:796369-799559 GCF_000951045.1 Mandrillus leucophaeus
CCAACAGTATAAAGGCATTCCTGTTTCTACACAGCCTTGCTAGCATCTATTGTTTCTTGACTTTTTAATAATTGCCATTCTGACTGGCGTGAAATGGTATCTCATTGTGGTTTTGATTTGCATTTCTCTAATGATCAGTGATGTTGAGCTTTTTTTCATATGTTTGTTGGCCGCATAAATGGATTAAAGACTTAAATGAAAAACCCCAAACCATAAAAACTCTAGAGGAAAACCTAGGCGTGGACAAATATTTCATGACCAAAATGCTGAAAGCAATTGCAACAAAAGTCAAAATTGGCAAATGGGATCTAATTAAATTAAAGGGCTTCTGCACAGCAAAAGAAGCTATCATCAAAGTGAACAGGCAGCCTACAGAATGGGAGAAAAATTTTGCAATCTACCCATCTGACAAAGGTCTCATATCCAGAAACTACACAGAACTTAAACAAATTTACAAGAAAAAAAAAAAAGCCATCAAAAAGTGGGCAAGGGTTATGAGCATACACTTCTCAAAAGCAGACATTTAAGTTGGTATTCTCTATCTGTCTCTGATACTAATTCTTAAACAGCTACATTTTATTACTTTTCTCTTCTTCCATTCTGTCACCTGACTTTCACTATGCTTTGGTGTTTTTCATTGATACATATTTTAATTTTAATACGGTAAGATTTAATTTTTTTTGCACTTTCTGTGTCTTGTTGAAAATAATTATTCTCAATGTCATAAGGTTAATTTATATAGTTCTTCTAAAATGGGCAGCATTTTGCTTTTTTATATTTATGGCATGAATTGAGGAAATAATTTTAGTTTTAAACTGTTATAAAATTGTACTATTTATTGAATAAGTTTATTTCAGGGCTAGATATTTTTTATTCATTAACTGTCATATAGTTAATAGATAGGAGTTAAAGGATTCCATTTAAAATTGATATGCCAGATAATGAAAGGTTAGGTAAGAAAAAGAGGATTTAGAGTCATACAAAGTATTAATATAAAGGTAACTACTGGAATAAAAATATAACCCTCTATAAACACCAGAAAAAATTGTAAAAGGCCAAAAGAATATACCAAATGCAGCAAGAAAAACAATGAGTATGACAAAAATATGACACAGTATACACAGTAATCCTAATATAATATGACTGAATTGAGAACAAACATAATAGTTCTATCAGTCAATGTGAATGAGTTTAACTTCTCTATTAAAAGAAAAAGAGTTTTCAAATAGGCTCATAAAGCAAAATCCAGCTCTATAAAAGAGATACACCTAAAACACAGTGATTCAAAAAAGCTAAAATATAAAGGGATGG
This sequence comes from Mandrillus leucophaeus, assembly GCF_000951045.1. Taxonomy (NCBI): domain Eukaryota; kingdom Metazoa; phylum Chordata; class Mammalia; order Primates; family Cercopithecidae; genus Mandrillus; species Mandrillus leucophaeus. The sequence continues at coordinate 797,681 of NW_012106609.1, forward strand.
ACAAATATTTGCCAAACAAATGGAAGCAATAAGAATATAGGAATAGTGCTTGTGCTATCAGCTAAGTAGAATTCAATCCAAAAAGCATTATACAAAACAAAAAGACCACTTTACAAATGAAAAGCCGCATTCTACAATGAAGACATAACAGTTCTTTATATATATGCATGAAATAACGCAACAATTACCTTTATAAAACATAAATGACAAGAGAAATAGAAATACAATTTTTTTTTTTTTGAGACAAAGTCTCACTCTGTTGCTCAGGCTGGAGTGCAGTGGCATAATCTCTGCTCACTGGACTTAAAATATTTTCTGGTATTTATAGAGGTTTATATTTTTATTCCAGTAGTTACCTTTATATTAATCTCTGCCTCTCAGGTTCAAGTGATTCTCCTGCCTCAGCCTCCCAAGCAGCTGGGATTACAGGCATGTACCACCATGCCTGGCTAATTTTTGTATTTTTAGTAGAGACAGGATTTCACCATGTTGGCCAGGCTGGTCTTGAGCCCCTGGCCTCTAGTGATCCGCCCATCTCAGCTTTCCAAAGTGCTGGGATTATAGGCGTGAGCCACTGCACCTAGGCTACACTTTTAATAGAAGATTTTAATACAGCACTCTTAGTACAAGGTAAGCCAAGTGCACAAAAGGTATAAAAGAATATAAAAGGTCTAGCAATCTAATTAACAAGGTAATGCTTTAGGGTATATATCTTAAACAGCACATCCTGATAATGGAGAATACACCTTCTAAAAAGCATTTATGGAACATTTATAAAAATTAGTCAATATTCTGTTCCATTTGTTATTTATCTATTCCTGAAAACACACACACACACACACACACACACTGTGTTGTCAGTAAGCCTTGACACCTGGTAAGGCAAATCTTTCCATCTTCTTGTTTCTCAAAATTGTCTGGATTCACAGATCCAAAGTAGTCAATGAAGCCTGAGGCACAAGAAATGAAGAAAGTAACACCAAGGCAAACTGTAATCAAATCGTATAAAACCAGTGATAAAGAGAACAACCTTAAAAATGGCTGGAGAAAAAAGACAGCACACACAGAGAACCATGATATGAATAACAGCAGATTTCTAGTTTGAAACAACAATGTAAGCCAGATGAGGACAGAGCAACATCCTAAAACTATCAAAAGCAAAAATACCTGTCAACTTGGAATTACACACCTAGAAAAAAAATACCTTTCAAAAACAAAGGCAAAAGAAGACTTTTTCAGACATTCAGAAGCTGAAAAAATCATCACCAGCAGAGCTGTACTATCAGAAATGTTAAAGGAAGTCCCTTGGGAAGAAGGAAACGATAGTAGATGGAAACCTGGATCCACACGAAGGAAGGAAGAGCAGCACAATGGTAAAGATGTAAAGCCAGTTGGGGGAATGGTAACCCCCGGAAAGATATGGGCATGTCCCGGTTCCCAGAATGTGGGAATGTTAGCTTATTTGGAAAAAAGGGTCTTTGTGATATAATTAAGTTAAGGATCTTGAGATGACATCATCCTGGATTATCTGGGTGTGCCCTAAATCCAATCACAATTGTCCTTATAAGTGTGAGGCAGGGGAAAGTAAGACAGAAGAAAAACAGAAGCAAACACACAGAGAAGAAGGTGATGCAAAGACAGAGGCAGGGATTGGAGAGCTGTGCTACAGGCCGCGGAGAGCCAAGGAGTGCTGGCAGCCACCAAGAGCTGGGAGAGAGGCTTGGAGTGGATTCTCCTGGAGCCTCCAGAGAAAGCCTGATCCACCTGACACATTGATTTCAGGCTTCTGGACCCCAGAACTGTGAAAGAAATTTAATTTGCTGTATGCCACCAAGTTTGTGAGAATTTGTTATGTCAGCCACAGGAAACTAATACAGTA
>NW_012106609.1:800089-881166 GCF_000951045.1 Mandrillus leucophaeus
TTGGAAACATGGAGATGTTGTGTAGTGGTGATATAATTTATATATAATTTATATTTATAAATGTATTTTATAAATACAATTTATATATAATTATATATATAAATTGACTGTTTATCTGTAGAGCTGATTAGTTTCTGTGCTCTCCATTGTTTCTTTTATTCCATGCCTTCCTTCCTGATTCACTTTCCTTTCTTATATTGAGTCTCTCCCAAGATTTTTGTTTATATTTGCTTGTTTTTTACTTTTAGAGGCAAATGATTGAAAAATTATCTTTTCTTTTTTGATATTTTAAAATGTCTTTTTTTTGCCTCCTCTAAAGTGAAGTGTGCATAGATACACAGTTTGTCACTTCAACACTTCAAATACATTATTTTATTTTATTCTAGCATCTATTGTTGCTGAGGAGAAGTCTGCTGTCAATCTGATTGCTTATTTCAAGCTCTGCCTTTGTTCTCCAGTAATGCTAAGGTTGTGTTCTACCCTCAGTGTTCCACAATTTCATGTGACACATCTCAGAGTGAATCAAATTTAATTATCTTTAACTACTCCAAAGAGAGTTTAGCTCTTAAGAGCCATGTCTTTATTTGGTTCTGAAGGAGTCTTAGCTATTTTCTCTTTAACAAATTTCTCTGCTATGATTTCTATTTTCTCTTGAAGTCCCTATGAATATTTGTTGGATTGCCTTAAACTGTTCTCCATATTTTCTTAACTTCCCTCTTAAAATTCATTATACCTCTTTCCCCTTCTGTTATAAATTCTGGACACATTCTTCAGAGTCATCTTCTAATTTACACCATTTCTCTTCAAATATATCTAGTTTAGAATTGATCTAATTCATTGGGTTTTTATTTCAGTGACTATAATTTTTATTTCTAATATTTGTTCATCTGATTTTTATGTATGTATCTGTTCTTGTTTCATTTCACTGGCTTTGCTTCCTAATTTTTATTTTTAATTGAAATTAGTTATTTAATTGTCTCAGATTTTAAACCTACTTTTCAAATCTTTCTTTCACTCTTAAATGCATTTTGGCTTGAGTAAATATTTATTCTGATAGATATTATTGGTCTTTCTTGGCTTTACATTTCTTCAAGATGTTTAGAATTTGGGATTTTAGGCTCACTTTAAGAGGGTCTAAATGAGTTGCTACACCTATTTTTTTCTCTCTCTCTCTATTCTCAGTACTCACTCACTCTGTCCAGCAATTGTTTGGCTGTCTCTTTTCAGTACTCCCATTGGAGGGTCTCCAGTCTAGAAATTCTTGCCTTACACTGGCAGCTCAGAGTCCCTGCCCAGAAGGATGTCAGTTATAGAACTGATTCAGTCACAAGGCTGTGGAAGGCTGGATCCACGTCTTGCCACAGGCTGAGTCTGTGTCTTGAGTCCTTGCCCGCTAGGTTCACAGGTTGCCGGGACCATCACTGTGGCAGGCCACCGATCATTGGGGTTTTTTTCTTTAGGATTTTTCATGAGTTGGGATGTCCTTTCCCAGGCACTAGCATCAAGCATTAGGTTTTTTCTGGCCTCTTATCTTGCACGGAGCCCCTTAGTTCCATTATCAAACAGATTGCTTACTTCTGGTTGTACTCGCTCTCTGGACTTTCTGCCAGACACAGAGAGGAGCAGACACATGCCTTCAGCTTTGCTCATTTCCCTGCCTTTCTGTTTTGTTTGAGGTATGCAGAGATGTTTATCTTGTGTTTGAGCCTGTTGGTATTCTTTTTTTCTTTTAATTGTTTATCTATCATTGCTATTCATTTGCAGCATTGGGGAGATCAAATCAAACGTCTGAACATACTGATGGTCTTAATAGATGACCCACAAGTGGCTTTTTAATGTACTAGTGTATAGTTGATCATTTGACCTTTTGAAACTTGGAAATAACTCTTAGTATCTCAACTTTACATCACTTAGGCTCAAGGATTTGGAGCCATCAGTCTTAGAGCCACTGGCATAAGATATGCAATTTGAGAAATTTAGAATGCTCCTTCTTAAAATATCTTCTCCACAACCTGGGGGAAAAAAAAAAAGCACATCAATTTTAGTGTAAATTGAACACACAGTCAACCTGCTGATTGTGTGGAATGTGGAAGGATCTCACTTGAGACCCCGAAACTATCAACCCATTAGCATCTAACAGGAGAGTTTCATTTGCCACTCTGACTTCCAGCACTGGGAAAACAGTGGCATCCAAGGGACAGGGAACTGTGACATAATGTCTGAGTCAGCAAAGCTGTCAATCAGGATACACGAAGGGCCAGTTACAGATTCGTGGTGACAGACTCCAGCACATCTGAGTCCTCTGGACATGGGGAACAACCAAAGAGCAGGTCACGGTGTGTGTTTTCTGTATGTCAGGGGTATAGTCTGGTCTGTATTTCAGTGCACTTGTTCTCTCAATATGCAGCTGATAATTTGTGGTTTTTCAGCTAGATCAAGAAGTCCACCACAGACATAAAATAATGATCTATTTCTTTCCAAAAGATTAAGTTAATGGGTGCAATTTTTTTAAAAGTTGAAATTCTTTTTCCATCGCATTTCCTTAAACTTTGGAGTTGGCTGCACCTCTCAACCACTGATCACTAGTTGAAGCTAAAGAGGCCAGGTCTTATCCAACATCAGCTTTGTGCAGCCTGCCAGCCTCATCTTCACAGTAGATTTGATAATTAGACTCATGTTTATTACTTTTATTCTGCCAAAATGTGGTTTCTAAAAATGTGTTTTTGATAAAAGCAAGACCCACTTTAAAATAGTGTAGTTCTCTGTTTGCAAAATAATTTTCACAGAATGATGATCCTGTTAGCTATTTGTTGGAATTACCCAGAAATTTTCTGTTTTTCAAAAACTGGGGGGAAATACTCGATTTCAAAAAGTTAAACTTTAAAATTTTTACTTTGGAAGTGATTAACTCCTATAACACTCGCATGTGTAATATGATTCCTCGAGATAGGGATTGGGGGTTTCACTTTTCTGGACACATTTGGTCATGGAAACTTATTTTTCAGAGCACTTTCAGGAGCTTCTATTCTGCAGAACCCTCGGTGGGAAATGCCATAAAGTCCTACAAAATGGTTTTATGGTATTATTAAGGAGAATAATATTTCATGGTGTTCTGCAGAGAGTAAAGTACTCACTTCCAGGTGCCCTGCAATCCTAAATGTTTTGAGAACCAACTGTTAATTATTAAAATTCCCCTGGTGGCAGTGTGGCTGCAGCAAAGTCACTTGGCAGCAGTTCCAGGAAGGTGGACACTGCCGTAGGAAAATTATACAGTGTGAATTATGAAAGGCTGAAGTGCTCAAGAAGGGGGAATGGGTTTCAGAGAAGAATCAAGAGAAACTGTCTGATTGGATGTGAGCAGTTATGAGACGGGGGACCAAGGACTGGTTCAATCATTGATTCATTCAACAAATGTTTTTTGAGCACCTATCCTGTGCCAGGCATTATTGTTCTAGGTCCTGTGGGTATATCAGTAAACAAGAGATAAAAATTATCGACCTCTTGGAATTTATATCTTTCTTGTGCTTTAGGGCAACTGGGTGGGGAGCCATTCATGGAGAAAGGACTTCTGAGGAGAAGCAGCCTTAATGGGCAGCATGGGGGAATCTGGCACTCTGGAGGATGCGGAGGCTTTGGACATCCAGGTGAAGATGTTGGTGAGATGTAATCTGAAGCTCAGAGAGAGCTCTGAGCTGGACGTAGAATTCCCACACACGGGTAGGAATTGAAGCCATGAGAACATTTACAGTGCCCAAGAGCGAGTCAGTGAAGTGAAACATGAAAAGAGTCAAAGAACTTGTTTTTAACAAGAGAGGAGTAAAGAAAGGGCCAGGAAGCACAAAGAAGTTTTTCAATAAAAATCTAGTGGATGAAAATAAATAAGTCTCAGCCTGAGAGACAGACAATAAACCAGGAGAGAGTCACGCTAGGAAGACAAAAATAGAAAAGAGTTTCACAAAAGAGAGTGAAGTCAGCCAAACGCAACAGCATTAAATTAGGCCAAGGGCCATGGGAAAAAAATAGGAACATGTCTTTTTATCCTGCTTTAACTACTGACTTCCCTTTAGTTCCCGTGGGGGGTCCTCCAGAACCCCCAGTTTATTATAAACAAATTTTCCTATAGCCTTAACCTCTTCACAGTCACCCTATTCATTTTCTGACTCATCTAAAATCTGGGTTCTCTGCTTTCACCTTCCGTGTCTTGCAAGAATACTGTTTCTGGAGGTTTTCTCAAGGGAGGCAGCTCGTTCTCCCACACCCCAGCTCTCCTTGGATCCAGAGGTGATATGGGAGACTTTTTACTTCTCCTTTTGCTGTCTACTGACCCGAAGGTTATTAAAATATTAAAATATTGGCACCTGACTTTTTGAATTTTCACTTCAAGTTTACCTCACTGTGAACCTAAATATCCCTGCTCATAAAACCTCTAGCCTCAAGGTTCCTTCTCCTTGATTACCACCTCTTTCACTCACTCCACTCCTGCAGGCTACTCTGTGGCCCCGCCCTGGATTTTATGATTGCTGAGCTTTCTCCCATTTGTGATTTCCTGAAACCCCAGCCCTTAATTCAGTCTCCTGCTCTCACAGCCTCTTTCTCCCTCATTCTCCTACCTCACCATGAGGGTACACCCCAGGGCAGGGGCTTATAGTCCCAGCTCTTGGGATTCAGCATACCCTGCTTGGAATTTGGGCCCTTGCTCTTTTCCCTAGCCTGGTTCCTCACCCTGTGATTCATCTCTCATATTGCTCTCTTCTAAAGCCCACTAAAATTATAATCTGATGATGACACTCTCTGTTAAAATCTATTCAATGGTTCTCCATTCTCTATAGAGCAAAATGCAAACTTTGCAGCAGGACAAGCGCTTCCAGCAGGACATAGAAGATCCTTTACGACTTGATATCCACCCACTCCTCTGGCCTCACACTTTCCATGCCCTCCCTCCCTCTGTGTCCCCAAAACACCTATACTGTATGCCAGCTACACATCTATCCTACATCACCACTACTGCCAGAAAAGCCTCTCCCACCCCCATCTACCATCCATTGTTCTCAACCCTTCCGATACCTACACAACCCTCAAAGCCCAGTTCTGGCTTCACAATCTCTGTACCTGAACTAAGAGCTACAATTCATTGACTATCTCAGTATACCCAGTATACACTGTATCCCAGGCAGGCCTCAGTCACAGATTCTGTGGGGCTACAATGCATTCTGGTGTCTCTTTCTCTGTCTCTGCTTTTTTGAGAACAAATTTGTGTTTACTTCATCCCTTATACCTCAGAACCTGGCCGGTGTAATGGACCTCTTGGAATTTATATCTTTCTTGTGCTTTAGGGCAACTGGGTGGGGAGCCATTCATGGAGAAAGGACTTCTGAGGAGAAGCAGCCTTAATGGGCAGCATGGGGGAATCTGGCACTCTGGAGGATGCGGAGGCTTTGGACATCCAGGTGAAGATGTTGGTGAGATGTAATCTGGAGCTCAGAGAGAGCTCTGAGCTGGACGTAGAATTCCCACACATGGGTAGGAATTGAAGCCATGAGAACATTTACAGTGCCCAAGAGCAAGTCAGTGAAGTGAAACATGAAAAGAGTCAAAGAACTTGTTTTTAACAAGAGAGGAGTAAAGAAAGGGCCAGGAAGCACAAAGAAGTTTTTCAATAAAAATCTAGTGGATGAAAATAAATAAGTCTCAGCCTGAGAGACAGACAATAAACCAGGAGAGAGTCACGCTAGGAAGACAAAAATAGAAAAGAGTTTCACAAAAGAGAGTGAAGTCAGCCAAACGCAACAGCATTAAATTAGGCCAAGGGCCATGGGAAAAAAATAGGAACATGTCTTTTTATCCTGCTTTAACTACTGACTTCCCTTTAGTTCCCGTGGGGGGTCCTCCAGAACCCCCAGTTTATTATAAACAAATTTTCCTATAGCCTTAACCTCTTCACAGTCACCCTATTCATTTTCTGACTCATCTAAAATCTGGGTTCTCTGCTTTCACCTTCCGTGTCTTGCAAGAATACTGTTTCTGGAGGTTTTCTCAAGGGGAGGCAGCTCGTTCTCCCACACCCCAGCTCTCCTTGGATCCAGAGGTGATATGGGAGACTTTTTACTTCTCCTTTTGCTGTCTACTGACCCGAAGGTTATTAAAATATTAAAATATTGGCACCTGACTTTTTGAATTTTCACTTCAAGTTTACCTCACTGTGAACCTAAATATCCCTGCTCATAAAACCTCTAGCCTCAAGGTTCCTTCTCCTTGATTACCACCTCTTTCACTCACTCCACTCCTGCAGGCTACTCTGTGGCCCCGCCCTGGATTTTATGATTGCTGAGCTTTCTCCCATTTGTGATTTCCTGAAACCCCAGCCCTTAATTCAGTCTCCTGCTCTCACAGCCTCTTTCTCCCTCATTCTCCTACCTCACCATGAGGGTACACCCCAGGGCAGGGGCTTATAGTCCCAGCTCTTGGGATTCAGCATACCCTGCTTGGAATTTGGGCCCTTACTCTTTTCCCTAGCCTGGTTCCTCACCCTGTGATTCATCTCTCATATTGCTCTCTTCTAAAGCCCACTAAAATTATAATCTGATGATGACACTCTCTGTTAAAATCTATTCAATGGTTCTCCATTCTCTATAGAGCAAAATGCAAACTTTGCAGCAGGACAAGCGCTTCCAGCAGGACATAGAAGATCCTTTACGACTTGATATCCACCCACTCCTCTGGCCTCACACTTTCCATGCCCTCCCTCCCTCTGTGTCCCCAAAACACCTATACTGTATGCCAGCTACACATCTATCCTACATCACCACTACTGCCAGAAAAGCCTCTCCCACCCCCATCTACCATCCATTGTTCTCAACCCTTCCGATACCTACACAACCCTCAAAGCCCAGTTCTGGCTTCACAATCTCTGTACCTGAACTAAGAGCTACAATTCATTGACTATCTCAGTACACCCAGTATACACTGTATCCCAGGCAGGCCTCAGTCACAGATTCTGTGGGGCTACAATGCATTCTGGTGTCTCTTTCTCTGTCTCTGCTTTTTTGAGAACAAATTTGTGTTTACTTCATCCCTTATACCTCAGAACCTGGCCGGTGTAATGGTCATCAATAAATATTTGATGAATGAATTAAGATTTAGATAAGTGAGAAATTACAAATTCTGATCAGGTATGTTAGCTAATAAACTTGGAATCAAAAGGCTCAGATTCAAATTCCACTTCTACCATTTGCTATTTTGTGACCTGGGACAAGCCACTGGTAATAACAGTATCATTCACTGAGTCTTATCCCATGTTAGGCACTATCTCATTCCAGCCTGATGGTAGTTCTGCTGTCATCCTCATTTTGTTGAGGATTAAATAGTGGTACTTCATAGTGAGTATTACAGCTGTAATAGGGCAGAGCTGAGACTCAGACCTAAGCTAAAGTCCAAAAACCTATGGGTGTTACCATTCTGTCCTATGGCCTGGATAATTCTAATCTGACTCTAGCAATAGCTTCTGGTCTACTTTACTGGGTTGTTGTGAGGATGAAAACAAGTTAATATGTATCACAGCATAGGGTTATGCAAATGTTACTTATTATTATATATTTTAAGTCATTAATTCACCAGCCCTACCTCTGATCCCTTAAGAAGTTAATCATTTGACCACATTAATAGCTTAAAAGTATCTGTTAAATAGAATTGAGATTCAACACAGGATTGAAGCCAATTACAGTTTCTGGTAAAGTTAAACGGTTCTAATTTATTATTATTATGAGTTTCATTGTTATTATTAAACAAAAGCCAAAAATTATTTCTGGCTCAGAAATAGAAAAAGCAGACTATTTATTGAGCCCAAGACACAAAGACCATCCCTCCCGAAGGCTCAGAGGTGGCATAATAAAGAGCTCCTGGAGTAATCCTCCCTGTGTTGCATTGTTAAAGCTATCCTACCTCTCCTACGGGACGCTCATGGGCTGTAATTGCTCTAGTTTGACTTGGCCTGTCAAGCTACCTGAATTAAGTAAGTGAATTGAAATTTTTAGTGGAATCATCTGGGAAGTCACCTTTAACCCTCCCCAGCGCTCAGCCCAGCCCACTGCTCATTACAGTGGAGACCCCATCACCTCCACCCACTTCCTTTTAGGAGAGTGCATGCGTCTCTTTCTCTATGCTGGAACCTGGTAGAGCTCTTACTGAATGAGGGTGGAGGAAGGCAGGCAGCCAATGGTATTCTCTGCGCCTGAGTACCAGGGCCTCAAAACCCAGCTTTTAACATCAACCTGCTCAGGGATGGGGCCACACTTTGAATTAATCAGCCTTGGACTCTAGGTTAGAAGCCCAGAGTTTAATTCCCCTTCTTCCACTTATTAGTTCTGTGGAATTTAGCAAATCATATACACTCTTGGACCCCCAGTTTCTTCACTGTGTCTGAATTACTCATAGCAAAGAAGTCAAAAGGCAGAGGCAGGTGAGGAACGGTAAAGTGTGAGGCTGATTCAGTTCCAATCTCAGGCACAGCACCCCTTTCCTTCATCACTCAACAGACATGTATTACGTGCTGACGGGGTGCCAGGTACTGTGTTAGGTGGAGGGAAGATTAGATTGAAGAAAACATGATTTCATCCCTTGATGCATATTTATACACTTATACAACACATCAAGAGGTATTCTAATAATCTAGAATGAGAGGTGAACAAATGAATGATAATAGAATGTGGTTAGTACAGTGATGGAGATAACAGTAGAATGTACATGGGCCTAGGGAAGAGGAGAGTTTCCTAATTTAGACAGGGAGGGGATCGGAGAGGCTTTCTGGAAGGGTGATGCCTGACTTAGGTTTTAAGAACTGAATCAGAATTTGGGATGGGAGAAAGATAGTGTCTTTAAGCATGAGTGAGTAGCAAGAAAATTTGGCAAAGGTGCAAAAGGTGTGTGGAGTATGCTGAGGACATGGAAAACTGTGTGCAGGTATAGTGATGTCATTACAAGGTTTGGAATAGGGATGTTCTGCAAAGAGCTCTACAATTTTAAAAAATTACTCTTGAGAATGTAAAGTTAGGGGCGACCACACTTGGAAGCAAGGAGACAAGTCAAATAAGCCTTTGCATTGATTGATGCAAGAGCTGATGAGAAAAGTGACAGTAGAAATGGAGGAGAATAGCCTTCTTCTTAAATTAGCAGAATAAAAATAAGCAGCCAAAATAAAACATTAAAGACAGGAGCAACAGGGAGGAGAGGCCCTAACTATTTTGGTCTTTGGCCTCATAAGACTGGTCCTATTAGCAGCCTCTTGGAAAGTGTCTTCATGTGGTCCCCTGCTCTCCAATGGTTAACTTCTGGGCAACATACACACACACACACACACACACACACACACAAATGCACACACATGCATACAAACATACACATGGATGCATGTGTGTATGTGTGACACATGTATCTTGTGAATGTAGCCACTCACACATACACATAAGAACATACATATATTGAGCAATCCACATACACATACATGAATACACATAAGCACCTGCACAAATACATACAGGCACAGGCACAAACCCATATGCACACACATATACATCAATCCATTTAAAGAAAATATTCTTATTATTTCTACTTTCCAGATAAGAAAACAGAGGCACGGAGGTTAAGTGACTGTCCACAGTCACACAACTATTACATGACAGAGCCAGGATTTGAACACATGTAATCTTCTTGCTCCAAGCTCTCTGCCTCTAACCTCCATATAAAATCACCTCCAGAAGCAAAACACGGGTTACCTACAAAATAAAAAAATCATACTAGTTGCATTAGTTCATTTTCATGCTGCAGATAAAGACATACCTGAGACTGGGAAGAAATACAGGTTTAATTGGACTTGCAGTTCCACATGACTGGTGAGGCCTCAGAATCATGGCAGGAGGCAAAAGGCACTTCTTACATGGTGGTGGCAAGAGAAAATGAGGAAGAAGCAAAAACAGAGACCCCTGATAAACCCATCAGATCTCATGTGACTTACTCACTATCGTGAGAATAACATGGGAAAGATCAGCCCCCATGATTCAATTACCTCCCCCTAGGTTCCTCCCACAATACATGGGAATTCTGGGAGATACAATTCACATTGAGATTTGAATGGGGACACAGTCAAACCATATCATTATGCCCCTGACCCCTCCAAATCTCATGTTCTCAGATTTCAAAATCAATCATGCCTTCCCAACAGTCCTCCAAAGTCTTAACTCATTTCAGCATTAACCCAAATGTCCACAGTCCAAAGTCTCATCTGAGACAAGGCAAGTCCCTTCCACCTATGAGCCTGTAAAATCAAAAGCAAGCTAGTTACTTCCTAGATACAATGGGGGTACAGGTATTGGGTAAATACAGCCATTCCAAATGAGAGAAATTGGCCAAAAAAGAGAGTTACAGAGCCCACACAAGTCAGAAATCCAGAGGTGCCGTCAAATTTTAAAGCTCCAAAATGATCTCCTTTAACTCCAGCTCTCACATCCAGGTCACGCTGATGCAACAGATGGGTTCCCATGGTCTTGGGCAGCTCTGCCCCTGTGGCTTTGCACGGTACAGCCTCCCTCCTGGATGCTTTCAAGGGCTGGTGTTGACTGCCTGCGGCTTTTCAAGGCACACAGTGCAAGCTGTTGGTGGATCTACCATTCTGGGGTCTGGAGGACGGTGGTTCTCTTCTCACAGCTCCACTAAGCAGTGCCCCAGTAGAGACTCTCTGTGGGGGTTCCAACCCCACATTTCCCTTCCACACTGCCCTAGCAGAGATTTTCCATGAGAGCCTCACCCCTGCAGCAAACTTTTGCCTGGCATCCAGGTATTTCCATACATCTTCTGAAATCTAGCTGGAGGTTCCCAAACTTGAATTCTTGACTTCTGTGCACCCACAAGCTCAACCCCACATGGAAACTGCCAAGGCTTGGCGCCTCCACCCTCTGAAGCCACAACCCGAGTTCTATGTTGGCCCCTTTCAGCCATGGCTGGAGCGACTGGGACACAGGGCACCAAGTCCCTAGGCTGCACACAACACGGGGACCTCGGGCCCAGCCCAAGAAACCACTTTTTCCTTCTGGGCCTCCAGGCCTGTGATGGAAGGGCTGCTGTGAAGGTCTCTGACATGGCCTGGAGACATATTCCCACGGGTCTTGGAGATTAACATTAGGGTCCTTGCTACTTATGCAAATTTCTGCAGCCAGCTTGAATTTCTCCCCAGAAAATGGGTTTTTCTTTTCTATCACATTGTCAGGCTGCAAATTTTCTGAACTTTTATGCTCTGCTTCCCTTATAAAACTGAATGCTTTTAACAGTACCCAAGTCTTAAATGCTTTGCTGCTTAGAAATTTCTTCTGCCAGATACTCTAAATCATCTCTCTCAAGTTCAAAGTTCCACAAATCTCTAGGGCAGGGGTAAAATGCCACCATTCTCTTTACTGAAATATAACAAGAGTCACCTTTGCTCCAATACCCAACAAGTTCCTCATCTCCATCTAAGACCACCTCAGCCTGGATCTTATTGTCCATATCACTATCAACATTTTGGGCAAAGCCATTCAAGAAGTCTCTAGGAAGTTCCAAACTTTCCCACATTTTCCTGGCTTCTTCTGAGCCCTCCAAACTGTTCCAACCTCTGCCTGTTACCCAGTTCCAAAGTCGCTTCCACATTTTTGGGTAGCTCTTCAGCAGTGCCCCACTCTACTGGTACCAATTTGCTGTATTAGTTTGTTTTCACACTGCTGATAAAGACCTACCCAAGACTGGGAAGAAATACAGTTTAATTGAACTTTCAGTTCCACATGGCTGAGGAGGCCTTAGAATCATGGCGGGAGGCAAAAAGCACTTCTTACATGGTGGCAGCAAGAGAAAATGAGGAAAAAGCAAAAGTGGAAACCCCTGATAAACCCAGCAGATCTAGTGAGACTTATTCACTATCATGAGAATAGCATGGGACAGACTGGCCCCCATGATTCAATTACCTCTTCCTAGGTCCCTCCCAAAACACATGGGAATTCTGGGAGATACAATTCAAGTTGAGATTTGAATGGGGACACCGTCAAACCATATCACCAGTCTCAATATCCCCTTTGTAATCCACACAATTTGGGAACCCCAAATTTTTAAAAAATTAATGATATCTACAGTTTTGATGAAAAGATGTTTCTAATCCAATAATGTTATACATAACAAATTTGTCTTTCAAGTGTAAAAGCAAAAGAAAGTTATCATAGTTATGCAAGTATCAATCCTGAAAGATTTAGTGGAAGCTCTACTTTTACCAGCTAAGGGAAGAAGCAAATTAAGAGTCAAATAATTATAAAATCAAGATATGAGTGGACTGTTGGCTAGTCCTGAAATGAACTATAATAGAGAAAAATCTAAATAATTGCAAATATATGCAAAACTAAATGCCAATTTCAAAAACCATCATTATAAATGCTTTTTGATATGTTAGAAAAGATAATTCTAACATATCAAATAATAATTAAATTCCATTATTTTAAAACCCCAGATTATATATCTTCAAAAGATAATATTTTATCCTTAAAAATAGATTGAACAGTAAATAGAAAAACTTAATGTTAAATACCAAATGAAGAACTGAGTAAACACTTTTCCAATCTCAGGACAAGATAAAAGTAAAGACATCTTTGCCCTTGTAGTAAAAAATCTAAAGCAAAGTAAAAACAAACAAAAAACCTAAGCATAGCTAACCAAGAGCATTACAAAGAATGAGAAAAATTGGAATAAAGGCATTATAGGACTAAATACAAATAGATAAAATTTCCTATTATGAGGAAATAACACTAGAATTCTGTTACATAAATAAATAATATTTTTTAGTGTCACCCTGAAACAAGTGATACAAAAGGTTGAAAAGCAGAAAAACGGGCAAATATATGTAAGCAAATGTAAATCTTAAATGTGTATTGCAATATTAGTCGTTGAAAAACTAGAAATCAAGGCCAAAAAAGCACTAAAACATATGAATTTAATTTAGGATAAAAATTTAAATCAACTGCTATGAAGAAAGATTTGAATTTAATATTAATAAGCTCATAATTTGTAATGAAAAGATAATAGTCATCAATCATTGTGTATTGAAAACTATTGCATCAAGATATGTAAGGTGCAAACTATTAGAAATAACTTATAGAAGAATAAATTTACAAAAGCACAATGGTGGTGGGAAGTTTGAACATACCTTTGTAAATACTAGACATATTAAATAAGCTGCAAAGCAAGGATATTGATGATATAAATAATTTATTACAAGGGAATATTAATATATTTTATACATATGTATTTATGCATATGTGTACATCTCTATATAATTTGAAGGCTGTACTCCAAGAGCAAAGATTACACAATTCTTTTCAATGGCCCAGCTACACTTACAATATAGTCATCATATATCATGTATAAGTCCACAAAAAAAGATGAGATAAAAATCATATGAGCTACAGTGAATACACTTAAATTTAATTTCGTAATTTGTTTTGAATGTCCCAAACACTTTGAAAGATTTTAAAATCCACTCTCTAAATAATTCTTAGATCAAAGAAGCAGTAACATTTTCATTTGCATATAATTTTGAAAACAACAGTAATAGTAAGAAGACTCCAGGTTAATACATATTGGATGCATCTAAAACTAATCTCAAGGAAAATCTAATGAATCTCAAATGCTTTCAGCATTAAACACGAATGAAAACAACTGAATCCTCTACTTTTAACTAAATAATTAAATCGAGAAATCCTTAATAAATATAAGGAAAGATGAGAAACTAGTAAACTTAAGCATGTTAGTAAACTATAAAATAAAATCTGTAGAACTGATAAAAAATAAATCTAAAAGCGGATTATATGCCTAGTAAATAAAATAGCTAATCAGGAAATACATAAAATTAAGGGTGAGAAAGGTGCATAATCAAAAATAGAGATTTTTTAAAAATCAGTTTTCAAAAGGCTGGAATTTTAGAAAATAATTTTCTAAAAGAATATAAATCATCAAACTTGACTCAACATTGAAGAAGACCTAAATTGATAACCTGGCTGGGAGGAGCGGGGTGGTAAGCTGGAAATATTTTCAAAGAATTGAATACCTTCAATGACAGCATCAGACCTAGAGAGTTTTATAGGCAAAGGGAATTTAAACTTTTAAGCGACAGAAAACTTCTATATATATTCACATAAGTCAATATATAACATATATGAAATAATTTGTATATGTATGGAAGTTTTCTGATTCATTTTTTAAAAGCTAGAACAAGTACCTGCTTTTGAAAAACACATCCTGACAATAGTAACCTTCAAAATAGAGTATAAACCAAGCTCCCTTTTTAATATAGAGGTAAAAGCAATTTTAAGTACAATTGAGAGTACATTTTAGTAATTCAACTGAATTATTTCAAGATTAGAATCTATCATATTATTTCATTAGAGGATAAAATTCACACTTGAGGGAGGATTTAAAAAAGTGTTTTGTAAAACTTAACTGGGCATAGGAGAATGTTATTTTAACATGAAAACGAGTGTATCTCTTAGGCAGGGCTTAAACTGCTTGCTGAAAATGTAGAGACATGAGCCTCATCCTAACCTCTGCACCTGAAACATGAATTCTCAGGTTCTGTGTTGTTAACAAAAATACAATTAATTCTCAAAAACGCCAAAGTTTGAGAACCACTAATCTCAATAAAACTAGCTAATGGCATAGTTAACATTGAAATAAGAGCAGCTTTCCCCCATTAAATTCAGGGAAAATATAAGGGTATATGCTCTCAGTCTAGTCAATTATCTCAACTCTGAAAATAAAAGATGTAAATATTTGAAAATAATATCTAACCACTATTATTTGAATTATTATCATTATCACTCTGGTAAGCTCCAATTAATTAAAGATGCTTCATAACGAATAAGAGCATTCAGTAAGTCGGACAAAAACTGAGTATATAAAAATGAGGAACTTTCTTATATACTGGCAATAACTGACTAGAAAAACAATGGGGAGAAAGTATTCAATTTATAATAGAATAAAATAAATGTGTAAGAATAAACTTATCAAAAATTATTTAGGGCCTTTATAAAGAAGACTTTAAAACTTTACAAAGGCACATAAAAGCATATTTGAATAAATTGAGAGAAATAACATTTTCTTAGAAAGTAAGACTTAATATCGTAAAGGTATCAACTAAATAATAAATCATTTAAAATTTAACCATCAAATTGTTTCAACACAAACACCACTGTCTGAAAGCATATCAAAGGAAAATAAACACAAGAGAATAGCTAGGAAAATTAAAACAAAACTAATGACAGGGGCTTACTTTACCTGATATTAAAATCTATCACAAACCTATAGGAATTAAAATGATTTATTACTGGTGCAGAGATAGTTGGGAAAAGCAGATCCCACAGACAGTTTACATAAGGGCATGAAGACCACTCTACGTTCTTGGTTCTTTTCTGTGCCCCTTCACATCCGTAGTTTCTAGGAGCTGGGTGCTCTGCAGTGCCATCTTGAAACTCTTTCCTGCCTGTTATGCTCATGTTTTGATGATCTTATTTCTTTTCAGGGATTTAAATACCTTTTCTGTGCTTTTGAACATGAAATGTTCATTTCTAGCACATATCTCTCCTGGAACTGCAGATTCTCCTGCCCATTTGTGTGTTCGACCTCCCCCTTGGAAGTCCCCACAGCATCACAAATGTCACACATCCAAAACCACATTCTTAATGTTCCCATCCAAATTCCTCTCCTAGGTCCCCAGTCTCAGGCACCATTGCCATCCTCATAGTTGCTCACATCAAAAGCCCCACAGAGACATTTTGATCTCTCTCTTTCCCAAATCCTGTATTTAATTAATCAGGAAAGCCTGTGGACTTACTTACAAACTGTATCTTGAATACAGCCACTTTTCAACGCCGTTTTGCCACTCTTACCCAAGCACTGTCATTCTTGCAAGAGCCTTCTCACGGGTCTTCCTGCTTCCCTCTTGACCTCTTTTAATCCATTTTTTATATGGCAGCCAAAATGATTCTTGTAAACTAGTAACTGGCCATTTTCTTCCTCTACTCAAAAAACACTTATAGCTTCCAATCATACTTAGAATAAATAGCTAAAATCCTTACTTGGTCCCCAAAAACCCAATATGTTCTAGTCTTGACTTTAGTGCTGTGCTGGTTCAACAACCAGTTGTGAAAAAAAGGCATGCCCATATACACATATGTGTGTTTATTATACATTTCACTGATATAAAGGATATGTTGCACACAATTTGCAAAGGGCAATACACTTTACAGTATCGTTCATTGTAAATTCCATATAGTCAATTAATTCTCACAGAATGCTTTCACTGTTTTTTGCCAGACTTGTGTATCCTTAGCAAACCTATGGCTACAATCGATGAGTGAGTATAGTTCCAAAATGAATGTTGCTTGACATAGTTCTTTATATTAATTCGTAAGAAGAAAGTGAAACAATGAAAACACATGCTAGAACTTCACTTGCTCATCAGTGGTGCAAACAATGTTTTGCTGGATTGGATAATCATTTGTAAATACTGGGAGATTATTTCCTCAATTTTTTGTGCTCTTCATAATGTAAGTGCTACAGACACAACACATTTTCAAGCTTAATCTACATTAACATTTTCTCTATCATTTGAAGTCTAGACAATTGACGTAAGAATTTGTAAAAGCCCTGGATTTATAGAATTTGCTGATTTCCATGGGGTAGATAGTCTCACCATGGCTGATTTCAAGCTACCAACATGTTGTCACTGAGCTCAGAGTAGTAGAGGGACACATGGTAGCACATGGTTGTACAGTGTTTCCACCATGCAGATAAAATAGATGCAGTTAACCTCCAGAGCAGAGCTAATGGTCAATTGTAATAAAACAATTAAGAAGTGAAGAAATTTGAGTGTTTTCTGCCTTCGTTTTTGATACAATGTACTTCATTTTAAGTTTAGATAATTTAACTTTTGATCATGGCTACATTTAACAACTGACTATCAAAATTCCTGAAAATTAGCCAGAGGGCTCTCCCAGACAGGAGAGAGCAGCCTTCAGCATCCTGGCCAGGCCTCCTCAGCTCTCCAAGTCTTCACTTTGCTCCTGCCACACTGGGTTCATTAGAGCCCTTCCGCATGTCAAGTGCCTTCCTACTGCAGACTTGAGCAGATGCTGTTCCTCCAGAGGGCCCCAGAGCTCACTCCCCTTCACACAAGTCTCTGCTCAAAAGCTGCCACCCGCCCGTGGCTGCCGCAGTCCAAGCAGTCAGGCTGTCTCTTCTCTCTCGTGCAGCCTCACCTGGCTTCCTAGTGTTGGTCATTATCTGACATTTTACACACTTTGTTGATTGTGTGACCCCACCACTCTTCACTAGGAAGTAAACCCCATGAGGGAGGTCATTGTCTCTTTTGTCACTGCTATATCCTTATTGCGTAGAACCATGCCTGACATACAATAGGATCTAAATTATTTTTTGTTGAATAAATTTAGGAATGAACTTAATGCTATCAAAATTAGAATTTGGCATGTCAAAAAAATCTATAAAGCAAACCATAGAAATGGACAAAGGATTAACATCATGAATATATAGAAGCTCTTCCAAATCATCTGGTAAGTAAAAAATGAATAAGAATGGCAAAAACAAAGGATATAAATATGCATGACACAAAAGATGAAAAATATCCACCTGAAAAATGTTTTATTATCAAAGAATTACAAATTGAAGCAATACATTTCTAAATAGTTTTCTAGAAAATTATATATATGTGCATATATATAAAGAACATATATCGTATGTATACATATTATACACACACACACACGAGGATAAGGGTTAATAATCTAACATTGGCACAATGAACTCTTACATACTGCAGGCAGAGATATAAATTAATCTAGCCTTCCTGAAAGACAATATGGTGTTTTTAAAAAACATAGAAGTTTCATGCATGGTGATATAGTTTTATAGGTCCCTGCCAAATCTCATTGTAATCCCCAGTGTTGGAGGTGGGGCCTGGTGGGAGGTGTTTGGGTCCTGGGGGCAGATCCCTCATGGCTTGGTGCTGGCCTCAGGATAGGGAGTGAGTTCTCAGATCTGGTTGTTTCAGTGTTTAGCACTTCCCTCACTCATGTTCCCACTCCGCTATATGAGATGCCTGCTCCCATTTTGACTCTCACCTTGAGTAAAAGCTCCTCGAGGCCCCCCCATAAACCAAGCAGATACCAGTGCCATGCTTCTTGGACAACCTGCAGAACCGTGGGCCAATTAAACTTCTTTTCTTTATAAATTACCCAGCCTCAGGTATGTCTTTATAGCAATGCAAGATTAGCCTAACACACACTAGAATGAAGGATTTCTACTTCTAAGAATTTATGCTGATAATGGAATCAAGGATTTGTGCAAAAATGGGGTTTCCTTTCTCCCAGTGCTGTTTATAATACTAAAACCAAACAAGAAAAAGAAGAAGAAAGAGAAAAAGGAAGAGGGAGAGAGAGAAGATGAAAACCTTAATATTAAACAGCCAGAAATTAGAAAACCAATTTATGTTATGGCTATGAAATGGAATATGATATACTTATTTTAAAAGCAGTTACAGCGGAATATTTAATAACATGAAAAAAAATGTCCAGGGCATATTGTCAAGTGAAAATCACAAGATACAAAATAGTTTATATAGTAATATTACACACGTGAAAAATCAATATAAACATGGAAAAGCAACTAGAAGGAAATGCATTAAAACATTCACAGTGATTACTATCTCTTTGAATAGTGAGATTAGGGTGATTTTTCTTTCTTTTGTTTTTCATTGTATTTTCTAATTCTCTGCAACAAACATTTATGTTTGTAAGTAGAAAACGTAAGGACAGTGGTTATAACACTTAAGGAAAGAATTAAAGCACTTCCTGGGAATTCCCAAGATGTTTGGGACTGTTCAAAATGGCTACACAGACAAAGCACAGGAAGAAATAAGTGAGGAAAAGACAGGTGAAAGGAGTATAGCTGTCTCTTGAGTTCTTCTCCTTTACCTCTGAGGAAGAAACACAAAACCAGAGAAGATAGACACCCAAATTGCTTACACCTGGGTATCCGTAGCAAGGTTCTCAACTTGAAAAAGCTGGGCCTTTGTAAACTCTTTAACAGCGTAGGAAGTGTTCAGCAGAGAACTGCATAGACTCAATAGCCTGGAGATGCTCTACTAAATCAGTTCCTTTGCAAAGAGGGACAGTCTTGGAGTAGCTCCTCCAGGGCCAATGCCTGTACATTGGAAAAGGACTCTGCTTGCAGGACTGCACAGTAGGAATCGTGCAACCTGAGCCACAGGTGACTGCGGGTTGCCTGTGATGTTATGTCTACATCTCTGGCTGATTCACCCTTGCCTCAGAGCCAGGCCAGCCTTAGAAAATCCCTTTATCCTGCCTGGTCCCTGTTGGCAGGCTCAGCAGAAAAATTAATGCAAGTTTCATTCAATTTTTAATCAAGATGCTAATATAGTGTACTAATGATGAAAAGGGTGGGCAATTCTTTTAAGTGTCAAGAACTTCAAAGACACAGTGGAGAGGATGTCAGAATGTGAGAATCAGGCACAACCACGAGCCAGGAGCAATGACAATGGCTCAAAGGCATAACTGGGCCCTCTACTGCATTGCTCTGCAGAGTGGTGGCCCTGTGGTCCAGGAAGGGCTACGAGAGGAAGAGTTTGATTGGACTGACACTGCCTCTTGAGGGAGGCCCAGAAAGTTTAGGCAGACCCTTCGCCAGAAAAAAACACAGTCCCCCAAGGTAGAGGGAGGGCTTAGGGTGAATTATATGAAGGTTGTCTGTGATTCAGAGGCCTGAGACCCAGGCATATTTTCTACAGCGAGAATACCTCCCATTCAATGGGCAATTTAACCCCACGGGGGTTGTCAGAGCTCTGAGAGTAAAAGGCATTGAAAGGTTTTCAAAGATGTGCCTGAATTGTGTAGAGAAAAAAAGTGCATTGAAAGGAAGTATATTCCAAGAAAGATCCTCAGCAATTTTAGGAGTGAGATCCAGACCAACCTTGGAGTTCTGAGCGTACAGAAGGTTCCATTGTGGTGACCAGCTTAGGCATGTACCCTCAAAACTCAGAGATCCACAGATAACAGGCTGGGAACCCCACTATGAGATAGCATTCATATTTATCTGGAAACAGCAAAGAGAATGAGCATCTATCCCTGCGGATTTTCTGTTGAAGTTTGAAGAACAGTCTGGTGCTTAGGTCAAAATGGCAAACCCCACAGAACCCCTCAAAAATGGGAGGAGATGTGAATAGAATGGGTTGCTAAATAAAATAAGTAACAATAATAAATTATCATTTAAGCACATGAATTTGCTTCCCTTCTTTCCAAATTCCCACTGGAATGGTCAAGAGAAAGGGGAAAATAATAAGAAACAAAAATCCCCAAAGAAAACTGGGAAGATCTTTGAGGAAATTTGATAATTTTAATCAAAAATAGAACCAGATGGATGAATCAGTCACTAGTTTTTGTTCCAATACAAATTATGGAAAAGGCTCCCTGGAAAGTGAAGTTAGGCAAAACCTTCAGCAGAATTTCTCATCTCTGGATCCTCTAAGCTCATAGAAATGGATTCTAGAACTGAGGGTGAGCCATGAAGCAGAAGGAAGCCCTACCCTGCTGAATCACTTGGGGGCAGCCTCAGAGCTTACCCAGAGAAGGTCGTCCTGGAACTGCATGCAAAGTGCCCCTGGCACTGGTGCCTATGATGTTGTCCTGGGGCCCCGGGGCCAGGACCTCGTTCTAGGAGAGTGATGTGGTGAACAGATCACTTCCACTGGCCAGAGCAATATTTCTTTCATCAGAAGGCATGAAATTGAACCACCAAAATAGTGCTGACATACTGATTTTGGGCGACACTCACATTGGACACAAAATGAGTTCAAGTCTCTTGGACCACCACTGGCCCTTGGGCTTGGGCTACATTGGGGACTGTGGATTGGCACTCACTTAACCATATTCAGACTGCCTGCTGCCTCTGATCTTCAGCACCAGAGAGCAGTAAAACGAAGGCAGTAGTCTTTTACCCTGATTGCTCACCACCAGGGTGGTGGCGCCATCCCCTCTATGGGGATGTGTCAGGCAGTCCTCTGGGGGTGATGAAGCTCTTCAGAGGGCTTTTGAGACCATTTTTCTACAATGCCAAAGTGCCCTTTCAACTGATGTCCTCTCTTGTCACCAATAGATGTGACATTGTGCTTTCCTGGATCAGTCTTAAACTGTGAGGGAGGAGGGACAGACATTCTTTGGATGAATGAGACCACTCTTTTTGCTCTGCCTGCAGGTCCCTCACCTAGCCTTCCGGCTTGCAGCAAGGGTGCTGTCAACATCAAGAGAATGCATTCAAGCATGCAATGATTATAGCTTAAAGAGTTCCCAAGAAGACATAGTTGGAAGATGTGTCATTCTACATTTATGCTATAAAATTTCAAGGTATGAATTTAGAATTTAACATGACCAGAAAAATGAATTATCATGCACATTTTTCTTCCCTCTCTGAGAAGGAATTTCATTTGTGGGCAACAAAAACAAAGCACGGTAACAGCCTTTGAGAGTCCTTAGAAATCTGTATGCACAGACAGCTTTGGTAATGCAGTGTCGTAAGTAACAGTGTAACCAGCATTAAACAAGGGTATTAGAGAACTTCAGAGTCAAGAAAATCTATATTGTTTCAATACAAACAGGTTTAGAAGAGGTGTAGCTTTGTGTCTAACAACATAACCACAACTTTTTCTCCTGGTGAGAGGTATAAAATTAGTCAGGCACTGTGCAAATGTCAATAAAGAGAGCACTAATAAAAACCGGAAAAGATAGTTCCTTGACCTGAACCGGCACAAAGAGTGCCTGGACACCACATAGTCTTCATAGGCATTGACTGGACAATGAACAAAGACGTAAGTACCTTTTCTTTACCCATTAGTCTCAATCTTCAACTAAACAACTCACTACACCTATGTCATTAACAACTCACTACACCTCAAATGGGCCCATGAAGTTTGTGATACAGATTTTAGTCAAAGTGTTATATTGACAGTATTTGCTTAGGACCCTGAACACCCTAGGGATAACCCTGGTACTGTAGTTCTGAGATGGGGATTTGCATGCAGGTTGGTTTATTGGAAAGTGCTCTTGGAAACAATGTTGGTAAGGGAATCAAGGAAAAAGGCATGAATAGAGGAAACAACTGAACTGAGACATAGTTGCAACAGAGGGCCTAGCCAATCCTATGTAAAACTTTGAAGCCAAGATGATTTTCACAGATGCCTTAATTGGGGCAAGAGGACCAGGACTTTATACCCCTATATCACAGGCTATTCCCGAGAAAAGAGTGCAACCATGGGTGAGGGCAATGCCTGGGGAGGGACTCAGCTGTGAGTTGTCAGTAGGCAAATCCCCTAGCAGCTGAAGGAAGGAACACCTCAGATCTGAAGGAGTCAATCTGGACAGTGGTCCATAGCAGCCCCTATACAAAATATTAAATGGTGATGAGTAGATAAATCCAGTAAAACTTAGAATGGATGTCTAAACAAAGATAATGTAATTACAAAATTTAATGTGAATTTAACATCTAATTCTTTTTTTTTCTTTTTTTGAGATGGAGTCTTGCTCTGTCACCCAGGCTGGAGTGCAGTGGCACAATCTCAGCTCACTGCAAGCTCCGCCTCCCGGGTTCACGCCATTCTCCTGCCTCAGCCTCCCGAGTTGCTGGGACTACAGGTGCCCGCCACCATGCCCGGCTAATTTTTTGTATTTTTAGTAGAGGCGGGGTTTCACCGTGTTAGCCAGGATGGTCTCCATCTCCTGACCTCGTCATCCGCCCGCCTTGGCCTCCCAAAGTGCTGGGATTACAGGCGTGAGCCACCATGCCTGGTCAACACCTAATTCTTAAAAGAGAAAATACATAATATATACATTTTTAAAAAAGTAAATCTAAAAGGCCAAATTAGTCAATAAAAACATGGGTATACAAGAATTTAGGGCTGGAGTGAGTTATAATCATGCCACTGAATTCCAGACTAGGTGACAGAGTGAGACTCTGCCTCAATAAAACAAAAACAAACAAAAAAAACCCGAGGAATAGTGGAGGACAGGGAAGTAGTATAGATAAATAGAATATATTTCTTCCCTTATACAGAAAGAGAGTAAATATATTTAGAGAAACATGCATTATTAAATTAAATGTCAGTAGAATAAAAAATGTGTGAACTTCCAAAATACATTCCCAAAAAGACCAAGGAAGGCTGAAGCACTATTGCAAAATTTAGCCAAAGAAAAACAAGAAAGTATAAAAATAACAGAAGTATAACAGAATATATCAAATATACATTAAATCTGTCAAGGCTAACCTAGCCTATTAAGGCATCTCAAATATGTTAAGTGAAAAATGCAAATAATGCTATTTAACAAAAGACATACATGAAACAAAATGACAGAAGAAGTTTAAAATAGTGGGATGATTGGACAACTGTTTCTATACGTATTTAAAACTAAATAGGTAGAGAAAAGCTCCTGGCACTTCATATTTAAGCTGTAAGATTTTATATTTTTTTAAAAAAGCATTTAAATGCGTGGCTGAAGAACATTTGTGCATTTGCAATCAAAATATACAAAGCACAAGAGGAAGAATGTTTCCAGGAGCAAAAGCAAAATAAAACAAAATATGCAGAAAAAAACAAATTGCAGAATAATACCTGCCAAGATAGCAGATATTAAAATTACCAGAAACAGAATAGCAATATATTTTTAATATTTTATGGAAAAAATAAGATATTCAAAGCATTAGGAAGAAACAAAAAATCAACATGCTTGATTTGAAATAATACCAAATAGAACTTCTAGAAATAAAAACTATAATTGAAATTAGAGCTATATAAATATTAAGTTGAAAGTTAAATATAGTTTAAAAGGTCACTATGAACTAGGTAATACACAAAAGTTATTTCTGAAAATATAGCCCAAAGATAAGGAAAACATAAAAGGTTAAAAAAAATAGGCTAATGAGTGAAAAATTCCAACATGTCTAATTGTAATACATGAGAGAGCTTATAAAGTTAATGAAGGAAAAGGCATTATTCGAACAATGAATGGTTGAGATTTTCCCCAAATTGATGAAAGACACCAATCCTCAGATGCAGGAAGTCCAACAACTTGCAATGGGATGAAGTAACAGATATCTAGAAAAATTTAGTATACCTTCAGAACAAAGACAAAGACAAGATCGTAAAAGCAGTCAGATAGAAAAGATAGTTTACCTGCAAGAGAATGACATGCTAGGAAAAAATTAGTATAGTATCAGTTAAGTATCATTATACCCAGTAGAATTCTCTTTCAAGCACAAAGGTGAAATTCAGGCACTTTGAACAAGTACTAATGAAAATGGTTTACTACCAACAGACACTCGAGAGAAGCACATACTTCAGGAAGAAAGAACTTGTTTATTTGTTCTAATAGAGTTTTTTATTTGGTTGTTTGTTTGTTTTGTTTTATTTTGTTTTGTTTTGTGGATTCCTTAAGAGTTTCTATAGTTTGAATAGAGACAGTTTTACTTCCGTCTAATATGGATCACTTTAATTTTATTTATTTATTTATTTATTTTCGCCTATTGTCCTGGCTAGAGTGTCCTGCACAATGTTAAATAGAAGTGATGAGACTGGGCCTAGTGGCTCACACCTGTAATTCCATCACTTTGGGAGGACAAGGTGGGTGGATTCCTTGAGCTCAGGAGCTCGGGATGAGCCTGTGAAACATGGTGAAACCCTGTGTCTACCAAAAACACAAAAATTAGCCAGGCACAGTGGCATGTGCCTGTAGTCCCAGCTACTCAGGAGTCTGAGGTGGGAGAGTCACTTGAGCCTGGGAGGTGGAGATTGCAGTGAGCGGAGATTGCAGAGAACACAGATCGCACCACTGCACTCCAGCCTGAGTAATAGGCATGAAACCCTGTCTCATAAAAACGATGAGAGTGGGCTTTTCTTGTCTTGTTCCTGGTCTTAGGAAGAAAGCACTCAGTCTTTCACCATTAAATCCATTAAATATGATGTTAGCTGTGGGGTTTTTGTAGACACCATTTATTAGGCGGAGGAAGCTCCCTTCTATTTCTAGTTGAGTGTTGTTTTTTTAAATCATAAAGTTTAATCATAAAATGGTGTTAGAATTTGTGAAATACTTTTACTGCATGTAATGAGATGATGTGTGATTTTTGTTTTTTATGATTAATATATTACATCAATTTATTTTCAGATGTTGAACCAGTCCTGCATTCCCAAGATAAATCCTGCTTGGTCATAGTTTATGATTCTTTTTATATACAGTCATGCATTGCTTAATGACAGGGATATGTTCTGATAAATGCATTGCTACATCATTTTATTCATTGTGTGAACATCACAGACTGTATTGACACAAACCTAGATGATACAGCCTGCTACACACCTAAGCTGTATGGGATACCATATTGCTCCTGGGCTACAAACCTGTACAGCATATTACTATACTGAATACTGTAGGTAATTGTAACAGAAATGGTATTTGTGTATCTGAACATTTCTGAACATAAAAAAGACACAGTAAAAACAGTATAAAAGATAAACGATAGTACACCTGTATAGGGCACTTACCATGAATAGAACTTGCAAGACTTGAAGTTGCTCTGGGTGAGTCAGTGGTGAGTGAATGTGGAGGTTTAGGACATTACTGTACACTACTCTAGACTTCATAAACACTACACTTAACCTACATTAAATTTACTTTTAGAATTTTCTTTCTGCAATAATCAATTAAATTTTGCTTGCTATAACATTTTTACCTTCTAAACCTTTAAAAAAGTTTTAACTTTTTGATAATCTTATCATAACACTTAGCTTAAAACACAAGCACATTGTACAACTGCACAAAAAGATTTTCTTTATTTATATTCTCATTCTATAAGCATTTTTCTATTTTTAATTTCTTTTTTACCTTTAAACATTTTTTCTGAGAAATGAAGACACAAACACACATATTAGCTTCGGCCTCCGCAGGGTCAGGATCATCAGTATCACTGCTTTCCGCCTCCACATCTTGTCCCATTGGAAAGTATTCAGGGACAAAAACATGCGTGGAGCTATGATTTCCTAAGAAATGACAGAGACAGAATAGAAATGTATTTTTTAATATTTTATGAAAAAAATAAGATATTCAAAGCATGAGAATGAAATGAAAAACCTCCTGAGGGACCTGCCTGAGGCTGTTTTATGGTTAATTTTATATATGTATATATAAAGTTATAAATATATAGAAAGAACACAGTTTAAAATAATGATAAAAAGTATGGTATAGTAAATACTGGGCAATAGGAATTTTTCAGCTCCTTTATAATCTTAATACATGAGCAACCATTAATAAAATAAAAAAGAAAAATGCAATAGATAATTTTGATAAACTAAAAAACTGCTTTTTTAAGGCTAATAAAATTGACAAACTTCTGGCAGGATTGATTTCTTCTTAATAGAGAATTTTTTAAAGAAAAAGTTTTTACAACTCATCTCATGAGGTTAGTGAGAGCTTGATATTAAGTCCCAATGGAGAGTCTGAGAAAAAAATCTTTGACTGATGCCACTCGCAAACTCAGATGCAAAAAGTATCCAAATAATATATTAACAGCACTCTTACAGAAATGCACAGAAAATTTAATTGCATTATGACCAAGTTGAAGTCCATGAATGTGTGTTTCATAAGAAAGTAGAGGAGAGAAAAGGCATATGGTCATTTCATGAAATTCAACAAATTTTAATGGCCAATATTAAATAAATAAATTGTTAGAAATGAGGAATAGAAGGAACATATTTAACTCCAGAAAAGGTATCTTCTAGTTCTAACAATTAACATCATACTTGCTAATGAGCTTTATTGTTCATAACTGGCCTCCCCAAGGGAGATGTACAAACCAGTGATCTTACTGAGAAACTGAGGATCCCCTTAAGGAATTGTAGTAACCATTGATCTTCTTAAGTTTAATGTAATTTAATTTAATTTTAAGTTCTGGGATATATGTGCAGGTTTGTTACGTAGGTATATATGTGCCATGGTGGTTTGCTGCACCTAGCAACCCATCACTTAGATATTCAGCCCCACATGCATTAGCTATTTATCCTGATGCTCTCCCTCCCCTGCACCCCCTAACAGGCCTCAGTTTGTCTTGTTCCCCTCCCTGTGTTCATGTGTTCTCATTGTTCAGCTCCCACCTATAAGTGAGAACATGTGGTGTTTGGTTTTCTGTTCCAGTGTTAGTTTGCTGAGGATAATGGCTTTCAGCTCCATCCATGTCCCTGCAAAGGACAGGATCTTGTTCTTTTTTTATGGCTGCATAGTATTCCATGGTGTATATGCACAACATTTCTTTATCCAGTCTATAATTGATGGGCATTTGGGTTGATACCATGTCTTTGCTAATGTGAATATTGCTGCAGTGAACATATGCACGCATGTATCTTTATAAAAGAATGATTTATATTACTGTGGATAGATACCCAGTAATGGGATTGCTGGGTCAAATGGTATTTCTGTAACCATTGATATTATTGAGAAAACCATTTCAGCTGTGTAGAAGAACAACACTCTGGGATGAGGTCTTTCAGTGGACCTTTTGCTTCACCTGCTGCATAGGAAACTATGGCTCTAACCAGATCCTGGTAACATTCAAAAATATCACTGACTTGGTCCAGTGTCTGTGGTTGGTGGCCCTGTCCACAATGGGTATTCACCTCAGCAAGATACCTTAAATCTTATATCTGGAACTCTCTGCAACCAGTGTTCATTTGAGGGACCTGATCCTCAGTGTCTCTTCAGATATATACAAGTAGCATGCTTGTCAGCTTGTCGGCAGTAGTCATATTCAGCTTCCTAGGGAAGAGCTCTGGACTATTTTCCGTGGGACCTGGACTACCTGGATCATGAGGCCCACCTCCACGCCCACCACTGTCATTGCTATCAGTTGCTCACAGGTGAGAGAAGAATGTTGGTTTATAGTGAGAGCTGGATATGAATATTGTTCTGATAGGAATAAGAATATAGCTTTCACAGTATCTGTAATCAGACTCAGTTTCTTTTTGATGACGAGAGAGAGTACTTTGTTTTTCTATCAATGAAATAAGAGGTGAAGACTGGACCACCTCAGAGGAGTCCTAAGTTTTGCAGTGAGGACTTACTAGCGGGAGAAATGAATGACCAGAATGTGGAATATCTAACCCTCATCAGCAAAGGATGTTTCAGTGAGTCGCTGTGGCTCCAAATAGATATTCCTCAGTAGATATTAATCAATGGATCTTGCCTGCAGCAATTATTAGTGTAGTGATTAGGTGATTTTCTATTTAATTCTGAATTAAATTTATTTTTATTAAAGCAACATTATTTTCCAAAGAAAAAAACTAAGGAGAGAAAGTGACTTGATTTTCATTTCTGACAATAGTACAATAGTCTGAAGTAGGAAACTTGAAAACTCTTTACAAGTGCCAGCTAACGTATTACAAACATCCTATTGCATGCATAGACATAGCCCAAGAAAATAAATTCCCGGATTTCAAAAACAAGGAGAAAATGAAAAACCAAAGGGCCTGAACTAATCCTGTAGCAGCTCTAGGGGAGTTTCTTGGTCTCAGTAACTCAGGGACATTAGTTTTAATGACCTCATAGGGAAATGAAACAAGGTCTTGATCCTGCTTATGATGAGGAATAGAACTGAGACTTCCATATAAAAGCCAGGTTTCTAGAAAGGGTTCACATTCTGTAAAAGGATAGTCTAGAAAACATCAAAACAAAAGCTTAGAGAAAACAAAAGGAAGTTTTCTTGTTCTGGTCTAGCCTCTCAGCATGAAAAAAAAAGTGTCTCATGGGCCTATGCTTACACAATTATAGGTGTGAAATTTAAGCTTTCTGCAGGACCTTCCTACATTACAAATATACATAAAAAACAATTCCAGAATGGTGATATTCTTGGAGCATCTGACAGATGCAAAATAAAAATCAATTTGTAAAGACATACCTTTAATCTAGGCTGTATACATTTCCTACAGATAAAATTATTTAAACATGAGCTCACAATGAAAACTCACAAAATATGTGAAAAAACTTATTTTGCTTCGTGAGATCAGCAGACACAATGAAAGAATTTGATGGTCAAGAACATTGGATATAAAACTATAAGATAGAAATGACATGAATATTATTAAAATGATTAAAATGTTAAAAAAAAAGCAGAAAAAAATAATGCACTATCTAAACAGAATCAAATGTCAACTAACAACAGAGCTCCAAATACGTGAAGCAAAAACTGACAGAATTGAAAAGACAAACAAACAATTCAAGAATAGTAGTTGGAGACTTCAATGACTGGCTTTCAATAATGGATTGAACAAGTAGGCAGAAGATCAACAAATAAATAGAAGACTTGAAAAATGCTATACATCAACTTGACCTAATAGACATTAACAGAACATTCCACCCAGTAAGAGCAGAATAGACATTCTTCTCAAGTACACATGGAGCACCCATGCATTAGACCATAAAACAAGTTTTGATAAATTTAAAAGAACTGAAACCATGCAAAGTGTGTTCTTCATAATATAATAAATTAAAAAAATAACTACATAAAGAAATTTGTTTTAAACACAAATATGTGGAAATCAAACAACACAGTCCTAAATAACCAAGAAGTGAATGAAGAAATCACAAGGGAAATTATAAAATATCTTGAGATGAATTAAAGCAAAAAAAAAAAAAAAAAAAAACACCAAAACTTTGAAGATTCTGCTAAAGTAATGTGTAGAAGGAAATTTATAATTATAAATGCCTGTATTTAAAAAGATGCAAGATATGAAATCAATAACCTAAATTCCACCACAAGAGGAGAAGTAAATTAAACACAAAGCAAACAGTGTGCTAGCCCATTCTTGCATTGCCAAAAAGGAATGCCCAAGGCTGGGTAATTTATAAAGAAAAGAGTTTTAATTGGCTCACAGTTCTGCAGGCTGTACAAACAGCCAGCAATATCTGCTCAGCTTCTGGTGAGAGCCTCAGGAAACTTACAATCATGACAGAAGGTGAAGATGAGCAGGTGCATCACATGGCAAGAGTGGGAGCACGAAAGGCAGGGAAGGTGTCATACATTTTTAAATAATGTGAACTCACTCATCACTAAGGGGATGACACTAAGCCATTTATGAAGAATCTGCTCCCATGCTCCAAACACCTTCCACCGGCCCACACTTCCAACACTGGGATTACATTTCAACATGAGATTTGAAGGGAACAAATACCCAAACCATATCATTAGGAAAGAATTTAGAGTAGAAATTAATAAAATTGAGAATAGAAAAAAATAGAGAAAATCAACAAAACCAAAGTTGGTTCTTAGAAACAATCCAATATTGACAAACCTTTAGCTAGACTGACCAAGAAAAATGAAAATAGACTCAACTACTCAAATCAAGAATGAAAGAGAGGAAATGACAACCAACCATACAGAAATAAAAAAAATCATGATATTGCTATGAACAACTCTATTCTAACAAATTAGATAACTTAGATGAAATTGATCAATCACTAGAAAGGCATAAACTACTAAAACTGACCTAATAAGAAATAGATAATCTGAATAGACCTATAACAAGTGGAAAGAATGAATTAATAATTTAAAAACCAGCCACAAGGAAAGCCCAGCCCCAGATGGCTTCAAAGGTAAATGTAACCAAACACTTAATGAAAAAGTAGTACCAATTCTTCACAAATGCTTCCAAAAAACAAAAGAATAGGGCACAATTCTCAGCTCATTCTATGAGACCAATACTACCCTGATACCAAAACCAGACAAATAAATCATGTATAGAAAATGACAGACCAATATCTTTTAGAAATATACAAGCAAGAAACCCTCAGCAAACTGAATTTAGCCATATATACAAAACATTACACACCATAAGCAAGTGAAAATTATCCTGGGAATGCAAAGTTGGGTCAACTTATGAAAATCAATCAATATAAAATATCACATTAATAGAATAAAGAAAAAAGCACATCACCAAAAGCACATAAAAAGATGCTTCACATTATTAGTCATCAAGAAAATGCAAATCGAAACGACAATGAGATACAACTCCATATCCATTAAAATGGCCAGAATAAAAAAAAGTCACATAATAATAAACGCTGGGGAGGATATATACAAATCAAAACCTTTAGGCATTTTAAGTGGGAAGGCAAAATGGTGCAGCACTTGAGAAAAGAGTTTGGCAGTTTTGCAAATTGTCAAACATAGACTTACCATATGATTCAGCAATTTCACTTGCAGGTATTTGCCCAAGGGAAATGAAAACACATGCCCACACAAAAGTGTGTGTACAATGTTAATAGTGTTATTCATATTAATTGTAAGGTGAAGCAACCCACATGTTTAGCAACTGATAAATGGATACACATCATGTGCCATATTCATGTAATAATGTAGTATTTAGCAATTAAAAAGAGCAATGTGCTGATACATGCACTTTGGATGAACCTTGAAAACATTATGCTAACTGAAGAAGTCAGATAGAAAAACCACATACTGTCTGATTCCATTTATATTAGAATATCAGAATAGGCAAATCTATAGAGACAGAAACTAAATTTGTGGTTGTCTAGGATTTAGGAAGGAAGCAAAATGGAGAGTGACTGCTAATAGGTGGAGCATTTTGTTTTTTAGATTGTGGTGGTAATTGCACAACTGTGTGAGTATACTACAATCCACTGGATTGTATACCTTAAATGGGTTAATTTTATGGTATGTGAATTTGATATGGTTTGGATCTGTGTCCCCACCAAATCTCATGTTGAGTTGTAATCCCCAACATTGGAGGTGGGGCCTGGTAGGGGGTGATGGGATCATAGGGGTTGATTTCTCATGAATGGTTTAGCACCATCCCCCTTGGTACTCTCCTCATGATACTGAGTTCCCTTGAGATCTGGTCGCTTAAAAGTGACACCTCCCCCCTCACTCTCTCTTGCACCTGCTCCCACCATATGAGACACCTACTTCTCCTTCACCTTCTGCCATGATTGTAAGTTTCCTGAGGCCTCCCCAGGAGCCAAGCAGATGCCAGCATCATGTCTCCTGTATGACCTGTGGAGCTGTGAGCCAATTAAATTATAAATTATCCAGTCACAGGTATTTCTTTACAGCAATGCGAGTACAGGGTAATACAGAATTGTATCTAAACAAAGATGTTTTTAAAAAACGACCAACTATAATGAGGCACTGAAAAATAAAGAAATGGTGCTACAGGCTGAATTGTGCCCTCTGTCCAAACTCGTATGTGGAAGACCTAACACTAGTTCCATAGAATGTGTCTGTATTTGGAGGTGGGGTCTTTAAAAAGTCAATTAAAGTAAAATTAGGTCATATGGATGGGCACTAATCCAATATGACTGGTGTCCTTATAAGAAGAGAAGATGAGGACACAGAAAACACACAGACTGAAAGGTAATCATGTTAGGACACAGCAAGAAGACAGCGATTTGCAAGCCATGGAAAGAAGCCACAGAAGAAGCCAAACCTACCAATGCCTTGATCTTGAACTTCTAGTCTCCAGGACTGTAAGAAAATAAAATCCTGTTGTTTAAGCTACACCGTCTATGGTTTTGTTAATCCTAGCAAATTACTACAGATGGAAAACACAAAAGAGAAGTAGGAACATGGAGAACAGACCAAAGGGTCTAACATACATCTGATAAGAGCTCCAGAAGAAGAAAATAGAAAGAATAGAGAATAAGCAATACATGGGTATAAAGAAATATCTGAATCTATCAAAGCAATGAACATTCAGATACAGAAACTGGACAAAGACATTCCAAAAAAGAAAAAAATAAGAACTGCAGACCAATATATCTTATGTCAATAAATGAAAAAAAAAAGGCATTTGACAAAATTTGATATCTATTCCTGATAAAGTTCTCATCAAACTAGAAATATATAACTTCTTTAACCTGATAAAAGACAGCTATAAAAAGCATAAAGTTAACATCAGCCTTAATGTTACATAAAGACTGAATGCTTTTTCTCTAACTTGGGAAAAAACAAAGATATACAGTCTCACTATCTCTACTCAATATTGTACAAAAAGTCCTACCCAGTGCAATGAGTCAAGAAAAAGCTAAAATGTATACCGGCTGGAAAAAAGGAAATAAAACAATTCCCATTTACAGGTTACTTCATTGGCTATGTAGAAAATTCTGTAAATTTTGGATATTTGAATTTTGGAATAAATCTAAACAAAATGTGTAAGGCTTAATTGTGCCTATGTCATAAACCTAAAAATGTAAAAATAATAGCACATACAACAGAAGTTGAGAACTGAAGGGAAGAAGAGATGGGAAAAAAAAAGGAGGGCTACTAATTGCCTTGTTATATAGTCAAGAGTGAAGATGCTGTCTAAATAGATAAATCGAGTAATAAAAATAGAGTTATATTGTTTAGAGACTTATTATTCTCTGAAACTTTTAAAAGTAGCAGATAGAACTAAACTTAGGACAAACAAAAAATGGAAATTGGAAGGGGATAAAAAGCGAGCAAAATTTCACATTACTGCTGGAGAGCCAGATAATCCAGGCCACAGGGGAGCTCCTTGACCCTACCAAGCTCTGAATCTGACTTGGGGAGCAGTTGGGAGACTGTGAGAAGGAACGGTAATGGGAAGTGCTCCACGTATGAAGGAGGCCATTTCTGATCCTAACTCATAGTGGGATGTTGGGGAACCCGCCAGCCAGCACAGGAGGCAGTCACCGCGGTGTCTGGAGATCTGATTTGCACTCTTTTTCCCAGAGGAGGAAGAGTCTTCATGGCCAGAATTGAGAAGCAAGTGTGATTTGGGCTCCAGCAGTTGGTGTAGGAGTTGGGTGCCACCCCTTTGCAGGACCAGACAAGGAGGAATTTGGCCTGGAAGCCATGGTTTGTCCTGGGCAGAGTTTTGTGGCCTGGGGGAGTTTCTCAGTCTGAAGAGAAACTGCTTGTGACTTGGCTGACTGCTCAAGCTTGCTGCCAGTGACAGGCCACAGGAGGGATACTAACCAGGTCGGGAGCATGGGAGTGAGGTGGATCCCACTACTACCTACTAGGCCATGGAGCCGAAGCCACCCAGCTTTCCCAGTGATAGCCATTCAGCATAGCAGCAGTTGCTCTTCTTCTACCTGGAGCCTTGTTCCAGGAGCCTGAGAACTGCCTTCTGACCTCCACTGGAACTTGCACTTGCGCCCACTAATGGGAGGCCCATGTGCAGGCTTTTCTTCCCCAGACCTCCCCAGCATTGCCCATACTCCCACCCCTGCCTGAGAGTATTGGACCAGGACTGCTGGGAGTTCCACAGCCCAGCACATTGCCTGGGACACTTGAGCACTTCTTCTGGTTGAAAAAGGTCAAGCATAAACCCTACTACAATCTCCACAGCTGGCTCTCACCTGCAAGAGCTGCCTACTAGCTGAAAGTTCAACCTGCACAGTCCATCTGCTGACACAATTGCACAGCACTCAAGAAAGAGACAAGCTTTGTGCTACCTCTGTTCCATCATTGCCCACATCACTCTCACTTTTAAGGGGTCTTTGAGCCTGCTCACCCACCTGATATATTGCTGCTACAATTGGAATTTGAGAAGGTTGCCACACTAATGTTATTTATAGCAAAGGAAATCATACAGTGTCTACACCACTGAATGCACCCAGAAGCAAAGCCAAATAACCCTACTCAACATACATCATAGACACACCCTCAATAAAACATCCCACCCCAAAGAAATTAAATTAATAAACAAGAAGTGAATGTTAGCCCAGATGTGAAGAAATCAGTGTAATAATACTGGAAGTATGAAAAAACAACATGCTATCACATTCAAAAAAAAAAAAGAAAAAACACACACACACAGTAGTTTTCTAGCAATTAATCCTAACCAAAAAGAAATGTTGGAAATCCCAGATTAAAAACAAAATTCAAAATACTGATTTTAAAAAAGTTCAGTGAGATACAAGAGAAACCTGATAACCAATACAAATAAATCAGAACATCTATTCAGAATAAGAATGAGAAATTATCAATGAGATAGATATCTTTGTAAAACAAAACAAAACAAACAAACAAACAGAACTTCTGGAAATAAAAAAAGGAGTTACAAAATACAACTCAAAGCTTCAACAGTAGGCTACATCAAGCAGAAGAAAGAATCTCAGAACTTGAAGACAGGTCTTTTGAATTAATTCAGTCAGACAAAAATAAAGAAAAATAAAAAGACAAACAGAATGAACAAAGCCTTTAAGAAGTATGGGGTTACATAAAATGGCAAAACTTATGAGTCATCGGTATTCCTGAGGGAGAAGAAAAAGTAAAATATTTGTAAAACCTACTAAAGGAAATAATTGAGGGAAAAAACCCTAGTCTAGCAACAGATGCAGACACCCAGATAGAAGTTCAGCAAACACAAGGAAAATACACGGCAAGAAGGACCTCACCATGACTTATAGTCATCAGACTCTCCAAAATCAACATTAAGAAAATAAATAAACAAATAAAATCAGCAAGAGAAAAGCATCGAGTCACCTATAAAAGAAACTCCATCAGATTAACAGTAGACTTCTTGGCAGAAATCTTACAAGCCAGAAGATATTGGAATTCTATTTTCAACATGCTTAAATTAAACAAAAAACTGTCAATTACAAATTTTGTATACTTCTAGAATAAGCTGTATAAAGGAAGGAAATATGGCCTCTCCCAGATGAGCAAACACTGAGGAAATTGGTCACCTTCAGACTTGACATACAAGAAATGCTCAAAGCAGTTCTAAACATAGAAACAAATAGTTGATACCATCATAAAAACACACAAAAGTATAAAACTCAGAGATCTTATAAAGCAACCATGGAAAGGAAGAAGAGAAAAATACCAAATGGCAACATGACAGAATTTCACCAAACCATAAAGACAAACAGACAAAGAAAAAAACAGCAAAGAATATGCAAGGAAACTAGATAACAATTAAAATTATGAGAGGAACAAAACCTTAAATATTAATATTAACCTTGAACATAAATGGACTAAATTCTCAACTTAAAAGATATAGATTGGCAGAATAGATACAAAACATGAATCAATTATATGCTGCTTACAAGAAACTCACCTTACTGGTAAAGACACATATGGACTGAAGGCAAAGTGGTGGAAAAAGATATCTGACACAAACAAGAACCAAAAACATGTAAGAGTAGCTATTTTGTATAAAACAAAACAGACTTTTAATCAATGACAGTAAAAAACAAGACAAAGAAAGCCATTATGTACTAAT
Organism: Mandrillus leucophaeus; assembly: GCF_000951045.1. Taxonomy (NCBI): domain Eukaryota; kingdom Metazoa; phylum Chordata; class Mammalia; order Primates; family Cercopithecidae; genus Mandrillus; species Mandrillus leucophaeus. The sequence continues at coordinate 836,481 of NW_012106609.1, forward strand.
AAAGGGGTCAGTTCAACAAAAATATTTAACAATCTCAACATATAAGCATCAAACACCAGAGCACTTAGACTCATAAAACAAATATTACTAGATCTAAAGAAAGAATAGACAGCAATGTAATGATAGTACAGGACTTCAACACAATCTTACTTACAGCACTAAACAGAACATCAAGACAGAAAATCAACAAAGAAACATTTAACATAAATTGGCATTTATGTAAAACCTAACAGACATTTACAGAACATTCTACCCAACAACTGCAGAATATATATTCTTCTCATCAGCAGGTGGCACATTCTTCAATATAGACCATATGTTAGGCCACAAAACAAGTCTCAATGATTTTTTAAAAAGAAAATTAAATCAAGTATCTTCTCAGACTATAGTAGAATAAAACTAGAAATAAATTCCAAGAGGAACTCTTGAAACTATGCAAATACATGGAAATTAAACAACATAATCCTGAGCAATCTTTGGGTCAACAATGACAGTAAGACAAAAATTTAAAACTTTTTTGAAATGAATGAAAATGTAAACACAACATACCAAAACCTCTGGGATACAGCAAAAGTGGTGCTAAAATGTAAGTTTATAATATCAAATGCCTACACCAAAAGTCTAGAAAGACCACAATTAACAACCTGATGTTGAACCTCAAAGAACTAGAAAAACAAAAACAAACCAAGCACAAAGCTAGCAGAACAAAAGAAAAACAAAGATTAGAGCAGAACTAAATGAAATTGAGAAAAAAAGAACAATACAAAGAATCAACAAAACAAAATGTTTTATTCTTTGAGAAGATAAACAAAATTGAGAGACCACTAGCTGACCTAATCAAGAAGAGAGATGATTCAAACAAACATACTCAAAAGTGAAATAGGAGACATTACTGCTGATACCACAGAAATACAAAAGATCATCAAAGACTACTATAAATAACTATAAGCCCAGAAACTAGAACACCTAGAGGAAATGGATATATTCCTGAAAATATACAACCTATCAAGATTGAACCAGGAAGAAAGAGAAACCCTGAACTGACCAATAACAAGTAGTGAGATTCAATCAGTAATTTAACAATCTCCTAATAAAAAGCCCTGGACAAAATGGACTCACAGCTGACTTCTACCAAATGTAAAAAGAAAAGCTGGTACCAATTCTTCTGAAGCTCTTCCAAAAAATAGAGCAGAAGGGAATCCCTTTAACACATTCTACAAAGCCTGTATCACCTCGATAACAAAGTCAGACAAGGACACAAGAAAGAAAACTGCAGACCAATATACCAGATGAATTTAGATGCAAAAATTATTAACAAAATACTAGCAAACCAAATCAAATAGCACATCAATTAAAAAAATACACCACAATCAAGTGAGTTTTATTCCAGGAATATGAGGATGATTCAACATACACAAATCAATAAATGTGATTCACCACATAAACAGAATTAAAAACAAAACCATATAATTATCTCAACAGGTGCAGAACAAAAGGATTCAATAAAATTCAGCATCCCTTCATAATTTTAAAAAACAACCTTCAATAAGCTAGGCATAGAAGGAACATACCTCAAAATAATAAAATTCATATATGACAAACCCACAGCCAACATCATACTAAACAGGAAAATGTTGATAGCATTCACCCTAAGAACTGGAACAAGATAGGATGCCCATGTTCACCCCTACTATTCAACATACTACTGGAAGTCCTAGCCAGAGTAATCAGGCAAGGGATAGAAATCTAAAAAGGGAAAGTAAAATTATCTCTGTTCATTGGCATTATAATCTTATGCCTAGAAGACCCTAAAAACTCCTCCAAAATATTCCTAGATTTGATAAATAAATTCAGCAAATTTTCAGGATAAAAAATCAATGTACAAAAATTAGTAACATATCTATACACCAATAATGATCAAGCTGAGAACCAAATCAAGAAGTCAGTCCCATTTACAATAGCTATTGTAAAGATACTTAGGAATGTATTTAACCAAGAAATTCAAAGATCTCTACAAGGAAAACTACGAAACACAAATGCAAGAAACTGTAGATGACACAAACAAATGGAAAAACATCCCATGCTCATGGATTAGAACAATCAATATTATTAAACTGACCATATAGTCCAAAGCAATCTACAAGGTCAATATAATCCCTATCAAAATACCAACATCATTTTCACAGAATTAGGAAAAGCAATCCTGAAGTTTACACAGATTTGAAAAAGAGCCTGAATCACCAAAGCAATTCTAAGCAAAGAGAACAAAGTGGGAGGCATCACATTACCTAACTTAATTGTACTGCAAGGCTATACTAACCAAAATAGCATGGCACTGGTACTAAAATAGGCACATAAATCAATGGAAAAGAATAGAGAACCCAGAAATAAAGCCACATGCTTACAGCCAACTGATCTTTGCAAAGTCAACAAAACATACACTAGGGAAGGGACAACCTACTCAGTAAATGGAACTGGGGAATTTTTACTGCCAAATGCAGAAGAATGGAACTGGACCCCTTATTTCCCATCACATACAAAAATTAACTCAAGATGGATTAAACACTTAAATGTAAGGCCTGAAACTAGAGGAATCCTAGAAGAAAACCTAGGAAAATTTTTTTCTGGACTTTGCAAGGCAAAGAATTTATGACTAAGACCTAAGAAGCAAACACAACAAAAGCTAAAATAGACAAATGGGATTTAATTAAACTAAAAAGAAGCAAAAGAAATAATCAACAGCATGAACAAACATGCAAAGTGGGAAAAATATTTGCGAACTATGCATAAAACCAGGAACTAATATTCAGAATGTACAAGGAATTCAACAACAAGAGCAAAACACAAATAATCCCATTAAAAAGTGGGCAAAGAGCATGAAAAGACATTTTTTAAAAGAAGACATACAAATGGCCCACAAGCACATGAAAACATGCTCAACATCACTAATCATCAGAGAAATGCAAATTAAAACCACAATGAGATATTATCTTATACCAGTCAGAATGGCCATTATTAAAATGTCAAAAACAAAAAACAAAAAACAGATGTTGGTGAGGATACCGAGAAAAGGGAATTCTTATACACTATTGATGGGAATGGAAATTGGTACAACCTCTATGGAAAACAGTATGGAGAATTCTCAAATAACTAAAAATAGAATTTTCATTTTATCCAGCAATTCCACTACTGGGTATATACTTAAAGGAAAAGAAATTATTATATCAAAAAGATACCTGCACTTAGATGTTTATCACAGCACTATTCACAACACAAAGTTATGGAACCAACCTATGTCCATCAACACATGATCAGATGTGGTAGATACATACCATAGAATACTACTTAGCCATTAAAAGAATGAAATTACGTCTTTTGCAGCAACATGTATGGCACTGGAGGACAATATCCTAAGTGAAATAACTCAGAAACAGAAAGTCCAATACTTTATGTTCTCTCTTATAAGTGGGAACTAAAAAGTGTGCACACATAGGCATAGAGTATGGAATAATAGACATTGGAGACCTGAAATGGTGAGGGAGTGAAGGAAGAGTGAGGGTGCACAATTACCTAAGGGGTACAATGTACACCATTTGGGTGATGGTTACACTATGAACCCAGACTTCAGCTCTATACAGTATATCCATGTAACAAAACTGCATTTGTACCCCTTAAATTTATATCCAAGAAGGGAGTGAAATTTATTATTTTTCATACTGGGCAATTAATAGATGCACTTTAAAAACCACTTAGCACTGACAAATCAAGAAATAGATGCAAAAACATTAGCATTATGAAATAAGAACTAAAGAAGTCTTTGAAATGTTACTAGCATTGGAGGTGGGGAAGAAAGCTTTTTTCATTTTATATCCTTTTATACTGTTTACATTTTTATTTCTCGGGTGTTTATTGCAATAAACATAAAAAATAGTGAAGTAAATATTAAATAAAGAGGTGGAAAGAGATTCCGGGAAAATATGAGCAAACCAAAAGCAGAAGGTAATACAGAATCCCAGGAAGAAAACAATTAGTAAAACAAAAGAGTACAGAAGATTCTACCCAAAGTGCTAATAATAGGTGATGGGATCATGGTATTTTTTACCTTTTCTTATCTGCATTTTCTAGTATTTATGCAGTAGTTACTGATTACCTATTTATTATTAGACAGGAAAAATAAATAAGAAAAAGTGAGAATAGCATTATTTGTTTCCACCAAGTTTCACAGTGAACACCCAGCATAGTAAATCTCTCTCCCCTAGGATATCCACCATGCTGACCACCTGGCCTCCTGGCCCTGCTAGGCCTGAAATTCCATCGTTCTACAGCTCTGCACCTACCTGGGAATTATTCCCTCTGTCCTAGAGCTCACTCTACTGTTCCTACATTTCCTAATTCTACCCCTTACATTTTTCTTCTCTATTTAATAGCATTAAAGACATAAACATTGACAAGATCATAGGATTTCTTTTTTAATTTGTAACTGGACTCATTTGGAGGGTGCTTATACACACACACACACACACACGCACACACACACACACAGCAGCAGCAGCAGCAGCAGCAGCAAAATAATTAATGAAATCACAGCAAAGGAAATTTAAGATATGAGATGTGGTTGGAATCCAACACACACAACAAGTTCTGTACACTGTACTGAGATGAGCCAAAAATTGTGGATTTGAGCTTTCCAACACTCTCCCATCACCAGAAAAGGGGGAGAAATACTCAGTTAAAAGATTCAGAGAATCCATGAGTTAGGAAACAAACTTCATACTGCTATATGGCTGTTGGTGTTTAAGAGAACCACAGTCTTATTCGACAAGGCAAGCTGAAAGGGGTTTCCTTTGGAAGCCCTGGGTCCAGGGTCATAAAGCAGCATTGTGTTCCTTTGAGCTTGAGGCCCTTCTGTTCCTTCCCACTGGACCTGAATGTCTCATTTCCTTAGGGCTCTCGCTTCACAGTGCACTCCTGGTGCCAATTAAAGTTTCATGACTGGCCTGGCCTAAAAAATATTCTACTAGGCTGGATGTGGTGGTTCATGTCTGTAATCCCATCACATTGGGAGGCCAAGGTGGGAGGACTGTTTAAGCCTAGGAGTTCAAGACCAGCCCAGGCAATATAGTGAGACCCTGTCTCTAAAAACAAAATAAAAAATAAAAAAATTCTACAAGTTTATCCTCCCCATCTGACAGACCAATCAGGAAACTGACACCCTAATAGCCTTCTAAGTTATTCCTACATAAACCCACCCTGCCTGTGAACAAGTGGCATTTGTAAAAGTTGAGTAGACATAAGGGAAATAAGAACAAAGAAATATGAGAATACTACCAGATTTATGCTTTTTAGCTGCACATTTAATTATAAATACCTGCAAGTACTTTTAGAGAAGTACTGTATTTGGCAGACTTTTAAAGAAAAGTTACAAAAGATTTATGTTTACCAAAAGAAGACAAATGATCACCTAAGTACACCAGATATTTAAGCATTCAGTCTAGTCATCTTTAAGATATCAAGCACCTTTATGTCAACTTTAAAAAAGAAAAATCTTAAGACAATGGAAACAATTCAATTGATTCCTAGAACATTTGCTCAAGGAATTATTTAAATACACCAAAAAGACTTCAAAAACTCAAAGAGTAATTTGTGTTTTCTGATAAATCCAGGCGACATATGACAAAAGGAGCTTTTCCTGACAGTCCAGTACAACCGCAATTTCAGATCTAAAGGTTATGTCATCAAATCATCAAATACGATTTATTAACCGCCCCCAGGAGCAGGGCACACAGCAGCGCAGTGTCAACCAGCGACAGTGGTGTTCACACTCATCAACACGAATGTGAACAGCCTAATCTCTGCGTGTGGGAGAGAAACAATAAAATGGCAACAGTCTGCACCGAAGTCGTTTAGCAAAATGGAAAAATAATGCCAATTCTTAGCAAAATACAAAATTCAATTTAAGAAATGAAACCAGTTGCATTTAGAGAAATCTGCCCACATGCTTGCCCCAACCCCTGAAAAATCATCCCTCTGTGTTTTATCTATTCATGTATTTAGGTTACACATCTGCGATTTTCATTTTTTTTTTCTTTAAGAGCTGAGACTCATACCCTGTCATAGCTTGTCTAATTGCAGCTGTAACAATGTTGAAATCCTCAAAGGCATAAACGGTAAATATTTATCACTTAATTAATGGTAATATTTTAGGATGTTTATGACATCTCTCGAGATGATTGGCAACATGATGGGGCTACTGCAAACCAGAACTTCAATTTCATGATATGGAGTAGTGGTAAGGATGAAGATTGGATTGAAATTAATCCAGACCTTAAACTAAAGCTCAGTCTCACTTAGTTAATTCATCATAAAATGTTGTCAATCAAGGCTTTTGGTAGGGTATAATATGGCAGTCAACAGGCGAAGATGATCAATTTTAGGATACGCAATGTGGCAGCTTGTTTTTCCCAAGGATGGCCACAATAGCTCCCATCCCACATGCTCTTGACTCTGCCATGCTGCATCAGGAGATGGAGTCTAATTGTCCTCCCCTTGAATCTGTGCTGTCTTGATGACCTACTTGTTAATGACCAAATAAAATGAAAGTGATGCTGCTTGAATTTCAAGACAAAGTCAGAAAAGGTCATGAAGCCTCTACCTGGTTCTCATGCAACATTCACTCCAGGAGAAGTCAACTGTCATGTAATGAGTCTAATAATTCTGAGACCACCATGGTAAAGAGGCCACAGATAACTGCTCCTTCAGGTAGTCCCAGCTGAGCCCAGCTTTCATCCATCCTTCCAAGACATCAGACACGTCAGTGGTCTTGGACTCTTCAGAATAACTATCCAGCAGTTGAACCACAGAATGACCTTATCTCATGCTACAAGGAGCCAGAGAGTCACCCAGCCAAGCCCTGCCTGCCTATCAGACCCACCAAATGAGATATAATAAAAACAGTTATTGTTTTAAGCCACTAAATCTTTGGCAAGGTTTTCGACAGCAGAAGGTGACCAGAACATGAAGGCAAAATATTACCAGTGATAGCAGGAAGCATCCAGAGACCCATCCACAGCCATGGCCCTGCTCTCTGTGCAAAATCCACAGCCATCCACAGCCATGGCCATGCTCTCTCTGCAAAATCCATAGCCATCCACAGCCATGGCCATGCTCTCTCTGCAAAATCTCCATGAGATTCCACATAGGCCACTCTCTGGTCATGTGGGGCCACTTCACTCTCTATGAAAGTGTTTATTTGAATGCCAAAAGACCCTAGTGCATCTAGGTACTTTTTTCACATCATTAACCATTTGACAGGGATGCTCAGAGTGCAGAGGATACTAAGAGATTAAAAGCTTCTACCCACAGAGGAGGAATCAGAAATTAAAATAAGACATTTCTGAAATTGTCATGTGATTGGTGAGTAAATCCATCTTGTTCTACGTGAAACTTTAAAAGTGTTTTCACTGATTAAATGAGAAGAACTAAAAACAGCTGTTAACTCTATGTTCTCTGAATGCTGATTTGTATTCAGAATATATTTCTCAAAATGTTTTAAGCATGAGTCCCAATAAAGCTAATCTAATCTATAAGCCCCATAGACCAGGGTCATGAGCTAAGGAAAGAGAAGGATTACAAAAAAAAAAAAAAAAATCTGTCTCTTCTCTGGGAGCTGGGCCAATCCTAGAGGAAATTTAAGAATATGTAGTTTTGTCTTTGGTCCTCTGGTACTTTCTCCTAGTTCCTGGAACCCTAAGGTCACTCCCTAGTGTGGAATTACATTCAAGCCTACCCTCAACTCCAGCACCTTACACCCTGGTGAGGCATGCTCTAAAATTACTTCTCAAATTTCTTCCCCCAACCCCCAGGGAATAAATTCTTACTAAGATAAATGGTTGATTGCCTCCTTCTGCCTTTATTTACATTACTGGGATTTCAGGCTGCTTGGTGAAGTGAAGAGAAAATAATCAGGGGACCAGCCAGCAGACAGAACAGCTCTCCCATGAGCATCTTCTGGTTTTTCACAGTGCCGTTTTCCCTCCCTTTCTGAACCTGTGGATTGTTTCTAGCTCCATGGCCGTAACTGCAATAAGGAAGTCAGTGATTGGGATAAGGGATAGCCTAAGGGTAAACTCACCTAAGTTTGGGTAGTTTGTAAATGGAAAACTTCACATGTAATCTTCATCCAAAAGACGAAGTCAACAGAGGATAGTTCCAAAACCATGCAATGTTTAACAACCGGTTCTCTGAAGAAAAAGCCCTGATTTGTTGCATTTACCAATTTCCATGATGTAAATGCTCCCACCATGACTGATTTTAAGATAACCAATGTGCCATCACTGAAAATGGACTTAGGTAATTATGTACATAATCACATCTCCTGAACCAGGAAGAGCCAGCTCCAGCCATCATTGCTGGCATCTATGACAATCATGTCTTACTCCCAAGCCCAAACAGATAAGATAAACTAGAGATGGGTTTCTACCAGGAAGCTATTTTTGAGAAGAAATTGTTCATCAAAGTCTAAAAGATACAGATCAATTTTTGTCCATGCACAGCACTGCCCACTTCCCTGCCCCTGAAGTCCTTCTCTTTTCACACCTGGAACCACTTGGTTAAAGGAGCCCCCTGAGGACACAGGGGACTCCTTTCTGGTAATCATGTTCCTGGTTTGCTTTGTGTGTCCAAGTCCCTGTCTCCACAACTTGTCCATCCTCCAAGTGACTCTTGGTCCCTCGCCTCTGTCCCTAGAGACTGGTGCCCTGACTTAAGCCATTCCCTACGGCCAGAGCCCTGCTCCTTGTTGACTGGTATCCCCAAGGCTGATCCAGGCTGTGCTGTTTGGAGAAGGAAAAGGACTTCAACAAGTCTTGAGTGTCATGTTGTTTCAGGCTCCCAGCCAATGTGGGAAATGGATTATCTCTGCTTTATAGGTAGAGACTCTGAGGCCTAGACACACTCCCAACATTATACAGCTTTACAAGGGCAGAGCCAAATTTCAAACCAGATTTGTTGAAACCAAAGACCAGCTGTCTGACCTTAATACTCCCCGCAACCCCATCATACTGTTTGTATTTCGCAGGAACCTAGAGTCCAGAGGAGATGATCTAAGGATTCCACAAATATTTTATGCAAATTTTCTTTTAACATATTTTAATCATTTATGTAGAAATATACAAATTAAAGCAATATGTAAAGTCAATGTATTTTATACCAAATATGGGTAACCCATATTGACAGGTTAGTTCATGCAGACTTCAGAATAAAGCTTCCTTATTATCTTACGAATATGTAGATTTTAAAATAAAGTTTCCTCATTATCTCATTGATGTGTTTACACTTGTCATGTATAAAATTGTCATGGGAACAGAAGTGGGGCAAAAGTATTACACCGTGGCAAATGCCAGGATTTTTGGTTTATTTGTCTTACCAAAGTTGGATGTATGCCTCAGGAAGGCAGAGACTGTTCTGTTTATTGCTACATCCGAGGTGCCCAACCGAGTGCCTGGTATAGAAGGTGCTCAAGGAATTTTATCACATGAATAGGTGAGCAAATAAATGAATGAAAAGTGAAAATTAGTTTGCTGGTTTTGAAATTTTGAGGGGCTGTATGACAGAGACAGATACTAGAATATATGAGAGTTTTTAATGATATTGTTAAACATCTCATAATGTTACAACATAAATTTGGAAAGTGTTTTCTACCATACAGTTGTGATTTTAAACTGAAGAACCCATTCATCAGTTCCCTCCAGCTTGTACATTTACCAGTTAAGGGATGCAGGCCATTCTGAGAGACTGAGAGTAACTCAACTCTGGAACAAAACTATCTTACCACTTCTCTTTCAAATCTCTGGAGCAGTTTAATGGAAGAGGATACTGAGCTCATGAGACAAGCTTTCAGGAATTAATATGTACAACTATCTAGCTGTGTGAATCAGGACTTTTTCAAAATCATGAAGCTTAACAAAATGCAGACATAAATGGAATACTGAGACTGATCTGAGACTGCCAATATTACCACCCCCCCCAAAAAAAAAACTGATCTCAAAGTCTGTGTTCATCTAAACAGCCTCATTTTTCTTACTATCTGGTTACCAATGAATGAATATTATACATTTAAACTTAGAAAATCAATGCATTCCAACCAAATCTTACCTGTTTTATAAGCCAAGGTTCTTTTGTCATTTGAGAGAAATAAAGAATTTCACTGGTAACAAAAATTTAAAATTGGATAACAATGGCCCTACACGATGGTGTTTCCATTCTCCTGAACCACAGCCATTGCCTGCTCTAGGATGCTCTTTTGTGGTGTTTGGAGGTCATCCCCTATCTGCTGAAACCACCCACAGCACCTCACTCACGCGCAGCTTTGTACGTGGGATGAGTCCTCAGCCCTTTTCTGTGTACCCTAACCCACAGTGGTCAAGGCAGGGAGGAGAGCACAGGCTTGAAGCCAAGGGCCCAGGGTTTACTCCATCTCTGCCACTCACCAGTTGTGGACAAGCAACTTAACTTCTCAAACATCAGTTTCTTGAGTTGATGAAATAATCACATTAACCACTTCATTGGGTTGTTGTCAGGATTAAACAGATAATTTGAGCAAAGCATTTGTAACAGAACTGGGCAGTATTATTCTGATGATTATTTCTATTTTTATTATCATTATATTTTAGCTCTTAGGTTTAATCCACATACATAAGTCACCTTGCTTTATGTCTGTTTGATAAATGTGTTCAGAAATATCCAGGAAAATATTAATGAATTATAGCTAAACAGAAAAGTATAAAGGATTACATAATGGATTGCAGTATTGCCGAGTCTTGTCATTTCACGTTTGATTAGTACAATGTTTCAGAAAGATGCTATCCAGCCTCAGTGTTCCAAGTGGCAAGAAAGGGCCCAATCATGCAAACCATTATCACCGATGCACATTTGATCCCCACCATCATTCCTCACTGCTTATCTGTGGATTGTTTGAAAGTAGTAAAGAAAAAAAAATCCAAATGTTCCTAACTTTAAAATGTATTCATGCGCATCCAGATCCTGAGACAGGAGGGAGCTTGAGAAGTCACAGTGTCCACAACCCTGCCCCTGGGAAGGGCACTCAAAAGGTTTCTATGACCTTCCCAGGGAAGGGAAGCTACTGAAGGGAGCCCCTGAGCTGGAGGTAGGAGGAGGCTGAGCCAGGTGGTGCCCTGTGGCAGCTTCCCAGGACATGGAGCTCTGTGATCCAGACCCAAGAAACTAGAAGCAGGGGACCTCCCTGCCAGAGCCAGGCTCACTCCTTCCTGCCACCTACTGCTGAGCTTGAACTGGGATGTGGCACCACTGGATGCGTCTACCCCTCTTCCCCCGTGCAGCCCCTGGTCTCACGCTGTAGTGAGCTGGGACAGGATACCACAGAAAGCCAAAGCCATTTCTTTTTCTTTCTTTCTTTCTTTCTTTCTTTTTTTTTTTTTTTTTTGAGATGGAGTTTTGCTCTTGTTGCTCAAGCTGGACTGCCACGGCATGATCTCGGCTCACTGCAACCTCTGCCTCACAGGTTCATGTGATTCTCCTACTTCAGCCTCCTGGGTAGCTGGGATTACAAGCGCGTGCCACCACGCCCGGCTAATTTTTTTGTATTTTTAGTAGAAACGGAGTTTCTCCATGTTAGCCAAGCTGGTCTCAAACTCCTAACCTCAGGTGATCCGCCCCTATTGACCTAGCCATTGCTTCCTAAGTCAGGCTCCTACTCTGACCCTTCTCAGATACCTACCATCTGCCAGTACCCTGACCCAAGCTTCTTGCCAACAAAATCACTGCCTCACAGAGGAAAAGAAAGCTAAGAAAGGAGGCTGAGGGGCCTTTAAAAACCACTTGACCGCTCTCACTGGATAGTGACATCCCCTGGGTCTGGGCTACTCATTCACGTGCCCAGCCATCACCTACTGAGTGCCCGCTATGCTCAGGTGCTGTGCTAGACATCAGACATTTGAACGCGGAGAAAGCAGAGCACCTGAGTCAACCTGCTCATGGTATAGGGAGTGACACAGGGTATAGAGTAAGAGGGAAACATAAGTGCTGTCAAGGGCACCTCACTCACACCAAGAGTTTCCCAGGCTTGGCTCCTCGGAAAGCAGACTGACATGGAGTCAGCAGGCAGGGTTTATTAAGGAGTGTCCTTGGGACTGACCTCTGTGGAAGGGAGGGGACAGAAGCAGGGTCGGGAAGAGGGAGGATTCAATCCGTGATCAGACCCAACAGAAGTCTTGGGCAACACCATGGAGACCTCTGAAGCTAAAACAGCCCAATGCAGTTTTAGGTCTTTCTACTGTTGCATCAACCCATCATTGAATTGAGCCATACTAATAACAGGCATGAGCTTGAGCAGGGTGGCTTTCTGCAGTTGAGGCAATTCCTGAGGAGGCTGACAGCAGAGTGCTACTACTGACCACAAACCCCACAGCTGGGGCCATACATCCTTTGATAAAGGGGGATCTGGGTGGCATCAGTCAGTGTCCACCACAGGAGCCAAGAAAGGTCTAAAAGGAGGTGATTCCTGATATGAGTTAAAGGAGAAGCAGGAGTGAGCCAGGTGAGGAGCAGGGATGGAAGCTCCTGGAAGAGGACACCTGAAGGATAAAGGAGCAGGCTGTTTGGTCCCCACCATGTGTCATCAAAATGGGTGTGAGCTCAATGCCAGACACAAACTGGTTTTGAATTAGCTGTCCCATTTAACTACAGCTAAACAAGCTGCTTTTCAATTCCAGCCACTCTTCCAAATACCATTTTATGAGCCATTCACAGTTCTACACGCTGAGAAGAGTAGATGAACTGCTGGGACTGTCTTGACCCCAAAGAAGAGGCTCCCAGGCTGGGATGGAACTTCAGATGGTAGGATGACAGAGCCAGAGATGTGAGTAGGGCACAAGGGCAGCAAGACGAGCTGGAGCTGCTTGGAGAAAGTGGCCCCAGAGGCTCATTGTGTTGCTTATGGGACAGAGTCCCTTTTCTGGAGTGTGAATCTGACAAAGGGCCAGCAACCTTTTGGACCAAGCTCCCTTGGGGAAGTGTCAACCTACCAGAACCCCTGTTTCTCAGGTCACGCCAGCCTGAGTAGCAAGTGAGTCTCACAATTCTGCACTCAGGAGTGCCACCACCACGTTTCCCCAATTCTAGCTCCTTCCATGTCTACCAAACATTCTCCAAATCTCTCTAGGAAGTCCTGGGGTGATGCATGGGTGCTGCACTTTAGACATCTTGAGACATGCCCCCCTCCTCCTCCTCCTGCTCCATCCTCTTCTCCTCTTCTTTGTTCTCCAGTGCTTGTGCTGCTGTTCATAGATATCCCCTCTCAGTGTCTGCTGATGCCAGAACAGAGGAATCCAATGTTGGGTCACTCTCAGCAAAGGCCAATGTCCACAGTGAAGGCTCTACACAGTCCCTCCTTGCTCAAAGTTGCTCAGCCCCATGTCACTGAAGCTTCAACTCTCAGGGCCCTGTGCCATTGTGGGGAAACAGTCATATTTAAGAGACTGTAGGATCCAGTCAAAACCACCTCTCCCTATTGCCCTGGTTTTTTATGTTGACAACAAAATCAGGTGCCTCCATGTTCTCTTGCTTCTCCTGTGAGATAGCTTGGTACCTTGTGAAAAAAGGTCCCTGAGGACAAATCCCTGGAGTGGCGCAGCTTCTATCAAACTGGACCCAAGTTTTGTAAGGAAAAAAAAAAACAATTTTCCAGCCACTAGATAATCTCCCACAGCCCGATATCCCAGGGTGGGAAGCATTACCAAGTGTAAAATGAGGGAACCCAGGTCAGCATTGCCCCAAGGGCGTTCTGGTGATGGTAGAAAAACGGAGGTAAAATATTTGAAAAATATTTGAAAAATAAAAGATACGCCAAGTTAAACAGATTCATTTCCTATTGGACTTCTCAGAACCTTTGACATTTCAATATGCAGCGTGAATCTCCAGGAGGGGTATGTAGACACACTAGCACCCATGCTCCTGTGTATACAACCTCCTTGACTCTAGATCATCTCTGGGGCCACTGCCCTGCAGAACATATTTTAGGTCTCCAGTCAAAATGCCCCAATTGCAGAGATCATTCTGTGTCACTTCATGGAGTGGAGAATGATGAGCGAGAAACAGGACGGCTGCCTGGGTGGGGCTGCCACTACGGCCAAGGCATGAGTCACCCAAGGAAGCCAGGTGCCCCAGCTGAGGCTTTGGCTACCCAATAACTGGGATCCCAGCTCTGCTCCCTACTCTTGCTCTGCTACTGCTTCAGAGGTAGGGTTTCCCCAGGAACATTCCTGAACTAGCCAGTATTTTTTCAAGTGAAAAGGATAGAACCTCTACTCAAGCTGGTTCAACAAAAAAGTCAAGGTAAGGCTTTTATTGGCTCATGTAACTAAAAAGTCCAAAGATAAGTCTAACCTCAGGAAAAGCTTGGTCCAGAGCTTTGCTCTGTTTCCATCCCTCAATTTGCTTTCCCCAGTGTTAGCTGCATTCTTATGCACACTTTTTCTTTGCAATGGCTTTTAGAAGCTTCGGGCTTATATTCTGCTATCTTAACAATTCCCATTAGTAAATATAAAGCTTCTACTGTCCCACATTTCCTGTGAAATGCTAGACTTGCACCTCATTGGCTTGGATGGTGTTACATACCCAACACTGAGCCAATAGCTGTGGCCATGGACACGAATTTTCTAGGCTTTTGACATGTGCTGGAGAAGACATGCACTGGCCTGGCAGTGGGGAAAGAAATGGTTCCCCAAAGAAAAAACCAAGGAACAGCTTCAGGATGGGGACATGGATGCTGTACATACAGCAACATCCCACTACAATACCATTTGCTGACACAGCTTGTAGGACCTGTTCTGGACTTTGCCCTCACTCTGTAGCCTGGAAGAAGTAGCAGCAGAGGCCCTACATGAGACCCTTCCTCTCTCCTACATGTCCAGCATGACCAGTTCCCCATGTCCTGGGTCTCCAACTGCCAAGATGGTCACTTGTCCTGCTGCACTGAAGAAATGCCCTAGGTGAAAATGAGCAGGAACTGTCTGCATAATAACCACAGGGATCCTTCTAGCACCTGGATGAGCAATTTGCTCTCAGATATTTGTGGAATGAATTTGGAATTGGGGAAATGGGAGGGGGCCTGGAGGAGGAAGATAAATAAATACAACTAAAACCTAAAACCCTGTGCTAGTCATTAATTTCAACTTCCTCTGCAATCAATCCTCTCTGACAAGGAGGAAAGCCAGCTGGCTGATGTTTCACAGACTCAGATGATGCAGAGCTGAAAGGGGACCTCAGAAACTTCTAACCCAACCTTCTGCTCAGCACAAGGAATCCCCCATGTGAGCTCCCTGGTGGGGGCTTGAATACCCCCAGTGACACTTCTGTCACCATCAAACAAAGAGACCTCTTTCATAGCTAGGTAGCCTATCTTGAGCTAAAATCCACCTACCAGAAACTTTCAGCCACTGATCCTGGTTCTACCTCCAGGCACCATCAGCATGATCTGAGCCACCAGATCATGGCTTGTACTACTGCACCCCACCCAATTCCCATCTGAGGCAGGTGCCGCAAGTACAAATGGTGGCAGCCAAGCAGACATTTGTGAATGGCATCAGGCTTTATGGCCACAGCAGTAAGCCTTCCTGAATGATTGACCATAGGCCAGGATCTGAAACAGACTTTTGGCTTTTCGTCACCTTCTATTCACTATTCACCATTTGAATTTTAATTGGCTCCTTGGAATCTGATTTTACTCTGACTCTCCAACTTAATGTCAGCTGCTGTTGACCTCATTCTGGCATCACTGGACCTGATCCTGCCTTATTTTGCAGCTATAGAGGCTCTGGGCAGCTCATGATCTTTCTCTGCTGCAGTGCTCTGGTGCTGACTATCTGACTTCTCTGCTGTCTGACTATAGGCATGCCCTTCGCCCACTGATGCCTTGTGTGAATCCGAAGTCTTCTGTTCTTCTGGACAGACACAACCAGGCCAGAACATATGGCTCAGTGAGTGGAAAGTGAGCTCTACCTTAGTCCTCCCATGCCTTTTCCTTGGGCAGTGAACAACCTGCACAACTGTAAGCAGCAGCCCTGACTGACACCTCCCTAATAGGTGCTGACCATCCAGAGGCCTACTTGACACTAGCTTTCCCTGCAGGACCTCCTGGAATTCAAGGCTGGCCTCTCCACTGCCTTCTTTACTTCAATTTGCTGTCTGAGCTGCCCCAGACCCTGGGGATCCTGAGAGCTGGAATCATATTGTAATCCTCACTGTGCTCAACAGATGTTTACATGATGAACATGAGTGACAAAAAGGACAAAAGAAGCCAGCTTTCCACACCCTGGATGGCAGACCCTTGAATGAGTGAGGCTTTGCTGTATTGAATTCAGCCTGGCCTCTCTACCAAGCATTCCTTCACTCATATGTTCCATCAGAACTCATTATTTACGGGCTCCCTGTCCAGCACTCTCTGCTCCTTCCTTGACGGGCATTCAATCAGTCAGGGCTGTTGGGGGAGAAGAGAGGCAGAAGAGGATGGAGAAGACACTCTCCTTTGCAGCTTTCCCCTTTCTCCTACTGATCAGAGGCAGCCTTTGGCCTGGACCCCAGCAGACACAGCTCCCAGCCTCTGCCAGGGCTCCTCAAGTAAGAATGGCCACTCTGCAGTGAATTGATGAGCACCCACAGAGGGCCCTGAGAGGTGAACAGGCATTGCAGCACTGTGATGTGGGTGAGACACACCTCACTGTCCACCCTGCTGACGGCCCCTCCTCCTGCCCTCTTCACCTCCTCTTCCCCGCGGGCCCATGGAGGCAGACTGTCCCGGCCTGAGAATGCACCTGGCAGGGCGGGCCGCAGAAGACCCAGCCATGCGGGGCTGGGGTCTGCTTTCCCGTGAACATCACTGTCTGCATGCGGAATTACACTGCTGAGGGGCAAGCAGAATGGATGGTGGAGGCTGACAGGCCGCAAGACCCCAGAGCAATTTCACTTGGTTTTGATTCATGGCTTGTCAGAGCGCTAACCAAATATTCCATTTTCATTTTCGCTCTCCACTCTTTCCCATTGACTGGCATCATAATTGAAAACTCCAGCATGAAGAGCCGGGACCACCTGTCTGCAGGGCCCTCAACTCCGCCTGCTCCGAATGTCTTGCTCCTCAAAGAGGAGGGCAGAGGGAAAAATCAGCAAACAGATGGTGTGAGGATTAGATTCACGTGAACCAGCCTCGGCTGACTCTCAGCTGTCTCAGCTTGAGCAACCTTGGCCTCTCCCATCCTCCGCTCTGCCTTTTGAGCTTATTTCTATTTGTTTGCTCAACTATAAAAAAGGATGCAGGGCCAGAAAGATAGGCTGAGTTTGAAATCACTCTTTTCACTCTCTATTTGAAGGTCTGCCGAGAGTTGAAGCTGGCAAGAGGAGAGTTTTAGAAGATGGAGTCAATCAAACTTGGGGAATTTTTTAAATTTCCTTTTCTCAAATAAATCTCTTAAAGGCTGGCACCAATCACAATAACACCTAACATTTATTGAGCACCTACAACTTGCCAGGTGCTGCTCTAAGAATTTTAAATAAATTAGCTCATTGTATCTTGGCAAGAACACTATGTACAAGGTACTATTTTTATCCCCATTCCACAGATGGGGACACTGAGATCAAGAGATGCTGAGGAGCTTGCTTAAAGTCAAACAGTGAAGAACTATTCAGGAAGGATTTTGAGTCTTAACGCCTATGCCATGCTTCCCAGCACTCAAAGGAGCAAGATCTAAAATAGACGGGCAATGGGCATATGACATACAAATGATAAATATTTATTTTAAATGGAAGTGAATATAAGAGTTTTTGTCAGTACAGTAAGAGGTGAAAACGGTGCACGAATTTCAGCAGTCCCTGACTGTTGGAGGAAAAATGGTTCAGCTGCCCCAGTTCTGGGGTCCAGTTGGAAAGGGTGGGGAAGGAACAGAAAGAATTGAAAGGTTCTGAGCCAGCATGGGTAGAAACGTGATATATGTAGAAGCAGGAGCTGTCAATACCTCTGGGTTCCACTGGTCATTGTGTTGTGACCTCAGCAGGTCAGCTGCCTGGCAAGGGAATGCAGCTGAGGCTGGGAAGGCCGGGGACAGATAATTGAGCAGACTGGGTGCCTGTGGACCCACACCTGGTCAAGTCAGAATGCCATTCAATGGGGTGCTGTGGCTGGGGTGGGAGTGGATGACTGCCAGGAAGAATGAAAATTTGAGGCAGGGACTCAGCCATAGGCACCCATCCACATGGCTGAGAGTAGGAGGGTACAAGATACCATACCTGGTAGAACAAAAGTTACCCAAGACAGTGCCAGTGATTGAGTTCCTCAAGTGCCTCAGGATGGGACCTCAAATCTATACTTTTATCAGGTACCCCAAATAATTCTGTTCGTCAGCCAGGCATGGAAACTATATAGCAGTAGAAAAATGAAGGTCTGAAAGTGTTACATTTTCCCGTTTGCCAGTCCCCAGTTTGCTTGCCTGGGCCATGCTTCCTCCATTAGCCTATACAGGCTGCCTCCCCACTCCCTGGATTTAGGGCAGTTAGTAATTGGTTAGCCCTGAACCCTGAATCCAGCAAGTTTTAAATTTAAAACTTCACTAGCTTTCTGCCACAGTTCTACAACCTGACACCCAGTCTTCCCCAGCTCTTAGAGCCTCATGACACATGACTGAACCCCACCTAACCCTGCTGCCTAGATGCTGCAAGCTGATACAGATGCCATGTCCTGCTGGGTCAAAGACAGAAAAGGAGGATTTCCTGTGTGTGTCATGTTGTCCCTGTCCCAAGTTGTACTAGTTCCCTATTGCAGTTCTAACAAATTCCCACAAACATCATGGCTTTGGAGGTCAGAAGACTGAACTGGGTGGCACTGGATTAAAATCATGGTGTCAGCAGGGGGATTTTCCTTCTGCCTTCTCCAGCTTCTCAAGGCACCCACATTCCTTGACTTGTGGCCCCGCGTTGTTCTGGCCTCCACTTCTGTTTCATATCAGCTCTCACTCTGGCCCTCCTCCCTCCCTCTTATCATGACCCTTGAGATTACATTTCGCCTACCCAGATAATCCAGGATAATCTCCCCATCTCAAGATCCCTAATTTAATCACAGCTGCAAAGTCCCTGTTGCCATGTAAGATAACGTATGCCCAGATGCTGGAGATTAAGATGTGAATGTCTTTGAGGGAATATTATGTTGCCTACCACAAAGTTAATAATGCACACACTCACTTTTGCTCCTGTGCTGGCGAGGGATGTAAAAGCAGGGAATGTAAGGACTGGGCACACAAACTCAGGCAGTTTGAAGGTGGAGGAAAGGCCACCTTGCCCAATAGTGAAGATGACCAGGCTGCTCCTGGACCGAGTCAGGTGAGTGGAGACAACAGCAGAGGGCCCTAGTGTGTTTGGGGGTGGGTGTGACTGTGTGTGCACGTGTGTATACATGTGTTGGGGAAGTGCTTATGTGAGGCACTGAAAGCAATGCTGAAAACACCCCCCCACACCCCCCCAAGAGAGAACAAGAAGATGGCACCCGGCACCCTTCTTGTTTCAAATGGCATAATAAAAGCATGCATCTCAGACTCCCAGAATTCATTGCTGAATTAATTTCTCCATGGAAGCCCAAGAATTCGGGAAATTCAGCCTTCCTCATCTCAGAAACAGAGGTCTGAAGAAAACAAATTGCTGTTTGTTGTCTCAGGCTTGACTGCTGTTAACTGCCTCTGAGAGGCAGGGCAGCGGTCGGCTGTCAGTCCCTCAGCAGCCTGACACAGGGCCTCTGAATATGGATTCGCTGATGAGAATGGAAACGCTTGGAGCCTTTTGTAACAAGCTCTTCTGCTCTCTGTGTGAAAACATCCTTCCTTAACTCCTCCTCTTGAGCACACCGGGTGGGAAAGCCCCTGCAGAGGCACTCTGGGCCTGGCTGCGTCTGGCCGGCCCCCATAAATCACGCCTGCACAATAAAGATGCTCTATGGAGGCCATTAGAGGCCTGGGGAGCAACGGCGCAGGAGTGGATGCCCAGCAAACGGGAGGGGAGCAGGAAGCCTCCCAGACAAGGGAGCTGCCCTGTCAGCTCAGGAGGATCCCTGGGAAGGGGGACAGGGCCACCATGTGGCACAACTCCAGGAGGCACCACTGACATTGACAGGGCCCTGGAGGAGCAACGGGAGTGGTTTCTGCAAAGCCGACACAGCACAGCTCTTCCTCCAGAGGTGTCCAGCCAGGCTCCAGAGCAGTCCGCGTGCCCAGACCACTCACTCTGGGAGGGGCATTGCAGGCGTCTCTGGGTCCAGGAGGCTCTTGGTTAACCCCTACACTTCTAGAGTAAGGATGAAGCCCCCTCCCAGGGATTTCAATAGTTCTTCAGAGAAAGCATCTGAATTACCCAACTGAGGGCTCAAACTCATTTGAGAGCTTGCAAGATGGAGGGGGACAATTTTCATTCTCTTTTAAATGAAGTCAAATTTATATTTTATTTCTGAGGAGTTTTGTTTATTTTCCTACCTATGACTTTAGATTTTTTTCCTCCATGTACCTCCTATTTTGCGATCAATTTTATTTCTTAAATATTCCTCCCCTGTCCTCTTCTTTTCCCTCCTTCATATTCCATAATTTCTTCTCAGCTCCTGAAAATATCTCCTCTCCCGAGAGATTTCCTTTTCCTCTTTCCAAACCATCCCCTAAATACATGTTTTAATAAGCTCCCAACACTGATCTCCTTACAAATCATTCTTTGCCAGTCTGCAATTGAACCAATGTCTTGGTTAAAATGAAAATTCCCCAGGGCACACAATAAATAATAAAAAAGAATAACATAATCGAGACGGTTATTATTCTGAGCAGAAGAAAATAATGTGAAGCAGTTGGACTGTACTTCGTGAATCTTATGCTCAAAATGCAAACATGAGAGGAGGTGGTGGGCAGGAGCCTCGCTCCGCAAGCCCTCGCCCTTCTGGGAACTCTAAGCAGCAGCATATGTTGAGGGGACTGATCTTGGGAAATGAAACATGTTTTCTCACAAAGACCTGCCTTTTGCAAGATGTAGGGAGTTACTCTTGGAGAAGGAAGCAACCAATATAAAATAAGACTCGTGCAACGTTAACAAATATTTAGCACCAGGCACTGCACCACACACTGGGATTACAAGGAGGACAGACACAGCAGTGTGGCACTTGCAGGTCTCAGGGATGAGAATTAAGGGGAAGCAGAATTTCATGGTGACACAGGCATGATTTAGAGTTAGAGACACAGGATTTCAGCCCTGGCTCTGTCTATGAAACTTTGAACAGATTGCTTACCCTCCCCATGTCTCAGTTTCCTCATCTGTAAAATGGGCATAGTAAGATGATTTACTATTGTTGTGAGGATGAAATGAAATCATTCCTACGAACACCTGAGTATAGTCCATGTCACAGAGTGGGGACTCACTAAATGATCAACCCAATGTAAGTGTCAATAGTCCTCATAACTAATAGTCCTCATAAACTAAAAAGTGAAGCCCTCTGGACCCTGAGGACAAGACTCGGGGACTTCAGGCAGGGTTAAAGTGACAGAACACAGGACAATACACAGGATCCCAGATGCCTGGCTAGAGCAGGACCACAGAACCCCCAACGTGAAGTCTCACCCAGTGCTCCATCCCTGTAGGCTAAAAGGCTTTTCTGCAGCATTGGGCACTTCAAAACATAAATGCCTATAACCCTCCCAGTTGCCAGACAGAGGGGTAGGGGCCCCTCTCATGGTGAGGTCATGACCAGGTACAGCCTTTCAGTTTGTCAGGACACTTCCCAGCATTGCTGCTCCTGGTATTTAATGCTGTTTTATTTCGCAGGTGAAACTCTGAGGCACAGAGGAAAGTGGCCGGAGGCAACAAGATAAGGCAGACTTCTGCCCATTGTCTGGATAGATGCAAACACACCTACTGCAATAGGAGGCGGCAAGAGATTCCTGGATGAACCTGAGGGTCCTATTGCACAAGTAGCAGGAAGATCTGGCCCCCTTGGCAGGTACAAAGCAACCAAGGACAAGTAGGTGTGCTCTCCCAGTAAAGGAGGTTTTGTCTCTCAGTCCAGTGAGGTTTAGTACAGACTGACTCACCAGCAGGATGCGGGAGAGGCTGGGTCCTGACTGCTCACTAGCCAGGGCTGTGGGTCTAAGACAAGTCACTTCTGCTCTCCAGGCCTGGGTCTACTCGGCATTGACTTGATTAGAATCAGAGTCTCCGGCTCACAGATCCAGGTGGCAGAGTGGTGCCTGCCTAGCCTCCCTTCTCACCCTGCTCCCTCCCTCTCTTTCTCTCTCCTCTCTTTCTTCCAATGCTTTTGGATACCTTTAATGGACTTTCTTGTCCTCCGTTTCCTCACAGGTTCTGCCATTCCAAATTGTCTTACTCCCATCTCTGTCATTCTTTATTGCCTACCTGGTCCCCAAGACATTTGAATTTGCAACCTTGGACAAGATTTCCTCCAGGACCTTGCTACTCAACATGCGGTCCATGGACCAGCAGCACTCCAGACATCTGCCAGCATACACCAGAGTTTGTTAGAAATGCAGAATACCTGGTCTCACTCCAGATGTGTTGAAGTGGAAGCTGCATTTTAATAGATTTATGTGCACATTAAAGTTTGAGACGTGTGGGCCAGTCCAGGAGATACCCTCTGAGATCCTTCACAATCCAAGCCCATGTTTCCTCTGCTCCTCAGGGCACATAATGCATCTGCCCCGTCCATACCCCCTCCAAAAGCGGATCATCTGGGTACAGAGCATTGATGAGTTTCCACCGAAGTGTAAGAATGCTTTCAGGAATTCTCCCTTATACGGATGTTCTCGCCTTAGCATGGTCTTCAGGAAGATCGCTTTTCAGATTTGGTGCCTCAAAGATGGGCAGTTAAACTTCTACTGAAATCACAGGCTTGGTGCTCTCATGGAAAACTGGTGATGCTGGAGAGAAATGCAGACGTGGCAAATTTTAATCCTGCCGAAACATAATCAGCTTTTGCTTCTGCAGCAATTAGCATAATATTACCGATAATGTTTTACATGGCAATTTTGCTGTAAACATTTGTGCTAATTTGCCATGACCTAATTATTTTATGACATATAATTAGGAAGTATTTTTTCAAGTCGAAATATTTTTGTTTTATGTTTCTATAATCCTTTTCTAGAAAAAAAATTGAAAATCAGCACTCCCACAAGTGGAAACACACAATTCTCTCTTAGCTGTTGTTTGTGACACTTTATTTCCCTAAATAGGAGGAATTCCCTAGTGCTGGCACACTGATGATCATGCATTTCCTTGTGACTAATTTGAATTGGGCGTCATTGAATCCGCCCACTCCGTTATTACACCAGGAGATTGTCGAATTCATGCTGCCAGCCTCCTCCCAACACCCACTCATTCCCAAACATACAAACACTCTCACTCTGGCAGGGGAGGTGGCTAATGCTTGCAATGAGAGAAGGAGGGTTGGGTATCATTTTAAATGAATGTGAAATCTTTGGCTAAGAGAAGAACACGAACGTTGTATTATCCTCCCTTAGACAGATTGTTCCCAATGTGCTCTTAATAGCCTCCTCCCATCCACAGGATGCCGAAGTGAACAGCCTCAGCCATATCTTCCATCCCCACTCTCTCCCTAGTTAGAGGTCTGCAAGCTTTGTTGTGTGTATTCTCCTGGGGTGTGACAGGTGAGGAGGAGGGTGATGCCTTTCTTCTGCCAGGGTCATCGTGAAAACAGTCATGTCATCCATCTGGCCTGGCGGCTCCTGCTGTTACCCACTCCAGGGCAGGTCTGCTTAGCAGTGGGTAATGAGATCACAGACCTTCAATGGTAGGCAACACCATCTAACCCCAGGCACCTGGAATAGACTCAGGAAGACAGCCAGGCTGTGGAAGGTTGACTATGCCAACTAGGGTCACCTTTTGAGGCAGGTTGAGGCAAGCCAGAGAATACCCTGAAACTCATACCCCAATTTTTCCATGGAAGAGACAAGGTCTCAAAACACTGGGCCACAGAAGTAAGGGCTAGAGGCTAGAGACCAGGGAGGGTGAGGGCAGTCAGTGCCATGAAAGCAGAAAGCAGGAGGCACCAGGGTGACCATGGCAGGCACTTCCAGGAAGAGGCACAGATATGTGTCCCCAGAGGAACTCCTCTAGGACAAACTTCACAACATGGGATCATCCTATGCCCAAGTAGAGTGGAGAAGAGCCTAAACCCTGGAATGCATCGTTCCAAATCCTGGCTCCACCACTTACTCGATGTGCCAACTGGGGCAAGTTCTAAACATCTCTGTGCCTCCTTTATTGACTCTTCTGTAAAATGGGAATAACAGTGATATTATCTATCCTCCAGGGCTGTTATGAGGATTACATTAATATTTATAAAGCCCTTACATAACAGACATTATGTAAGTTTTTACGAAGTAAAATAAAATTTCTTACTCTTATAGATTCCCACCAAGACAGGAACAGAACCTGCAAGGAACAGGCACCCACGAAACTGACACAAGTGAGCAGCAACATATGTCAGATTCTTTAATGATTATTGAGCTAATAATTGTTTAAAATTTGTTGCAATAACTAGTTTTTTGTTGAATGGATAGAACATTTACAGAGCATATACTCTGAGTTAGGCCCTGGTCATGTCCTTGGGGAATACAAAGATGAATCAACAGGAACTCACAGTGTAGCAGAAGTAGGTACACAAACCAATAGTTGCACATCAAAAGACGAAATTAATATGCACAGAGAGATCACAAAAAAGGAAACAGGGTTAGCACAAAAATCTACAACAGGTTCCATGTTACTATTTTTAACATTTTAAACTATAGATTTTAGCATACTTAAAAGTTTGTATCAACTTTATTAAGGAAAAATTTATGATCCATAAAATTCACAGATATTAAGTGCACAATACAATCAATTTTAACAAATGTATATGGTCACATAAGCACCATCACAATGACAATATAGAATATTTGCATCACCTCACTTAAATCACTTTTAATAATGCTTTGTTGATACTGTGTTAAGTGAAAGAAGCAAAGTACAAAACTTCATGTAAGTTATAGTTATAAATGTGTGTGTGTGTGTGTGTGTGTGTAAATGGGCATAGGGGAAAAACAGAAGGAAAAAAATTGTAAATAAGAATTACAGCTGATTTATTATTTTTCTCTCTAGTTGCTAAACATGATGACATGAGTATACAACTCACATGGAAATAAGTGAGTAGCTTCCAGCTATCTGATGTTGTAGAGGTAAGAAACCATGTGACACACACACACACAAAAACGTCACCTGAGCAGGGTCTAGAAGGATGTAGAGTTTTCTAGGTATGTGGCAAGAGGAGTGGGAGAAGGAAATGCCAGTCCGAATAAACAGTATGAGCAAGAGCACAGTGGTGTGAAGGGGCACAGTGTTTTCAGGCAACCTGGTGATTCTGTGCAGCTAGAGCAATGTAGGAGGGAAAGAGAGAGTCTGGGGTCAGATAATAAAGGATCCAGATTATGAAGTTCCCTACATGTGACTACAAGGACTTTGAGTTTTGTTTTATCAGGTATTGAAGGACCATCAAAGTGCTTTCAACTGAGCAGTGAGCCTACCAGAATTACATCTTAGAATAATCACTTGGTGAGCAGTGAGGAGGAGAAGCTAGAAAGGTTGAGCTCTGTGGCACAGTGACCAGTTACAGGTTCTTGCCAAAATCTAGGTGCAAAATGAGAGGCGCCTGAATTCAGGAAGTGACCCTGGAGATGGAGACAGGTAGACAGACTCTACAGACCTTGCAAATAGACTGGATATGGGGATAAAAGACCAAGTGGATATTTGTGCTATGCACTAAAATAAGACTGGGAGTAAGACAAGGGCAGGTTTAGGAGTCAGATATTCAAGATTATTCAATATTATCTTCTGGTGCCTATTAGACACTCAAAGGCAGATGTCAAGGAGGGAATTGAGTTTTTGAATCTGGAGCTCAGGAGAGAAGTTTAGGCTTAATACATACATGTGGGAGTCCTTTGCATAAAAATTTTATGTATATTCCAGAGACTGGATGGGCTCTGTTTTGTTTACCTAATACTGTGTAGCAAACCACCCACAACTGAGTAGTGTAAAACAAAAGCTATTTTATATGCTTACATATTCTCAAAAATTATGTAGGACAGGAATTGAGGCATGACACAGCAGAAATGCTTGCCTCTATTCTACGATGTCTGGTTCCCTAAATGCAAGGGATGTCTGAAAAGAGGTGAGTATATGGGAGGGTATAATTGCACAGAGAGCGTTTCAGCAGGCACAGAGTAGAACGAGAGATGTGGAGTCTGATTAGTAGATGTACAAAATAGTTTGGAGATAAGACTATAGGAGATTATGGATGCCCAGGGATGATTTGATTTTTGCCAGTTAAACAGGGATGTATGGACTAGTGGAAATGATGGGACTGGTCCTAATAGTTCTTGGAGGACGGTGGATAACAACAGTTATTGCTGTGGTCCTAAATGCATCCCTCAGTGGTGTAGAAACATAGAGGATGGCAGGTCTCCAAGGCCTGGCCTGAATCACTGTGTATCTGGGAGGAAGAACTCTGTGTGATTCATTGAAGCTAATAATGCTCACAGGGAGAAATTAAATTAAATGTGATTCCTCAGCTATGCATAGGGTATAGGATAGGAATAGGCATAGAATGGAGAAGGAATAGGATGAGAGTGTCTGGTACCTGGGGTTTGGGGGAGAGTGGGGAAAGGTAGGATGGTTCCACCAAAATAGGAATGGAGGTAGACTCTATGGTAGTGAAGGTGAAGATGTAATCCCTTTGTGTATGAATAGGTTCATTAGCAGCTGTGTTTCCTGTGGATGGGGATTGATTAACTGTCCTCAGAGGACTCAGTATGGAAGCCGAGGGATCAAGACGAAATGCTATCTTGTGTACTGATGCTAGTTTACGTCAAAGTTTAGGGCCCACCAAAGAGAAGATACCCTGATAAGCAATGCATGTTTTCAGTCAAGACCTCTAAAATGTTCTGCCTTCGGTTTAAAGGCAGTTGAGAATAAATGAGCCCTCTAAAACAGGAAACCAAACTTTGAAACATTTTTATCCACTATTAGGTAAAGGTGACCTTCCCTTAACTTAATTACTTCACAGAAGAGAAATTTTAATCCTCTGCGGAGGAAGATAATGTCGAACAGAACTTCTATAATTTCTCATATACATTTTCCAGCATTCCATAAAATATAACCAGGCATGACAGGAGTCAGGATGAAATTTTCAAAGCTGAAGAGGGAAAAAAGAGAAAGAAACAAGCCTACAGGTGAATACTTTGAAACTATTAGATTCAGATTTTTTAATAATTAAATTAATAGTCATTAAATTTAATATTTAATATTAAGATGTACAAGAAAATAGATATCAAATGGAGAATTATCAGAATTGATAAAATGAATCAAATGTAAATTTTTTCTTTTTTTTTTGAAACTGACAAATACAATGACTGGAATTAGGAATTAAACGTATGAGTTTAAACAGTAGATTAGACACAGCAGAAGTCTAGATTAATAAACTGGAAATATCAGGACAATAAAAATAAACAACCTGAAACATAAAACAACACAAATGGTAAATACAGAAAAAAGTAATGAGGTATATGGAACAAGTAGAAAAACTTAACATATGTGTAGTTGAGATTCCCAAAAGAAAAAGGAGAATGAGGCAGAAGCAATATTTGAAGAGAAAATGACCAAAACTGACAAAAGATACTGATACGAAGATTCAAGGATCTCCATAAGCCTCAAATAGATGAAATATAAGTAAAAGCATGCATGCAGAAAATAGGAAAACTACTTGCTGTGGTTTGAATTTTTGTGTCCGTCTAAAATTCATGTGGAAAGTTAATCCGCAATGTGATAGTATTAAGAGATGGGGCCTTTGGGAAGTGATCAAGTAGGAAGGGATTTGCCCTCATGAATGGAATTAATGCCCTTATAAAAGAGACTGCAGAGCTCTCTGGCTCTTTTATCTCTTCTGTCATGCAAGGATACAGCCAGGATTAATCCCTTTTTGCTCCCTTATACCGTGTGTGGATGCAGCAAGAGGATATCATCTTAGAAGCAGAGAGCAAGCTTTACCAGCACCAAATGTACTGGCACCTTGATGTTGGACTTCCCAGCCTCCAGAACTATGAGAAAATTAATTTTTATTTCTAATTACCTAGTCTCAGGCATTTAATTATAGCAGGACAAATGGACTCAGACCCTACAATGAACCCAGGCCAAAAAAAATATCAAAAAAATCTAAAAATGCAACAAAAAAAAAAAAAAAAAAAGACCTAATAAGACTTACATGTTACTTTTAATGGAAATTATGGGAAAAGGAAGACTATAAATGACATATTTAAAGTATGAAAGGAAATGAGTCTTAACTTAGAATTCTACACCCAAAAAATATAACCTTCAAAAATAAAACAAAATAAAGACATTTAAGGCAGGCAAAAATTGAGAATATTTGTTATCAGGAGGCCAACACTAAAATAAATAAATACTAGAAGAAGTTCTCCAGCAAAAGGAAAATGGCCTTATATAGAAACAGGCAAAATGGAAAGGAATAAAGAGGATTCAAGAGAATGAATACATGGATAAGACAAAGTAAATATTGACTTTAAAATAATGTCTTGGATGAGTTTAATATATAAGTAGAACTAAAATGTATTTTTGTGGAAATTGACAGGCTGGATTTAACATTTATATGAAAATGCAAAGTGCCTGAAATAGCCAAGACAATAGAGTTAGAGTACTTTTCCTACTAGATAGCAAGATTTTTATAAAGCTAAGATATTTAAGACTGCAAAGAATGGTGCCAGTATACACAAATGAAGCAATCTCATTAAACAGAGAGTCTAGGAACAGATTTGTTCATATTTAGTCACCTGATTTATGACAAAGATGTGACTATGATTTCTGTGGGGAAATTATTGTCTTTTCAATTAATATTGCTGGGCCAACTGAATATTTTCATGGGGAATAAAAGAATCTTGACCCCAATCACATCACTTACAAAAATCAATTCCAGATGAATCATGGACCTAAATATGAAAGGTAAAACAATAAATCTTCTAGAGGAGATAACATAGGAGAATATATTTATAATCCTGAGCTAGGCAAATACGTCTTAAACAAGATACGAAAAGTGCTAACCTTAAAGGTAAAGATTGATACATTTGGGAGAAGATATTTCCAATATGCATATCTGACCAAGAACTCGTGTACGTGTGTATGTGAGGCCAGCATCATCCTGATACCAAAACCTGGCAGAGACACCACATATAAAGAAAATTTCAGGCCAATATGCCTGATGGACATTGATGCGAAAATCCTCAATAAAATACTAGCAAACCGAATCCAGCAGCATGTCAAAAAGCTTATCTGCCATGATCAAGTCGGCTTCATCCCTGGGATGCAAGACTGGTTCAACATACACAAATCAATAAAAGTAATCTATCGCATAAACAGAACCAATGACAAAAACCACATGATTATCTCAATGGATGCAGAAAAGGCCTTCGATAAAGTTTAACACCCCTTCATGCTAAAAACTCTCAATAAACTAGGTATTGATGGAATGCATCTCAAAATAATAAAAGCTATTCATGACAAACCCACAGCCAACATCATACTGAATGGGCAAAAGCTGGAAGCATTCCCTTTGAAAACCGGCACAAGACAAGGATGCCCTCTCTCACTAGTCCTATTCAATATAGTTTTGGAAGTTCTGGCCAGGGCAATCAGGCAAGAGAAAGAAATAAAGGTATTCAAATAGGAAGAGAGGAAGTCAAATTGTCTCTGTTTGCAGGTGACATGATTGTACATTTAGAAAACCCCATCATCTCAGCCCAAAATCTCCCTAAGCTGACAAGCCACTTCAGCAAAGTCCCAGGATACAAAATCAATGTGCAAAAATTACAAGCATTTCTATACACCAACAATAGACAAACAGAGAGCCAAATCATGAGTGAACTCCCATTCATAATTGCTACAAAGAGAGTAAAATACCTAGGAATCCAATTTACAAGGGATGTGAAGGACCTCTTCAAGGAGAACTACAAACCACTGCTCAGGAAATGAGAGCAGACACAAACAAACGGAAAAACATTCCATGCTCATGGATAGGAAGAATCAATATTGTGAAAATGGCCATACTGCCCAAAGTAATGTATAGATTCAATGCTATCCCCATTAAGTTACCATTGACTTTCTTCACAGAACTAGAAAAAACTACTTTAAATTTCATATGGAACCAAAAATGAGCCCTTATAGCCAAGACAATCCTAAGCAAAAAGAACAAAACTGGAGGCATCATGCTACAAATTAATTTTTTTAAAAAGACAGACAACCTAGGAAAAAGTAAACAACAAACTTGAACAGGATGTCCAGTAACCAAGTGGCCCACAAACACATGGAAAGTTGTCCACCATTAATGGTGGGTAGAAAACTGAAAATTAAAATCACAATGAGGTACTACTACATATCCGCCAGAATGGCTAAAATGACAAGGACTGACAATACCAAGTATTGACAAGGATGCAGAGGAACTGGAACTCTCACAAACTCCTGTTGGAAAAGTAAATTGATACAATCACTTTGCAAAATTGTCAGTATCTACTGAAGCTAAATATACACATGCCTTATAACCCAGCAATTTCACCTCTATTAATATTACAGAAATGAATGCATACATTCCATAAATGACTAGGAAAGGGCATGACAGAAGCTTCTAGAATGCTGGTAAAGTATATCTTTACCTTAGTAGAGGATATATAAGTGTGTTCACTTTGTAAAAATTGATCATCTATATTCTTATGCTTTTTCCTGTTGTACTTTTGTAAGTTATACTTCAACAAAAATTATTCAGAAAGGACTGGCACCCTAAACCTTATACCCATTAAAAAAAAAACAAACAAAATTACAAACCTTTGAAATTCAGATGACTAGAAGCTAGACAGATGGCACAAAATAGAGACTCGAAACAGACATTCATATTTAATCACTTAACTGAAAAAAGTGTAACTGTATTTCTGTGAGGAAGTCATGGTATTTTCCATTTAAATTGCAAGGCTGAGGTTTAAGAAAAAGAATGAAATTTGAGGCCAGAGCTTTTCCCAGATCTTGACTAACATTCAGATGCTATGAGTCTCTGAAATCTTAGTCTGTGACTCTTCAGTGGAACAAAAGACTAGGGTTATGAGGGGAAAGGACCATGTAACTTTATCCAATAGATTGTATGCATTGCCTGGCCCACAGTACCGAAAGGTTTGTCATTCCCTGCTGCCTTGTCCTGGTTCCTTGGCTGTAGTTTCTTCACCAATCAGGTCCTTGGTTTAAACCTTCAGAATACTCATCATCTCTGGCAGGTATGAGTTCTGTCCAGGATATGCCCCCTGAGACAGCACCACGGCTTTTGGAGCAGAACAAAAGTAGTGCTATCTATATGAATGATGAAAGCATTATGTGATTTCCAAAGGGAAGATGCAGACCATGAACAGCCTTCACTGTCACCAAAGCAGCTGTAATCAGAAGACCTATAAATATCTACTACACAGCATCTTCATGAGAAGTTTTTCCTCTCCTAACATTGACTCCTGCTAGCAAACAGGGCAGTTTCCAGTTCCCAAAAAAGGGCCTCCTCAGCTGAACAGAGGCTGAACTTAAGCAAGTGTTTCTCTTCATAGCCGGAGCCTGGAGTATCATCACTGTGGGGCTACCTCCAGGGAAGCCAGGCCCAAAGAAGCAGAAGCTGCTGTTGCTGTGGTGACAGAAAAGCATACAAAGTGAAAGCATCGGACCGTAAGTTCTCATGTCTGGGGGAGAGTCTCCCTCAGTGGATGCACCTGGGAAGAGCCCTTCAAGATACAGAACATGCAAACTTTCAAACCTGTGCTGTTACTCTATGGACGCATCTGGGGAGTTTCCAGGCTAGTTGTGTCCTAAGAAAGTAGGGATTCTCTGAACACTCACTCTCTTGCTTTCCCGCGTCTGCATATTTCCTCCCATCATTTCTTCCTTTCAGAACACCTTTCACCTCTCCCTCACTAGGTATAAAAATCCATACCCCACTCCTGGGCCCAACCAACATGGCACCTCATTCCAAAGCTTCCCTCAACCTCTGTCTGACCTAGTCATGTCACTACTTCAGTGCTCTTTGCTGCCTTCAGAATAGAATCTAAGCTCTCCTGACCACCTATAGTGTCATTTGTTACCTGGCGCAGTGCTAATTTTGACTACTTTACTCCATGAGGACAGAAGCCTTTCTGACTCCCTTCTCCTCTTCGCTTGGCTTTGCATAGGGCTTGGCACATAGGAGCCAATATTAATCAACTAACTAAACAAACGGCAAACAAAGTTAAATGTATCCAAACAGAAAACTGCAGAGGACGCATGCATTCATCTCAAATTATTTCTGAGCAATAATACCTGGAAACCAATATTACCTTTCCCTAGAAGCATAACTCTACAAGATCTCCAAGTTAGAAAGAGGCCCCAAAGATCACTGCCTCTAGGCTGACCCTCCAGCCTTCGTTAAGACTAAAATTCACACCTTCCTTGGGATATCCAGAGGAGAAAATTATAACCAAGAAGATAGATCTTCAGGGTGGGGAGTGTGGAGCAAATCTCTTTCTCCTCTGGGTGGGTAGGTAGGGGCTTCATTTCTTAGCTCTCAGATAAGAATAAAGAAAGAGCATTCATTTATTCACCGTTCTGAAGAATGGTGTGGCCAGTGGGGAAATGGACATAGTCATGTGTGCCAATAGCTTTGTTCATAACAAAATATATAAATGAAATTTCATGGTGACAAAGAAAGGCTCTCCCAACATTACCTAGCAAGTCTAGAAGGGGACATTGATGCAAGCACAAGTACAAGGCAGTATGTTAGATGCTATCATCACAATGTGTGCAAAAAGCTATGGAAGTCTGGGGAGGGAGGCATGACCAAGTTTACCTGGAAGAGGCAAAGGGAGGGAGTAGCTGAGCTGAGTCCTATGGATCAGGAGGGTCAGGTGAAGGGAGCAACACTGCTAAAGCTAGAAAGAGCAAAAGGCATGGTTGAAGAAAAGTAAGGATTCAGTGAGGCTGGAGTATAGAGTACAGGATGAAATTTGGCAAAAATAAGGCAAGATAAGGAGATGGTTGCCAAGTAGGCTTTAAAAATCATGCCAACTTTGAACTTGGTCCTGAAGGCAGTGGGCAGTCTTTAAGCTGGACTAAGGTGATTTGTGGAAGATAACCAGACATCAGAATGGGAAACTGACTGAAATCAGATAGTCACAGAAGCAGGAAGACTGGCCCAAGGCTTTTCACTCAGTTCAGTAGAGGGTAGGAGGCCTGCGCGTGTCTGGGACAGTAGGCTGTATTTGAGAAACGTGAGTTTAGAGAACTTGATAGAGATCCAGGACCTGTTGGTGAGAGGATGAGGGAAAAGAAAAGCAGGATGGCTGACATTTTTGCCTTGAATAACAGTGAAATAGTGGTCTCATTCACAGAGACAGGGAAAACAAAAAGAATAAAAGACACAAGGGAGACAATGAGTTGAGCACTGAACCCGATGAGCGTGAAGTGGTGTTCTGCATATGACTGGGTATAGACTTAGGGACCATGGGTAAGTAGTAGCTGGGCCTAGGCTCTCCATCTCCTCACCCATATCTCTACCCCTTCACAGCCCTCCTTCTCACTCCCACCCCACTTTTCCGATTTTGGCACTGAGGTGTCCTGTTAACTCATTTTATCTTGGATTCATCCTGGACACCCTGGGAACACATCACCTTTCCAGTCCCCTTCCTCAAACCTCTACTGTCCTCAGTCACACCGTAGTGACAAAATAATAAACTCCAAATATGTCCATGTGCTAATCCCTGCACCTGTGAATATGTTAACCTATCTAACAAAAGATTACGTGATGTGACTAAAGGTAAGAACCTTGAGATGGCAGAGGAGCCTGGATTATGCAGGTAAGTCCAATCCAATCCCATGAGTCCTTAAAAAACAGGGAACCTTTCCAAGCTGCAGAAAACCAGAGTGATGGCAGCATGAAAAGTACTTAGCTCCCTGTTGCTAGCTTTGAAGATGGAGGCGCCAAAGAATGTAAGAAGCCTCTAAAAGCTGGAAAAGACAAGGGTACAGATTCTCCCCTAGAGCCTCCAGGAAAGAACACAGGTTTTCAAATGCCTTGATTTTATTTAGTCCCATGAGACTCACATTAGCTTTCTGACCTACAGAATTGTAAGATAATAAATTTGTTTAAAGCCACCAAGCTTGTGATAATGTTACAGCACCAAAGGATAATTTGTTGCAGCAGAAATACCCACCAATATCTACTCCTCTCATTTCACGGATACTCGGCAAATCTAATTCCCTACTGGAATCAATTGACAACTTTGCAAAAACGTCTACAGGAAAGAGATGCTTAGGGTGCCCTTTTAAGATCAGCAGTTCTGGAGTTCCTAGAGGGCCAAGGACTTCATAATAAAAGCAATTCCTGTCTCGGATCTGGATGAGATAACCTGGTGAGAGAGTAAGGATTGAGATGGGAGAGAGCCCTGGGCAAGATGAAGACAGGCCAGTATATGAGGCAGGGGTGTAGGGAGAGGGAAAGGAAGGATCAAGATGACACAATGTCAGCAAAACCAGGAGAGGACAGCATTTAGTAGGTGTTGATCAGAGATGCTCAATGCTACAGAGAGGAGTAAACTGAATCTGACAACAAACAGGTCATTTGTGGTCTTCAAAGAAAGAATTTCAGTGAAAAGACACAGCAAAAGCCAAAATGTGGAGGGTTGGGGAGATACTGGAGGAAAAAGTAAGAAGTAAATAAGCCGTGAAGAGTGAAAAGCTCTTTAGAAAAGACTGGATTATTCATCTTTATATCTGTAGTACTCAGCACAATGCCAGAACACAGTGAGTGCTCATTAAATGTTGAATCAAGAGAAGTACTGGAGTCAGTAGGCATAGACTAGAATTTCTCAAACTTTACTGTGCATACAAATCACCTGGGGATTCTGATATAGTAAGTCTGGCATAAGATCTGAGATCCTGCTTTTCTAATAAGCTGACAGATGACGCTGTGCTGCTGCTGATCTTCAGACCTCACTTTAAGTATCAAGGAAGTAGACCACCACACCCAACCACCCTGTAATCACAGCTCCCTTTGCTTCCTGGGTACCATTATGATCCCAGAAGTCAGTATGACTTACACAGAACTATAGGATTTGCTGGCCTCATGGTACACATCTGCACAGTGGAGTCGACCCAGGTACCAACCCAATCCCAGCATCTGGGAGTAAACATCCCTAAAAGGCTCCACTCCAAACACTTTCCACATTGCAGGATTTTTTACAATTCCCCCCAACCTCAACACCACTGTCAACTCCTCCTTCACCAGCATAACAATTCATATCCCACCACTGATCATAGAAAGGCTGAGTCTTTGACTTTAGGCTTGGGGAGGGGTGTTCTCATCCGGTGACCTCAGGGATTCCAAATGCATGGACTTTAAAGTCACCATCTGAATCAGGACACTCCCAACACAGATATTGCTCAGAGTGGGAAATGGCTCCTGGTGCCTCGCCCTCTTCCCACAGGGTATGGGGAGGACCAGTATGCATATATATATATATATATGTGTGTGTGTATATATATCTCTCCTAAAAGCAAGCCTGGGGAACGTGAAGAATCTCAATCCTCTTTACCTATATCCCAATAAAAAAGAAAAGCTATTAAACACATTTCTATAAATGTTATGCAGGATGTCACTCAATGGCACTCACTGTAGATATAGAAACGCAGAGTGTCAGAAGGCAGTGTTTACCGTTATCAGAGATATTATCAAGAAAACCAAAGGTGAGAGTAATTTGAGCAAAACTAGTGAGATAGGACTTTCCCCTAAGAAAGTGCCTGTCACAGTTCACCCTCAAACACATTTTCATAGCTCTGTTTTTATGTTGTTCCAGTCCATACATTAGAGGAATTTGGTTCAAGGGGAAAAGAAAATTGAATAGCAGCTAAAGGTCAGTGAGTCAGTCAGCTCTTTCAGTTGAAAGTTACAAAAACTTTATCCTTATTGGTTTAGGCAAGAGAGAATTTATTTGCTCACATAACTGAAACAGCCCTGGATATGGCACAATTCAGGACGTACACAACATCCCCTGAGTTCATCTCACAACTCAGCCGCCTCTGGGTTGGCTCCAAGTCCAGGCTCTACACAGGATCCTCCAGTAGTTTCAATCTTCACATACCACAATTAACATGTCTAGGACAGTCCATTTCCCTCAGAGAGCAGACCAAAGTCCTGGGTTGGGACTCATTGATAACACCTGGCATGACTTGGGTAGAGTGTTTATCCCTAAACTATAGAGGGTGGGCTGGAGGTAAGGTGCCCTCCTCAGTTGGTTTAGTCTGGGTCATGTGCTCCACCCTGGGGTTGCCTTCTTTGTCAGAGCCCTTGGGATAGAGGAAAGAATTAATTCCTCTCAATCAAATCAAGGTCCCGTTGTCACAGTAAGGGATAGTGGTGCTAAGAGGAAAATGCAACAAATATCTACCACACCCAGATCTGTACACACATTTAGGTACAAGTCTGTTACAATGAAAAAAATCCAAACTCATGATGCTACCTCTGTGACGGACACACTCCCTTGCAGGTCTTTTCTGTCTCCATTATAATACATTGGATATCTCTGGGCTCTGCTGCGCAGAGGTTCACATCGGCTTTTGATGACCCATTTAACCTCATGTCTGGGGCCAGCCTTATCTTCTATCCTTATGCCCCGTGCTGAAGGTCAAATGAAGGTGACAGTGCTTCATTTAACACTTAGAACTGAACTGATTCCTTTCTTCTGCTTACCTCCTCTCCGTCAGAGCATTTGGTGGGGGGTGGGGTGGGGGACTCATGCCAGGCTTAGAATAACAGAAACTGAATAGGCCAAACACCTGACCTTCATGGCAGACTGGAGTCCCACTTCTGAAAAATCAATGTCTCCATTGTTTTTCTTTTTTATGAACCAGAGTTCCAGATTTAGAGAACAGGATACTGTCAATTGCTAGTGTGATGAAAGAGTGGCTTGAAGGTATTGTGTTTTGCAGGAGGGCCAGGAGAGGAGATTTCAGTAACTGTTGCTGTTGGGAATTTAATAGGTTTTTTACTTTGCACTGTGCTCAGTATCTACAGAGTGCTTCCTGCTTCTCAATGATACTTGTGTTGACCTGTCCATTGGCAATCCAAAGAAATCGATCAAGGCAATTTTCTATCTAAATCTATTAGCTCACCAAAAATCTAGGCTAGGTATGCAAAAAGTACTTAATATAGATGCTTCTTAAGGGCCTACCATGTGCCAAGTACTCAGCCAGGCTCCAGGCCAAAGGGTTAAGATATAATAACAAAATACTAAAATGAGATAAGATATTAAAGAATATCTGGCCTATTTCCCTAGTATATCTAAGATCAGGAGGAGGAGGAGGGGACTTACTGAAAGTTGCAGGCTAGCACTGCAGGGCTGGGGTAGAACTCAGGGCCTTGATTCCCTCTTTTTCACAAAGTCAAGTTTCCGTGAAGATGGCTGTAAACGGCTAAGATAAGCAGGCATCTAAAATAGTTTTGTTTTTTAAACTATATATAGATTCCATTTAAGCTTAAATTCTTAAACCCCAGTCCTCAGTTACTGCCTGATGATATGCACACTGCAGCTTCTCTGTACCAGCTTAATATTGGTAGAAAGAGGGCCAGTGGCTCCCTGCCCAGCTGCAAAGTGGTGTCCTGCAGCAGGTGGCTGATGTCCAGGTTCCCTCAGAGAAGGCAGGGTAGATCGTAATTGCTGACTAGGTAGGAAGTCAGGAAGGGAGGGGGCTCATGTCCCTGGCACCAGTTCCCATATGTAACAGTACAGAGATCTGTGGATGGTAGATGTATCTTATGTCTTACAAATGCCATCCAATCATCTAATCATAATTATATCATGCTCACCCCCATCCTAATCCCTTGGCAAGGCCCTAAGTGCCCCAACTTAGATCCAGGACCACAGCCAACTCTTGATGCCGTCTT
The DNA here is from genome assembly GCF_000951045.1 of Mandrillus leucophaeus. NCBI lineage: Eukaryota > Metazoa > Chordata > Mammalia > Primates > Cercopithecidae > Mandrillus > Mandrillus leucophaeus. The sequence continues at coordinate 874,588 of NW_012106609.1, forward strand.
TCATTTGTTTTGGCTTCTGTCATTGAATGAGCCACCTTGCAAGTCAAATACAGGGGGTTTTACTTCCAATCCAGATGCGTGCTACCTCTCCAACAGAGGCCTGGCCAGGCACTGACATCGGCGCCCTGGGAATCAAGCTGACACTATGACCAGGGTCAGACATTTTATACACAGTATGTAGCCCACTGTAGTCTGAGCAGTTTGGATCCCATCTCTTATGTCTCTCCCAAGTCAAAATCAGGTTGCCATGTACCTGTGAGAGCAAAGGTAGCCCAAATTCAGCCTTTAAATCAAATGTAGGTGAGGGATTCAAACACCTGTAAAAGTGAGTCACATCGATCTCCTTGCCAGAGACAGTATCCCTCCTCCTTTGAAATTTTTCTTCCAGTCACATCTTGAACAGAGTGAACCATTCATTCAATAACTATCTTTGTTTACTATATGTCAGGTCCTTTGCTAGGTAGAGTATGATAAAAGTGCTCAAGAGAACATAGTCTCTGCTCTCCCAAAGTTCACAGACTTGTGCAATACGAATGAACAGAAGTACAGGAACCTACAACCGATCTAAACTCAGAGGTCAGGGAAGGCACCCTTGAAGAAGTGAGGTTTAAACTGAGACCAGCCTGTGAGTAAGAACGAGCTGGTGAAAGAGTGGAGTGTGTCCCAGCAAAGGAATAGCAAGAGTGAAGGCTCTGAGGTGGGGCATTATAAAATATTAATGAGGACAATGATCATGGTGGTGTCTATCATTTATTTAGTGCTTATTACATGCTGATTACTTTATATGGATTAACTGATTTGATCATTACAAAACTTAGTGCCATTATTCCCATTTACAGAGGACAAATTTTGACTTTGGAGTTGAGTGAAGTTATATAAACTTGTCCCAGCCCAATAGCCAATGATTGATTTTTTCCAGCTATATTGAGCTTTGAATGACAAGTGAAAGTTATTTATATTTAAGGCATACAGTGGGATGATTTGATATATGTATACACTATTAAATGATTACTGTAATCAAGCTAATTAACATATCCATTACCTCACATGGTAACCGTTTTCTGTGTAAGAACACTTAGGATTTACTCTCTCAGAAAATTTCAAATATACAATACATTATTATTAACTGTAGTCACATGCTGTACATTAGATCTATTCATATATATACACACACCCACAAACACATATACAAATACATATAAATATACAAAAACACACATACCTCACAATTTCTTTCTTCATTCACTTGGCCTTTGTAAATAATGCTGCAATAAATGTAAGATTGTAGTATCTCTTCAAAATAATGATTTCATTTCCTTTGAGTATGTACCCAGAAAAGGAATTTCTGGATCACATGGCAGTTCTATTTTTAACTTTTTAGGAACCTCCATATTGTTTTTCATAATGGTTGTACCAATCTACCTTCCCACCAAATGTGTATAAAGGTTCCTTTTTCTCTAAACCTTCACCAACATTTGTTATCTCTGGTCTTTTTCCTAACAGCCATCCTAACAGTTGTGAAGTAATATCTCATTGTGGTTTTGATTTGCATTTACCTGCTGATTAATGATTTTGGGCACCTTTTCATATATCTGCTGGCCATTTTTGTGTCTTCTTTGGGAAAATGTCTATTCAGGTCCTGTATTAGGGTTCTCTAGAGGGACAGGACTAATAGGATAGATGTATATATGAAGGGGAGTTTATTAAGGAGTACTGATTCACATGATCACAAGGTGAAGTCCCACAACAGGCCATCTGCAAGCTTGGGAGCAAGGAAGCCAGTCTGAGTCCGAAAACCCCCAAAGTTGGGAAGCCAACAGTGCAGCCTTTAGTCTGTGGCTGAAGGCCCAAGAGCCCCTGGCAAACCACTTGTGTAGGTCCAGGAGACCAAAAGCTGAAGAACTTGAAGTCTGATGTTTAAGGGCAGGAAGCATTCAGCATGGGAGAAAGAGGAAGGCCATAAGATTCAGCCAGTCTACTCTTTCCTTCTGACTACTTTATTCTAGCCATGCTGGCAGTTGATTAGATGATGCCCACTCAGATTGAGGGTGGGTCTGCCTTTCCCAGCTCACTGACTCACATGTATATATGACTCAAATCATGTCATCTCCCTTGGGAACACCCTCACAGACACACCCAGGAACTTTGCATCCTTCAATCCAATCAAGTTGGCACTCAATATTAACCATTACAGGTCCTTTGCCCATTTTTTAATTAGGTTATTTGGTTGTTTGGGCTTTTGCTTTTGTTGTTGTTAGTGATGTTTTGGTGTTTTGTTTTGTTTTGTTTTTGCTATTTAGCTACATATGAGTCCCTTATATATTTTGGATACTAACCCTTATTGGATATATGATTTGCAAATATTTTCTCTCATTATGTAGGTTGCCTTTTCATTTTGTTGATTACTTTCTTTGCTGGGCAGAAACTTTTTAATTTGATTGTGACATTGTGAAATATATATTTAGCCTTTGTTCCAGTCTCCTGACATATAGCTCCTAAAATCCTTGGAATCTCTAGAGTGATAAAAGTGTCTTCAGTGTACTGAGTTGACTGATGGCTGGGGGCTCCTGGGTAGCCTGAGAGGGTCATGGGAACTCTGATTTATGGCTACTATTCAGAAGTTCCAGAAGCCCAAACTTGCAATTGACATCTGAAGTAGGGGATGAGCCCTTAATCTGTGGGATCTGACAGTATCTTCAGGTAGATAGTGTCAGAATTGAACTGAATTGAGTTAGAGGACACCCAGCTGGTGTCTACTGCAGAATCTGGAGAATTGGTTGATTGCTTAGTATGTGAGAAAATACCTCCACATATACATCTGGTGTCAGAAGTCTTGTGTGACTGTGTAAGAGTACAGCATAAAAGGAGAAACTGAGTTTGCTTTTCCCTATATCTTTACATAAATGCAGTCCCGCTTGTTTATTTTTGCTTTTGTTGTCTGTGCTTTTGCTATCCTATCCAAAAAACTTATTGTCAAGACCAATATCAACAAGATTTTTCCCCTAAAACTCTTTGAGGAGTTTTATGTTTGGAGTATTACATTTAAGTCTTTAATCCATTTTGAATTGATTTTTGTGTGTGGTAAAAGATAAAGGTCCAATTTCATTCTTTTGCATGTGGGTATCCAGTTTTCCCAACACCATTTACTGAAGAGACTATCCTTTCCCCATTGTGTATGCTTGGAGGCTTTGTGAAAAGTTGGTTGAACGTATACATGTGGGTTTATTTCTCAGCTCTCTATTCTGTTCCATTGGTCTCCATGTCTGTATTTATGCCAGTATCATCCTGTTTCGATTACTGTCTATAGCTTTGTAATATAATTTCAGGAAATGTGATGCCCACAGGTTTGTTTTTCTTCAAGATTCCTCTAACAATTCAGGGTCATTTGTGGTTCCATGCAAATTTTATGATTGTCTTTTCTATTTCTGTGAAAAATGCTTTCGGAATTTTAATAAGGATTGGTTTGAATCTTTAGAGTGCTTTGAGGAATATGGACATTTTAACAATATTTTTCCTTCCAATCCATGAACACAGAATAGCTTTCCATTTATTTATCTTCTTCTATTTCTTTCATCAATGTTTTATAGATTTCAGTACACAGATTTTTCACCTCCTTGATTAAATTTACTCCTAAGTATTTTATTCTTTTTATACTATTATAAATGGGATTGTCACCTTAATTTCTTTCTCAAATAGTTCATTGTTAATGTATAGAAATACTACTGATTTTTGTATCTTGATTTTGTGTTCTGCAACTTTAGTGCATTTGTTTATTAGTTCCAACAGGTTTTTGCTAGAGTCTTTAGGGTTTTTTATGTATAAGATTATGTCATCTGCAAATAGATACCATTTTATTCTTCACTTCTGATTTTTTATGCCTTCTATTTCTTTTCTTGGCCAGTTTCTCTGGCTAGTATTATGTTTGGTATTATGTTGAATATAACTGGTGATATTGGGGGTCCTTGTATTGTTCCTGATTTTAGAGGAAGCATTTTCAGCTTTTCACTCTTTGGTATTGGCTGTATGCTTGCCATACATGGCCTTTATTAAGTTGAGGTACATTTTTTCTATGCCTAACATTTGAGGGTTTTTATCATAAAAAAAATTTAAATTTTGTCTAATGCTTTTCTCCATATCTATGGAGACAATCATATGATTTTATCCTTCATTCTCTTAATGTGGTATATCACACTTATTTATTTGTATTTGTTAAACCACCCTTGCATCCCAGGAGTACATCCCACTTGATCTGGATTGATTTGTATTTGTTAAACCATCCTTGCATCCCAGGAATACATCCCACTTGATCTGGATAAATGATGCTTTTAATGTGCTGCTGAATTCAGTTTGCTGGTATTTTGTTGAGATTATTGCACCAATGTTCATCAAGGATATTGGCCTGTAATCTTTTCTTGTAATGTGCTTGTCTGGTTTTTGTATCAAGATGATGCTGGCTTTGTGAAATGGGTTTGGATGTATTTTCTTTTCTTTGAATTTTTGACAGAATTTCAGAAAGATTGGTATTAATTCTTCTTTAGATGTTTGATGGAACTTACCAGTGAAGCCATTTGGTCCTGGGCTTTTCTTTGCTGGGAAATATTTTTATAACTCATTCAATCTCCTTATTCATTTTTAATCTTTTCAGATTTTCTTACCTCTTCATGATTCCCCCTTGGTAGGATGTATGTTTCTAGGAATTTATCCATTTCTTCCAGGTTATCCAATTTGTTGACCTGTAATTGTCCATCGTAGTCTCTTATGATCCTTTGTATTTCTGTGAGCTGTCTTAAAATAATTATTTTGAATTCTTTTCTAGGCAATTCATATATCTTTATTTCCTTCAGGTTAATTGCTAGAAAATTGTTGTGTGCTTTTGGTGGTGTCATGCATCCTTTTTTCTTTCTGTTCCTTGAAGTCTTGTGTTGCTATCTTCACATTTGAAAAAGCAGGCACTTCCTACAGTCTTTAATTGACTGGCTTTGGGAAATAAATAACTTCAGTAACCATCAAGGGTGAGGATTCTGAGATTTTTTCAGAGTTTTTCTATGCATGGGCCTGCTCCATCTTTCTTGTTCCTTTTTTAGTTAAGGAGGGAATTATTAAAATTGTGTGCCTTTTCTCCATCCTGCAAAGCTAGACCGATTGCTGAGAATCTCCCATTTGTTTTCCTTAGGGCAATGCCCTAAAATGCTCAAGTTTGTGTGTCTTCTCTCCATCCCACAGAGTCAAGCCAGTTGACTGCACATGCCTGCAAGCCACCTGCAAAGGCTCACACTTACTGTGTGGAGCACATGCATGGGGAGCCAGTCATCAGGGGGACTGGGAGAGGAGGTGAGGTGCATGGAGCATTGAGGGCATCCACAGGCCAGTTAAGGGGCTTTGCAAGGCATCTCAAGTGGCTCATAGGTAAGCCTCCTGAAGGAGACTGTGAAGTAGTTAGTAGAATACATGGCCATATGTTGAATTTCAAGCCCTGATGCTGTGAGTACCCACCACTTTTCCCTGCTACCAGCCTCTCACAGCCACATAGCCATGGCGATTCCCTCAGCATTCTGTGTGTGGTGAGGAAGAGCTGGGCCTCTTGTGTGTCATTTCGCACAGCTGGGAAATCCAGCTGCTCATTCACTACTCTTGCTTTCTTCCATGGGAGGACTCATGGGCCACAGGAGCCTCTTTTGGCAGTGAGCTGTGATGCCTTGGGGAAGTGGTGACATGGGTAAAGTGAAATCTATTCAATGTATCTGTTCTTGAATTTTTGGGTTTTTTGGCTATTTTGTTTGTTTTGTTTTTGCTCCAGTGGCATGCTAGAACTTCTCTACTAGACACCCAGTATCCCACAATGGTACTGTCATCCACAGGTGGTTGTAAAAATCAGTGCACTGTGGGGAGATGATACTAGAAAACCCTTATTCTGCCATCTTGCTGACATCATTCCATCTTAGACAATTTTCAATCACAGATAACAGTGTGCTGGAGCCAGCTCAGAGGGGCTTACGAGAGCAAATCGTGCACCATGATCCTTTTCCCAACTCCACAATCAGCGGCTTCTTGATAGTGCTTTGAAATCAGGGCTGGGCACGGTGACCCACACCTGTAATTCTAGCACTTTGGGAGGCAAAGGCAGGCAGATCAGGAGATCAAGAGATTGAGACCATCCTGACCAACATGGTGAAACCCCGTCTCTACTAAAAATAAAAAAATTAGCTGAGCGTGGTGGTGCATGCCTGTAGTCCCAGCTACTTGGGAGGCTGTGGCAGGAGAATTGTTTGAACCCGGGAGGCATAGGTTGCAGTGAGCTGAGATTGCACCACTGCACTCCAGCCTGGGTGACAGAATGAGACTCCATCTCAGAAAAAAAAAAAAAAAGAAAGAAAGAAAGAAAAATAAGTCAGGTATGGTGGGAATATTTACACTATAGAAATCAGGAAAATTTTAAAAGAATGGGGTCTTGTTTTGTTTTGTCTTGTGTTTTCTAGAGAGCCGGTTGTTAAACATTTAGCAGCCCACGGCAGTAAAAGATGGGCTGATTCCTGGAACAAATGTCTCATCTTCTATATCTTGCACTCCTTTCTCTCCAAC
>NW_012106609.1:882336-906862 GCF_000951045.1 Mandrillus leucophaeus
CGAGACCAGCCTGGCCTTCATGATGAAATCTCATCTCTACAAAAAATAAAAAGAAATTAGCCGGGTGTGGTGGCATGTGCCTGTAGTACCAGCTACTCGGGAGGCTGAGGCAGGAGAATAGCTTGAATCTAGGAGGTGGAGGTTGCAGTGAGCTGAGATCATGCCATTGCACTCCAGCCTGGGTGACGAGAGTGAAATTCAGTCTCAAAAAAAAATTAATTAATTAAATTAAATGTAAACTGAGTATAAACATTTGTAAAATTAAATTTATTTCTCAAAGAATCATAAATCTATTTTTCTTCCAAAACATTCAAACTTATTTATTAAATTTAGAGGTAAAATATATATTGTAATCAACAAATATTGCATTTTTAAATAATTACTTAAATCATCTTTAATTTTTCATCTGCTATTTTGAAAATTTAATTAAAGCTTAATAAATATGTCATAAAAATAAGATTATTTGCAATTTGAGCATTCAGTGCCCATCCAGTTGACCATGTTAGGAATTGGTGTCACTGTTGGTGGGAATGTAAATTAGTACAGCCACTATGGAGAACAATATGGAGGTGAGTGTCTCAAAAAACTAGAAATAGAACTACAATATGATCCAGCAATGCCACTGCTGTGTATATATCTAAAAGAAAATATATCAATATATTGAAGAGATATCTACATTCCCATGTTTATTACATCACTAATCACCAAACCAAGATGTGGAATCAACGTAAGTGTCTATCAATAAATAAATGGATAAAGAAAATGTGGTCCATAAGCACAATGGAATATCATTTAGCCATAAAAAAAAGAATAAAACACTGCCATTTGCAACAAAATGGATGGACCTAGAGGACATTATGTTAAGTGAAATAAGTCAGGCACAGCAGGACAAATTTTGCATGTTCTCACTCATATGTGGGAGCTAAGAGTTAAGCAAATTGAACTTATAAAGATAGAGGTAGAATGATAGTTACCATAGGCTAGGAGGGTGGCAGGGAGTGGGGGTAAAGTGGGGCTAGTGAAGGGGTGCAAAAATACAGTTAGATAGCATGAATAAGATCTAGTATTCAGTAGCACAATAGGGTGACTATAGTTAACAACAATTTATTGTATATTTTAAAATAAAAGAGTAGAATTGCAATGTTTCTAACATAAAGAAATGATAAATGCTTGAGGTGATGATTACCCTAATTATCCTGATTTGATAATTACACATTGTATGCCTGTATCAAAACATCACAGGTACCCCATAAATATATATAACTATTATGGACCCATAATAATTATTTTAAAAAACAACAAAAAAGAAGCAATGCCATACTTCACGCATGTTATATTCAGACCTAAACTATTCCTCATCTACCATGAACAACTTTTGTGAATGCCATATTAACTCTAAGCACTACCAAAACCCACAAATTGGAGTGTAAAAGGAAGGGGAAAAAAAAAAAGAATGTGTGACACTACTAAAAAATCTTATTTTATTATGCCAGAACCTTTTGCATTCATGTACCTGAGAGGAAGGATTTGATATGCTAATTTGTCTTTTCCCTTACCTAAGTGCTTCCACTGCTTAAGTTTCCCTTGTCTTTTTCTAATAACAACAGCAAACCCACATACCTAAATGAATTGATTTGTGTTGTGGAGCAAGAGATGTGAAGAAGCGTTTCCCTGGGGCCTGAATGGAGATAGCATTGACAGCAAATGTTCCAGGTTGCAGGTTATGATGTGCCAGCAGAAACAGCTGGATCTCAAGCGAGAGGCACTGGTGTGTTTGTGTGTGTGTGAGATCACGATCATGATATATATAATCCCCTAAATTGCAAGGATTAGGACAGAGACCACTCTTGTCTTGGGTATATTCTGGAAAATACCTCCTAGAACTCTGTTATGTCTTTCTGCTGAGTGTAAACCCACCTGGCTCTCCAGAATAGAGCCTGCCATCCAGTACTCTGGCATCCAGAGAGAGAAGCCTTGAATACTCTGCCTTGGTACTGTTTAGATCTCTACTCCTGACCATTCCGATGCTAACTACCTTCCCATCTACCTTCTCTATCACCTTCCCACAGTCTCTGAGGCTATGCTTATCTTCCTCTGGAACCAGATGACCTGTGTGTCCCCAGACTCTCCTGGTATTTCATTTGACATAACCCCCAGCTCTGTTGCTACAGACCAGCCTGTCAATCATTGCATCCACTGTTTTGCTGAAGTCTATTAGCACAGTCCAGCTCTGGCTGTCTTTAGGAGTGCCACCTAAGTTGGGTCCCTGGATGATCTATTTGCTCTCACAGCTTCTGAATGGTATGCTTTCCCCCATCAAGAATTAGTTGAAATTCCAGGCTGGCCTAGCTAAATAACAGCTTCCCATCTTAGAAAATATCAGACAAATCCATGCCTCCCACCTCTGGCTGGGTGAAGTGCTTTATTAAAAATAAGAATTGCAAGTGATGATCCAATAGAGAAGACTAGCCTGCAAAAGTTTTGGGAGGAAGTGTGGTTTTTAAGTTTTTAAGTTTGATTCTGAATCTTTAAACAGGGTTTGGAAACATTTTCCAGTTTTCCTATATCCAGCCCAATTCACACATTTACATTACCAGGCTAGCCCTATAGGTAAACAACAAAGCATTGTTTTTAGAGCCAGATGAAAGCAAATTTGAATCTCTGCTCTACTTCTTACCCGCTGTGTACCCTGAAACAAGTTACATACTCTTTCAGAGCTCAGTTTTCTCATCTCTCAAAAGGGATAACAAAATATACCTAGCAGGTTTGTAATGAAGACTAAAAGAAAATGTGCTTTAGCATAGTGTTTGCACACACTAAATGATTAGTAGTTGTTGGTTCTGTTCCCCTCATTCAGGCTCCACAATTCTCTAGCCACACTCCCAAATCTGCTAATGGATACCTTATAACTTGGCTCTGAGTGGGGCCACTACTTCCTCCTTTTGGATGAGCAATTAAGGACTCAGGGGACAGCCTGTAGCCGGGAACTTAACTAAGTCAACTAAATCCAATAAATGACTTCTTCTATTACGTAGAAATCATGGGTGCTCGTAGATACTAATTGGCTGTCTTCTCTACTTTCCTTTATAGCATTTAAGTAGCTCCTTAACACAATTTTATTTTGGAGCTTCCTAATTATATTACTCCAGGCACCTACTGTCAATGAGCTTGCCCATGGAAAAAAAAAGAAGAGTTAGTTATGCATCTTTATATTCCACAAGTATTTATGGAGTAACTCTGGTGATCTCAGCACTGCAGAGCATGCCAAAGTATAAGACATGGTTCCTGCCCTTGAGGAACTTAAAGACTCACTGGCGAGAAATAATAAATATGTGGGAAATGATTAAATCACAAGTGTATAAAACAGATGATGAATATTTAAGGAGAATGATGTTGTGGAAGAGCCCAATAATAATATTATATCTGTAATTTATTTTTTAACTATTTTTATATATAAAGAAATGCAGTAGCTAGAGAATGTACCATGGATCAGGGAAACAGCATGAACAGAGCCTTGGCAACTTGACTGAGCCAGTAGGAGCCTGATCCAGTTGCAGTGACAGCCCCACGTAGAAGGGTTATTTCATTTTCATAAACATGGGCAAGCTGTAAATGATAGCTATAATCCCACAAGTGTTTTTCCTGCCCCTGGCCTTTCTCCTACTTGGGACAATCTATCATACTCTAGTATAACAAAACATTCTAAGTACCGTGTGATAAGTATCACTCTCCCATTCAAAAACTTACAATGGCCCTCCACTACTGCTGAATCCCACTGCTCACTGAATCCAAACTCCTCTGTGGTATCCTTGTAGATCAGATACAGCCTCAAAGTTTGGATTGTGGTGCAATTAAGTAAAGGGAGGATAGCAAACTAGCAAACTGGATTTGAATCCGTTCAGCCATCACCTAGTTATGTAGACCCCTAAGAAATTCAACTTCCTTGTGCCTCAAATCCATAACTCATCAGTTGCTGATTAAAACTGATAGGGATTACAATAATTTAATACATGTAAAGGGCTTAGAATACTATTTGTCACATAGAAAATGCTTAAGGACTATTGCCTATCAGTAGAAGACTGAACATATTGATTAATGGAACAAGTGAACCTGGAGAAAAGTTTCTACTCCCAGCCCCTAAAGCTCAGTTTGTGGGCCAGTGAAGACATAGAAGATATACTTATTCCATTCATGAAATGATATAAAGTGGATAGGAATAGCAAATATGTTGGATGACAAATAATGTTCCAACACTATGCTAACAAGCAACTGAAAGGGACAGATCTAACAAGATACAAGGAACAGGAGTAAACACAGCCCAGTACTTTATGTGCTGGTAAACCAACTCTCTAGAAGATAAAAGCCCGTGATTCACAGTATTTGCTAAATTCTGTGATACAAAGACTCCTACCACAGCTGATGTCAAGTTACCATGTGATTTCCTGAACTCAGAATTGGGAAGAGATGCTAGCTAACATTGACTCTCGTGAGCTGCTGTGGGCTTGTTCTAGTACACCACTGAAAACAGAAAGTCCTAAACCAGAGTTTAAAACAGAACTCTGTGTTTAGTATGATATAAAATGTGGCATAGTGCCTGGCCCTAAAGAGTTTCCATGAACTGAGCAACTGTAAATTCAGCATGTGAGAGAAGCAGAGAAGTGAAATGGCCTGAGAGCTCTGGTTCTGTAGCCAGATATTAATGGATTCAAATTTCACCTTCCCTACTTGCTAGGTGCATGATCTTTGATAAATCACTAAACCTCTCATCGTAGCTCCCTCATCTCTAAAATGGAAATGGTTATAATAATTATAATAATGTCTGCCTCGTAAACTTACAAAGTTGAATGAGAAATGTCATGTTAAGAAAGAGTTTAGCAGACTGGGTATGGTGATCCATGCCTGTAATCCCAGCACTTTGGGAAGCCAAGGCAGGCAGATCCCTTGAGCCCAGCAGTTCAAGATCAGGGTGGGCAACATGTTGAAACCCTATCTCTACAAAAAATATAAAAATTAGCTGGGTGTGGCGGCGTGCACCTGTAGTCTCAGCTACTCAGGAGGCTGAGGTGGGAGGATCACTTGAGCCTGGTGGGGGTTTGAGGCTATAGTGAGCCAAGATCGCACCACTGCTCCAGCCTGAGTGACAAAGTGAGGCCCTGTTTCAAAAAAAAAAAAAAAAATTAAAAAAAGAAAAGAAACAAAACAAACAAACAAACAAAAAACAGAAGAAATAAAGAGTTTAGCAATATGAAAAGGACAAGCAACCGAAAGGGGAAAAAATGGGCAAAATAAAGTGAATGAGCTATGGCTGCCGTAACACACCACCCAGGGCTACTGGCTTAAAACAACAGATATCTATGTGCCCTGATTTCTGTGGGTTGAGTTTGGGCTGGGCTCAGAAAAAAATGGTTCCTTTCATCCTCGAGAAATTAGCTGGGCCAGTCTCATGTTTGCAGTGAGCTGGCAGTCAATGGCCTCACTCATGTGTTTGACAGTTGGCTGGACTAATGGAGGTCACCAGGCCATGTGTCTCTCATCATTCAGCAGACTAGCCCAGGATTTTTCACATGGTGGTGGTTGCAGAGAAGCAAGAAACAGCACCAATGCACAAGAACTTTCCAAGTCTCTTGGGCTTCTTCAAGTCTCACATTTTCTTATCTCCTTAGCCAAAGGAAATCACATGTCTACGCCCAGAACCAGTATGATGGGAATTACCCAAGGATATGGATTCATGAAGGAAAATTATTGTGACCATTTTTGCAAACTAGCACAGTGTAAGAATAGGAAATTGATAAAAGAAAAAATCCAAATGGCAAAAAAAAAAGCATGAAAAGATGTCCAACCTCACGAGTAAAAGGAAAATGCAAATTAATATGAGATATCATTTCATGTTTATTGGCTTGGTAAATAAAAAGCCTTGTTAAACTAAGGACTGGTTGAAAATGGGGAAATGAGAAATCCTATATACAGCCACTGGAGCATAGACAAATTATGACACACTTATGGAATTCAGTAACTAAAATTAGGTTCCTAGGGATCAATATTGAAAACATAATTCTGAGTTACAGAATATCAAACAAATAAGATTTGATACTTTATATATGATATTTTATAAACATATATGTAATAAAATTATAAAACATGGGTGAGAAGAACATACATCAACTTCAGAAAAATATTTATTTATTGTGATGAAAGAATGAAAAGCAAAGAATGAAAAGTAAAGGAGGCTTTGATTTTATCTGTATATTTTTTTATCCAAACACTTGAAGTAATCATGGTAAAATAGCAGGGTAGTGGAGGGCAAGGAGGGAAGGTGGAGATGGTCAGCAGATACAAAAGCAGTAGAAAGAATGAGTAAGACCTACTATTTGATAGCACAACAGGGGGACTAAAGTCAATAATAACTTACTTGTATATTTTTAAATAATTTAAAGAGTGTAACTGGGTTGTTTGTGACTTAGAAGATAAATGCTTGAGGGAATGAACGCCCCATTCTCCATAGTGTGCTTGTTTCACACTGCATGCCTGCATCAAAACGTCGCATGTACCCCCAAAATATATATACCTACGATGTACCAACAAAACTTAAAAATTAAAAGCATAAATCAATAAAAAGGAAAAGTAAAAGAAAAAAGAAAAATATATGAAAGTTAAAATTATGAAAAAAGCAAAAAAGAAAAAAAAGAGCATGTGTTAAATTCCAGAGGTAGGTCCATGAGGATTTGCTATGTTCAGAATATTTTAAAAATTGTATGTTTGAAATATTTCATCATTAAAATGACATTGAAAGAAATAATAGCTGACATCTTCTTAAAGAAGAAAAGGCTGGAGGAACAAGTTTTGTAACTGTTTAATTGGCTGCCCCCAAAAATCTGCTTTTAGATTACATTTATGGAAGTATAGACTGTAGAAAGAAGGTGTGTACAATCCTGCTGTACTCCATAGTGTCAGACCATGCCATGCTGGAGCACACTTTAGAAAGGATATACACAAATGTGAGAGTGGCCGTTCATTCTGCCAACCACACTGCTTGAGTCCCTACTTGTGCTGTCAGCATAACAGGCCCTGAGGATAGCACAGAGGACACAACATCTTGTGTCCCTACTCTCAGAGAGGTTTGGATCATAACCATGAAAGACAGAATTCCAAACACCATCATCCCAAATATTGAAATCCCTAGAGATCAAAATTCCTAAACAGAAGATGGGAAAGTTTAATAGGAAATGCTCATGTTGTTGTATATTGAATCACAGAAGAATATCAAAAAGAGCAGCACCACATAGAAAATGAATGTGAAAATATTCTTTGAGGAAAGCCATGCCCTAATAGAAAAAAGCAGCCATTTATCGTGATGCAAGACACCAAAATATAGTCAATGATAGTGAAAGTTAGCCAGCCTTATGGACAACCTCTGTGTAATTGCCATAATCTATCCGTATAATATACTTTTTCATGTCGAATGTTTTTTCTTTCCTTTTTGTTAGTCATTTTCATTATTCTAAATTGTTAACATTGTATTTTACAATTTGCTAGGCTGTGTATTTCATCTTTACATCATTTTCAATATTGGAGATATAAATTGCATAGAGACTTTAGAGAGTTCTAATTGGTTTTATGTTTTTTTTTTTTTTTTTGCAAATTTGACTCCAGAAAATGCATTATCATAACGTTGACTTTGTGTGTAAGCATTGTGCGTGTAAGTAAAAATGTTGAAACTTCCTCAATAAATGAAGAGATCTTCTTTCGGTACATCTGCATTTGTGAGAAATAAAGTGTCTCAAGAACTCGCCTCTTTGGGAGACTGCATATGTGATGGTGACCCACCATGGTTCTTTTTTTTTTAATTGATCTCTTTAAAATACTGTTAGGTTGCTCATAACAGTATTTCATAATACTGCAGTTATAAAGCTGCATATACAATCATAGTGATATGTGTTTATATATTTCCCTTTTTCACCTATTTCTTTATGAATACAGTTCATCTGCTCATAACTTACATCCATGTGACTGTCATTAGCCTATCTGAGTGTTTATGCCTCCAAAAATATGTACGTTATTATTGACTATTTTATTGTATAAAGTGGCCTGTGAAGTGTTCTGTTGCATTTTTATGTTTCTCAAATAAATTCCCTTTTAAAATGTAAATAAATATCTTTAAAATACTTTTTTATTGTTTTTCTCAGAATTGTATTTTTAGGATTGCGATCTTTCAGGATTTGCACATTCAGAACGGTGGCACTCAGGATTGTGTCTTTCAGGATTATGATCAGCTCTCCTCTTGGAAGTTTACCTTGCCTCCCAGTCAACATATACAGCAAACTTAAGAGCACACAGGATATAGTGGGTGAGGCAGTGGAGAGCTGATAACATAGCAAGGAGATGAAAAACTGCCCAAGCCAAGTTGTGTGGGGAAGAATGACCAGGTTTCCCACCCCCACCTCTCTCCCACACTGACTCTTAGTCTACAGGGAATGCTGGGCTTTAGATAGGAGCACTCTGGGTACCTTCCCGCACAGATACACTCAGCATAACCCGAGAGAAATCTGCATATGTGCCCAGGGATCTCACTGGAGCTTTCCCTGAAGCCCAGACTTAGTGTGTCCATGAGAACTTCACCCTCAAGCAAAGCAGAGGATCAGGGCAGTGTGCTCCATCCATCAGCTCCTCAGCAGCCTTTATCCCTTCAAGGCTGAACTGCAAAAACAGTTATTTTTTGCTGTACTGTATTTTTATTTCTTTTCAACTCCCTATTTCCTATTCAGTAATTATTGCCAAGAAATATTCACAGAAAACATGCTAGGTTTCTGACAGTCTGTCATGTGGGAGCTCTTCCTGTGCACTGCCTGGAGACTGGAGTCTGGCTGGGTGAGGTGCAGGGAGAGTGGTTCTGGCCACCATAAGGAAA
Organism: Mandrillus leucophaeus; assembly: GCF_000951045.1. Classification (NCBI taxonomy): domain Eukaryota; kingdom Metazoa; phylum Chordata; class Mammalia; order Primates; family Cercopithecidae; genus Mandrillus; species Mandrillus leucophaeus. The sequence continues at coordinate 891,242 of NW_012106609.1, forward strand.
AAGTCTAAGGCTGCTGGGTTCAGACCAACAGCAGGTAGCCTCTTTGGAGGTTCGCCAAGAGAAGACACAGGAACACTGATGAACAAATGGCTGGTCGGCCTTAAGAAGTCTACAATGTCTTCGTTGAATTTTTCTGATTCTAGAATAATTATAAAACTGTTAAAAATTAAAGAAATGTTTAAGACAGTGTGGCTCCATAATTTTATCTTGTAGGGAAAACCACTATTCACACTTTGATCTGTATCTTTTCAGACATTTTTCATTGCATATGCAAACTTTTAGATATGAAAGGGGGATCATGATATATATAGATTGCCTTGCAACTTGCTTTTCCCTCCCGCCATAATGTTATATTTTGGAAGCCTTCCCCATATCTGGATCTGCATGACTATTCATTCTTTTTATGGGTTGCAATATTTATTCCTTCACAAATACCTACCAAATGTGAGCACCCACTTACTGTCAGGCACTCTTCTAGGCACGAAGGAACACAGTGATAAGCAAGAGTTGCGTCCTCATAAAACTTTACATTCTAGTAAAGATAAAGAATTATACAAACAAAAAGGTATCAAAGAATGTCCAAGAAATACACGCTATGAAATAAAACAAAGCAGTTTAGGGGGTCATTGTGCAACAAAGAACACTGTTTTAAATGGCATAGTCACAGAAGACTTCTCCCACGGATTCTGTATCAGTGATCTATTGCTGTGTTTCAAATTACCCCAAGACTTAGTGTTTAAAACAACGGTATTCATGATCTCACAGTTTCTGTCGAATGGGAATCCAGGAGAGGCTTAGCTGCACCCGCTGCTTCAGGATCTCTCTCAGGCTTCAGCTGAGTTACCAGCCAGGCCTGCAATCATCTGAAGGTTGTTAGCAGGAATTAGTTTCCTACAGGCTGTGCTCTGGGAGCATCAGTTCCTCATTGGCTGTTGGCTGAAGGTCTCCCTCAGTTCCTTGCCATGCGGACTTCTCCACAGGGCAGCTCTCAGCATGGCAGCCTGCCTCCTCACAAGCAAGAATGCCAGGGAGAGGGAGACAGAGGAAGAGAAGAGAGGAAGAGCATGCAAGATGAAGTCATAGTATTTTGTTATCAGAAGTGACATCTCCCCTTTTAAAATATTCTGTTCATTATTAGTAAGTCACTAGGTCCAGCTCACACTAGAAGGGAGGGAATTACACAAGATGTGAATACCAGGAGGGCAGATCATTAAGGGTCACTTTCAAAACTATTCACCACATGTTGATATTTGAACAGAGGTATAAATAGAGTGAGGAGACAGTCATGTTAATATCTGGGGGAGAAAACCTTCAAAGAAGGAGAAACTGCAGGAGCAAAGGCCCTAAGGGTGGAACTGCCTTGGTCAGTGGGACAGCTATAGCCTCTAGGGGCTGCAGCAGGGGGAGAGAAAGAGCAGTGGAAAAATTAGGGTGAGAACGGGGAAAGGATCAAATCATGCCAGGCCTTATAGGCCACGGGAAGGGCTTGGGATTTTATTTTAAGAGTAATATGAAGCCACAGTATTCCCTAGTTTGTATTATCGTAATTTACCTGCTTAACCTACTGATGAAGATCACTTTTAATTTTCTGTTTCTAAAAATGCCACACCCTACATATATGTATGTGTGTGCATTTATCCTGCAGGTATGTATGTATCCTCAGGGGACTTTCTCTGGACCAGAAAGTATGTGCATTTAAAATGTAGATACACACCTATTGCCAAACTGCACTCACAAACACTTTCCCAATTGACTCGCCCATCAAAATTGCGCAAAAGGAAAGTCCTGGCCAACACTAAGTACAATTAAGCTTTCAAGTATTCGTTAATCTGATGCAGGAAAGTGACATTTCATTGTGATTTGTATTTGTTTCCTCTCTTAAGAGGATGAACATTTTTGCATCTATAAGAAGGATGAATTTCTTTGCATCCTTCTGTTTCATCCTCTGCAGGGTCTGGTGGGGTCTAAGGGTCCTCTACTCTGACAGTCTCTAATGGCTGATGGCCCCACAGCCCAGGAGCTGGCCGGCTGTCCAGCATTGCTTCCCTTTGTTTCCTGTGGTCTCAGGGGCCACTCTGGTCTTCCTACTGCTGAGCCTTTGCCTGACCTCCTTTCTCCACACACACCTCTATCCACTTGTCAGACTCAGGCGTCTCCTCAGTGTCTGGCATCCAGCTGCCTCTACCATGCTCTCCATCAGATTACAGGTGCTCAGAAGCCCCTCCACAGGATGCCGGGTGGCCCGGTGAAGCCACAATCAGAGAGGTGTACACCAGGCTTCTATCCAGCTCCAGCTCCTGTAATTCTCTGATCTTGGGCAAAGTGCCGAAACAGCATGTGTCTCCATGCTTTCTCTAAATGGAGGTCAGAAATAATAGTCACTTCTTAGTTATGCTGTTATAGGATTAAATGCGAAAGTTAAACAAAATACTAGGAATAGTACCAAGCACTTAGTAGGTAGTCAGTAAATATGAACTCTTACCATCATCCTACCTACCTGAGTGCATTCAAGATGCAGTGAGGACATCTGAGTTCCTGGAAGGCAGAAACAGTACCTTATTCATTTTTGTAAATCCACAGGTACTTCATACAGTACCTCTGTATGACAGAGCCTGTACAAGACAGCATTCAATAATTATTTGTATAATTATTTGTGTATGTGTCAAATCAAGGAATTCACACCTGAATAAAGAATGAATGAATTGAATGTGCAGCCCTAACATGGAGGGATTTAACTGCCAACTGTTATCTTGTGTACAGTTGGTAATCCTTGAAGGATCTCGTGAAGATTAAATAACATAAAATAACGTTTTAAGAAGGAATTTAAGAAATAAGTAAATTTACAAATAAGATTTTTTTAAACCTGCAGATTTCCCCAGTTCCCATGAAGGAAAGTGGCCAAAACACATTTGGAAACATGTTTTAAGCTGTCTGCTCTTCAGACCATGCATGCATAGGCTCCCCAGCCCTCCCCCCACTTCTGTAGCCCACCCTGCCTCCCAGTGGTGCATTACCAGGCAGAGGCCCTTCTAGAGATGAGCACACAAATGTGCTCATTGTTTTTGCCTCAGGTGCTCTCTCCAGAATGCACAGTGGTTTAAAACAGAGGCAAACAACCACAGCCCGCAGGCCACATTCAGCTCGCAGATATATTTTGCTTCATGCACACAGTATTTTCTAAAAATTAAATTAAAACTCAAGAGATTTAAATTTTTTAAAGTACAGATACCTTGCAAAAACCTGAGGTCTGGCCACAGGGACCAGCACTTCCTCATGGAAGCACCAATCTTTTTCATGAACCCCCATAGCAGCAGTCCCCTTAGGACAGGCCTGCACTTTATTTTCAAGTCCCCAGGACCCTACATTCTTATCTCATTGTTTATGTTGAATGGATGCCGAGCCACATGAGTTTTCAACCCTTATTTTACAAGTATCATTCCAAGTAGACATTGGCCTTGCCTTTCACTAATGAAATACTCACTAATGAGTATTTCAGCCCCAAATAATTCCTCAAACCTACAAAGCAACAGTTCCTTAACCCCTGACGTGGTTTTTGAGAAAACGTCTCTATAATCAGATATATTCAAGCATTGTCTACAATTCTAACCTCTTAGATACTGAGTACTTGTTTGGCTACCACTTTTTTCGAGGTGTGCCTCCATAAACATCCCATGGAAGACATTTTGGGGAACACAGCCTGGGAAGATCCAGAGACCTTCAATACCTGAAGAGAAAACCCTACACTCACAGATACACTCACAAAGACAATCTCTTAGAAATAGGAACAACACTGCCCATCTGCAGCCCCTCACCAAGGGAGGTGATACCAGAGAGACGACGCAAGCCATCCACTGGATAAGTCAACTGTAGAGGAAGCTGGGGAAGAGGAAGACCCATTGCCTTTGCTCAGAATTCTAGAAACAGACTCTGAGATGGAGATGTATGTGCAGGAGTTTTGCTGGGTCAGGCACTGGGGAATGCAGAAGCTTCAGATAATCCTGCGGGAAGCTTGGGAGTTACGGACTGCAGAGTATTCAGGGTTGTCTTCCAAATTGAGGCAAGGGGGCCAGGCCTTTGTAACCTGGGAAGAGAGTATTACCTTGGGAAAGGCAGCTCTCACTAGCCAGATGCAGTTCCCAGAGAGGGATTCATCTATGGCCATCAGTAGCCAATACAGTACGAGCAGATAAGTGTGTCAGTCCTGAAAGGGAATCTGACTGGAATTCACAGATCCACTACATCCACCTTCCTCCTTCAGGGTAAAATAGAACAATCTTCTTTCCAGCCACTGGCAGCAACAATTGCTATATGAAAGCCAGAAGGTAAGACCTGGAGGCAAGGCTCTGGCTTATTGCTTCTAACACTTAACACTGGGAATGGCAGTACTCTTTCTGAAGCACAGTTCTGGATACAATGCTACAATACTCAAAAATTCTCAGTGGCTCCCAGTTTTCTCCAGAATGATGCACAAACTCCTTAGCCTGGAATTCTAGGCCCTTTATCATCTGTCCCAGGCTACCTTTTCAGCTTACTTCTCATTATCTCCTGCAAAGCTCAATACTGACCAGTAGTCTCCAAGCAGTCTCCACAGTTTACCTCCTTCATGTCTTTATTGTTGGTTATTCCCGCTTCATAGAAAAACCGTATCTCCCATCTCCATATATCTAAATCTTATCCAACTTTCTTGATTCAGCCTGAATGCTTCCCCAGTTCTATCTAACTGGAAGCAATCTTTATCTGATCTTGTAATAACATTGTTTTTGTCATGAATTATATTCAATTTCTCCCATATACTTAACCATACACTCCTTGAAGGCAGGACTTAGGTCTCATTAAGTGTCTTGTGTATCACAAATGTTCATTTAATTTTCGTGTATGAATAGATAGATTAATGGATATATGGACATACGGGTGGACAGGAATATAGATGGAAGAATAACAGGCTCAGGATAGATTCCTGCTATTGAGATGATGTCTTCACTGTCTTGTTTTCATTCTGTTCCTTAGCTCTGTGTATTCTATTTAATTTATGAATAAGAGGCGAATTGGTCTAAAAAGAACTAGGTTGTATTTTCCATACTGAAATATTCAAATTGCTTACTGAGCACTGGAGGCAGTGGGGAATCACTGAGCCCCCTTTTCAAGCTTGTTACCACATTTGTACATAAGAAGGAAATAGTGCCTGCGTCCCATTTGAGCTTACTACAAAACAGTCCCTGAGCCAGCTGTTATATTTCAAGTGGTACCACTCGGAAGACTTCTTCAACCTCAGATGGTTATTAACAAAACAATATGCTGATCAGTTCCAAGAAACTAAATCAGAGGCAATGAGTTTTGGCAGCTGCTTGGCTCATGAAAGGTGACACCCAATTAGAGAATACGGTCAACCCCAGTGTGTGCTTTCGACTTCCCATGGTATTTATAGCTGCAGTTATGGATCTGACAGCCAAGGATCCCACTTGGAGACACAAACTCTTCCAGAAGCCATACTAATAACCGCTTACTGATGCCTGATGCTGCACTTCATCTGAGTCGTCAAAATGACTCCAAGAGGTAGGGATGGAATGTATTCTCATCTTCTCTTGAAGCCTCAGAGAGAAAAGACTATCCCAGAATGGCATGTCAGTAAAGTTAGTGTAGCAGCAAGGCCACAAGTAAAACTCAGGCTTTGACTCCTTCTCAGCAGCAATCCCCTTGCTATGTGACCTCATCCATACCTTTGCCTCTGGGTCTACAAAGAAAAATTATCAAATATAGAATAATTTATTAATAATTTATGCAAGTGACATCATAGCCATTTTTAGAATTTCAGCACAGTGCCTGGTAATTATTCATAATGCCTGATCTAGATTATTTCTGCAAAGTTTAATTTCAATCTCTTTTGTCCTGTCCTTATCTATTTAATATCTTTTGGGAAGAGGACAGGTTCTAATTTTCAAAAGAGCAAGATGGTCCCTAGAAACTCCTTGAGAAGATTGTGTAACAGAAGAAATGTGAACCCCTATTGGGACAAACATGTTTCCTGGGACCAACTTTGACTCACTAAGAACAATCCCCATTAGATATGCCTGTTGGTGAGAGGACCACAACAGAGAATTAAAAAGATGCAGTAGACACAGTGCTTATTGATTTTAGCAATGTCTTTGATGGAGTTTCCTATAATATTGTTGTGAACAAATTACAGAGATATGGACCTCATGATAATACCATTCAGTGGATTTATAACTGGTTGAATAATTTTGGAGATGATGATTAACTGGTGATATGATGCTATAGGATGCCCTGAACTGTGATATAATGAAGAATTTTGACCTCTGCCTCTTTCAGTCCAAAGTTTTTATCAAGTATTATTAAATGTTTGCCCCCTTGAGCCTGCATACCCACTGACCAGATGGAGAGAGGTTACAGGCAGGAAAAGAAAATGGGAAAAGAACTGAAAACTATATTAATTAAGTTACAAATAAAGACCTTGGAGATATTTAACTGGTTGATGATTCTCTTTAAATGTCTGAAAGACTGTCCCAAGAAAAAGGGAATTTTTCTTTCTTTCTTTCTTTTTTTTTTTTTTTGAGGTGGAGTCTTGCTCTGTCCCCCACGCTGGAGTACAGTGGCGCCATCTTGGCTCACTGCAAGCTCCGCCTCACAGGTTCATGCCATTCTCCTGACTCAGCTTCCCAAGTAGCTGGGACTACAGGAGCCCGCCACCATGCCTAGCTAATTTTTGTATTTTTAGGAGAGACGAGGTTTCACCGTGTTAATCAGGATGGTCTCAATCTCCTGACCTCGTGATCCGTCCGCCTCGGCCTCCGTAAGTGCTGAGATTACAGACATGAGCCACCATGCCCAGTCCAGAATTTTCTTACAGTGTGAACCGTTGGGGCAGAGCTGTAGCCAGTGAGTAAAAGTTAAAAGAAAGCACATTTGTATAAGAAGAATGCTAAAATTTCAGTTTACCATGAATGTCTACATGCCAGGAAGAAACTGAATGAATGTTAAACAGACTCAAAATTAAGAGAAGCTATGACGTGGGCCTACCTTATGGGATGTGAGTCCTCCGGGCCAGGACAGACAGCTTAGGCACCAGGGAGGTACTCTGAGGATGTGCCATCACCACAGTCACCACAGACCTGAACTGGCTCTCTGCAGCTTTGTGGTCTGTATTTATGGCCCATCCATGCATCCCTGTGCCTTCCTGCCCCTGACTGGTGCCTGCACTAAACACTTAGGTCTTGTATTGTGCTTAAATCCTTCACACCAGGCCTAAGGGTTCAGCCTAAGTAGTTTCAGCCTCTCAAGGGTCTTCTTAACTAACCTTTTCTGCTTCTCTGTGGTCTTGACATTGACCCTCCACAACCCTGCATGTCCCACAAGCTGTGGAGTTCCCCACTGCACATGGTGCTTTATTAAAGGCTAGAAAATTAAGGATGTGAATGACAATAGGATGGGCAACCAAGAGTGCTCATCAAATCTCCTCCCTGAAGTTATTTAGAAACAAGAGCCTTCTTTGTTAAGATTTTTCAGAGGCCAACTAACCAAGTGAGCCACATGGCATCTGGAAGGGAAGGGGAATGGAGTTGGCAAGGGTTGAACCCCTACTCAGTGACTGTCATTGTGTTAGGGTTTTTGACACACATCACCACATGGAATACTCACAATACTCCCTTGGTTAGGTCTATTAATCTCTTTTAAATGAGAGGTGACAGAGATTCATAGGGTTAAGTAACCTGCCCAAAGTCATAAGGCTGGCAAGTTGCAGAGCCAGGATTTGAATTCAGCATGACCCTCCAGCCTATTTCAACCCTGCTACAGGCCTTTTCCAGCTTGGAAAGTCTAAATCTACCAGGTTTTCATGTGACACAATTATTGAATTACTTGTAGAATTTCATTCTTTTGAACGGTCTGTTTTGCAGCAACACTCAGGAAAAAATTGTCACTTCACATGGCTTTGATTAGCAATATTAATACTCTTTTTAGAAAACATAGATTAGAGCAATACAGGGAGCTGGCCCTGAAATTAAATTCAGAATGATAACTCCAGAATTTCAGATTTAAGGGCAGAAAGAGGATGGAGGTCAGCTGGTCCTGGCTCCTGAAGAACCATCCCCCCTCCCTGTTTTAAATTTTGTCTCAAGAGCTACCTCCCAACTAAAGCACTTGTCTCTGCAGTAATACACCAAAGAGTCATTTTCTGCACTTTTGCCTAAAAGCTGACTTTTACAGAAGAATCATAGGAATAATACAATATAGGTTTCCATTTGATATAACCAATTTTCCCTAAAGAAATTCTGCACTAAATTAAAATAGTGAGCACTACAATGTAACTGCATAGTCTCTGGAGCTTAGCTACTAAGGTTCAAACCCAGATTCCATCACCACTTCCTGACCATTACTTTTCTTAGCCTCAATTTTATTCTTTGGAGAGTTTTAAGGATTTAACCAGTGAACATATATAATACAGAGTAAGTGATGTATTGTGATTTTGTTTAGTTTTTTTTTTTTTTCAAGGACAAGGGGAAACAAGATCATTGTGCAATATGTTCCCAACTCAAATGTTGGGTACATAACATTCCCAACGGACAGTTTTAAGCTTAGACTCTGCATTTCCTGTGTAATCCAGAACATCTCTGTAACTTGCCACACCTGACTCACTCTCAACTACTGAAACTTCTCAATGATCAGAGCTGAGCACTTGTGAAAATATATGATAATAAGAATCCAGCAATTCATTTTCTGGACACTTTGTTTTTTGTTAATTTGACAAAGTCACTTATTAACCTTAGTTTACTATGTTCATTTCTACCTAGCAGTTCCATTGGGGGTGATTCCCCTTGATTGGAGTAGTCTGGGAAAGGAACAAAGAACTTTCCCAACATCCTAGAGGTATCCTATATTCATTGATTAACTGGTTCACTCATTCATTCAATGAACAATTTCTTGAGAAACCACTGATGCCCAGCTCTGAGCTGAGTTCTAAGGATTCAGTAGCAAGCCAAGCAGACATAGTCTCTGCCCTCATGGTGCCTGTAGTAAGATATATGACAAACAAGTAAACAAAGAATTAAACAATGATATCATAAAAAGCACTACAAAGGAAACAGAAAGGGCTTATGACAGAGAATAATGAGAGGGAATGAAACTACTTAGACAGGATGTTCAGAAAAGGCCTCTTTGAGAAGAAAATGCACTCTCATTTCCTGAACCCAAAAAGTTAGAAGTCAGCTATGACAGATACCACCATTTGCCTACGTAATACATTTCACTTCTCCCTTATTTTGCTTACATGCACAGCACAGTGTACCTAACTAAAGTACGCACATCCCAGCTTTGGCCAGTGAGGTATAAGCTATAATTTCAGAGAAGGTGTTGCTTCCCTAATATAAGGACTGCCCTTTCTTGCTTCTCTTCGGCAACTTATTTTATCTGAAATATGGACAAGATGGCTGGTGCTGTGGGAGTCATCTTGCAAATAAAAGGGAAAAGCAAAGAAAAAAAAGTCTTTTCTCTGATATTTTTGAGCCAATGACCCAGGCAACCATTTTTAGACTTCTAATTGAATGAAAAAGAAAAAAAAAAAAAAAACCTGTATATGTGGAAGTACTGTCATCAGAATGTTCTGTAATTTATCATCAAATGAAATCTCTCGCTATTATACCAGCCAAGCACAGCACAGAAGGAAGGGCATTTTGGGAGAAGAAATAACATGTCTGAAGACCTTAAAGCAGGAAAAAGCTTGGCATGTTTAAGGATAGAAAGGCCAGTGTGGCTAGAGTACAGCAGGCATGGAGGAAAGTGAGAAGAGCTAAGGTTGGACATATAAGGGACGGGTCAATTAAGCCTGCAGGCCAGGGTTAGGAGTTTGAATTTTATTAGAGGAGTGAATGACAGCCACTGGATGGCTGATAGATACTCTACAAAGATCCTCTGCCCGCCTTGTGGTGAAGGACTTGGAGGAGGGCAGGAGCAGAAGTGGGGAGACAAGCCAGGGCCATTGCAGTTGTCCTGGGGAAAGAAGACATTGGCGTAGGCAGGGACAAAGGCATTGGTGGTGGAGAAAACTACACTGAAACAGCAGTGTGGCAGCCAGTTTGAGAGTAATTTGGCAAAAAAAAGATCAGTACAATATGTGAAGAATTTAACCATTGCTTGTTACTCAAGAGGATCAAACCACTTATTGCCACAGGCCAGGTAGGTGAAATAATATTAAATATAGCAGTTAACATTTATGTGTTATGGTTGACAGACACTGTACCATTAATCCTTATAATGGCACTATAAGGTAGACATTGTGATTATCCCCATATTACAAATGAGAAAACTGAGTCATAATCAAATTAAGTAACTTGCTCAAAGTCAAAATTGTTAATAACCTCGTGGAGGTGAGTTTCAAACCTAAGGTTGTCTGATTCCTTGACTCAAGACACAAAGGGCTTAGAAACTGCTCTTAGATGATTTTTCTTTTCTTTGTATATGCTTAGTATCACACACAAAAAGTCTCCACATCCTCCATTCATGGACTAGATCCTTATCCTTGAGGGTGATAGAGGGAGGAAAGTCTATATGTTCTGGAGAATAAAACCTGGGCACATTTATTGAGCCTTTATTACATGCCAGATCCTCTACGTTTATTATAGCCACTTTACAGGTTGGGAAACTAAACTGCAGAGAAGTTATGTAACTTACCCAAAGTCACAAACCTAGTAAGATTCAACCCAGGCTGTCAGACATGTTTAACCATTGCACATAACTGTCTCCTTCAAAGGAGTTTCTTCATGGATTCAAAGTCTGAATCTTGCTCATCCTGCACAAAAGTTAACCTGAATGGTGTAAGGGCCCAAACAGCTGCTGTTCCACTAAGCCAGAAACATCAAGCCAGTCCACACCTTGGGATCAGTGGCGGTGAACACATTGGGACTGACGATTATTTCAGCTAAATGCAAATTCACTGAACTAAAAGCCCAACTAGGACCAAACCAAGCATAAAGATGGCCATAAGACCCCGGATTAATTCTGCCTACTTCTAGTTCTCTTTAGTTATAGCTCAAATGTCACATTCTCAGAGATGTTATCCCTGCTGACCTTAGCTAAAGTAACGCTCCCGTGCTCAGGTCACTGACGACCCCACATCTTATTTATCCTTCCTCTAAGTGTTTCTAACTCTAGAATAATATCACTTTATCATTTTCGCGTTTATTGTCTGTCTCCACCCACGAGAATGTAAGCTCAATTTTTCCAGTGCCTAGAATGTCTGGCACATGGTAGGCATTCAATAAATATTTGATGAATGAATGATTGAATAAATTTGTTAATTTGCATTGGCATCTGGGGAAAACACTTCAAGCTTTAGACAAATATACAGGTTTCTCTTCAACTTAAGCACCTGGGACAGTAGAAAGAGGGACAAATAGCTAAACTGATAGGATAGCATTAGAAAATGGCACCAGGATTAATGCAAGTGGTCACTTTTTAAAAGCTCCTTCCTAGGAATGGTAGCCTTCTTCTATTCCCATGGGAGGTGGCATGACCCACTGCAGGGCATTTAAGTAAGACACTAGAAGTTCAAGTTAGAAGTTCCCACCCTAGTGGAAGCTACAAGAGAGAGAGACAGTGGTGGGAGGGTGCTCTGGGAGAGCGCACTAAGGAGGAGGTGCAGTCCAGGGATGGGCCCCGTGACCCCCAGCAGTGACAGCAGGCAGAGCCCTAGGAGCACAGCGGAGCAGGTGCTTGTGGCCCTCACCTGCTGGTTCATTATTCTCATCAGCAGTAATAGAGGTTTCCCTAAGAGCCACACTCTCTCGCCTGCCTTTCAGTGTGGGCAGCAGCAGGAGAAATGGTATGCATGGCTAGTGCTTTTTTGGATGTCTCCACCCCACTGGGGATCATTTCTGTTTTGCTTCAAAATTTAAATAAATAAATAACACAAACAAAAAAACAGAGGCTCTCTGATGCAGATGAGAGAGTCATCCCTTGCTCATTTTTGTATTCCTAGAAAGAACATAAACCATACACGATCTTTCCCTGTTTTTTGGTACAGTTATTGCAGGCTGGTTTTCTCGTTCTCTTTTGAATACCTCGAGCAGAACACCCCTCGTGTTGTTAATGACTTCAAAGATACCGGGTCCACTGTGCGGCAAGTGATAAAAATGTACACAGCATGTGTTGGATAAATTAATAAACTCTCCAGAGCCTCCGAGTCCTCTGGCCCAGCAGCACCGTAATGAAATGTTATTCTGAAGTGGAGGAGGTGGGAAGGAGAAGGGGAGCAGTATTTAATATATGCAAATTAACTAGTATGCAAATTGCCACTAAGTTAAAAATAACGGACTGCGAGAGAAGCCCATTTTTTAAGCAGCTTGTTTATTCATTAGCCTAATTTCCATTATCAATCCTTCTGTTTTCTTCTTTATTAAGTACTCACATTTGGGGAAGTTTGCTTCCTACAAATTGTTTTGCTCCAAAACCCATAACACTGGTAAGAACAATCACCGCACATTAGCTTCACTCGGACTCATTCTTGATTTTGCTCCTAGCTTTCAATCTCTTTTTCTCTTTCTTCCTGTCCCTTTCCTTTTGCCGTTTTCTCCTATCACTTTCATTTGCCTTGTTTCTCTGGCACCTTTTGTTTCACCGCTAAATGCGGCTCCATGAAGCATCGGGCAGGGGCGAAGAGAAGCCTCCTGTCCTATGAGGTCTGACTGCAGGGACCTGTTCTTCCAGCCACCCGCCCCCATAGGTGGACTCGGATGCAAAAGGCACCAAAATCCAGCTCCCCAGCACCTCAGGGCGTGTGCTGTCATTATCCCTCACCCAGCAACAGAAAAGCCAGAACAATGCACGCCCTGATTCGGGTCTGTATATGGCCTGCTCTGCCTAGAGACAGACCTTACACAATGTTAAAGACAAATTGGCAGCCAAAATCCCCGTCTTTTGTCTCAAGAAGCATCCACCTTGCTATGAGCGAGCTCTGGTGCCCCCGAGAGGCCGAGAACGGTACTGATTGCTGGGCCGGTTATGGGTACGGCGGGAGGCTGGAGTAGAGCCTACACAAAGCCCTGGGCAGCAGCATGTCCAGAGGGGAGATCCTGAAAGAAGGGGTGCCCTTGAGCAGGTGGGGAGGGGGCTCAAGAGAATAGGCTTTGCCAAAGCTGCACATAGCTTGCAAGGCTGGTTTTTGTTTTAACTGTTGTCATTTTTCACAGGGTTTGTAATCACATAGTTACTACGAAGCATCAAAATTATTTTTTAACAAGAGGTTCTTGGTACATGGTGCTTAGCTGCAGCTGTGCAAAGCTGTCTGTGCCATTCCAGACCCCACGGAATGTGCATCTTAGACACACAGGCACATACTCTGAGGGGTGGTGTCCTAAAGAAGCTGTGGCTGAGACCCACAGTGGAGAATCCCAAGGCTCGCCCTGCCAGGAGCCTTGCTCCACAGCAGGCTGTGCTGCAAGTCAGTTGCAAGGGATTCAACATGAACACAAATTCCCAGAGCAAATAACTCTAACTCCCACTCCCTCCTGAGTTCCCTCAGTTGCTATTGCTTATAACTCTCCTGGGAGACACACTATGTCAGAGTAGGAACCACATTTTTCAGGTTTCAGCTCAAGGTCAGAGCTCTGTTATTCCCCTGCTAAAGTACCTATTACTCAGGGGCAATGATGTCAAATGTAAAAGGTCACACTTTGGCAGCTGCTAGGGATCGTCCACAGACAGGTGGTGGCTGGGGAATGAATTTGCACCAGTTCCTTAAACTCCAGCATGTACTGCAATCTCCCATTGTTCTTAGGGCTAAAAATGGTGTCAAAAGGCCAAAGACCTGAAAGAGGCAGATGACACCAGAAACAGTCACTGACACTAAGCTCAAGATGGAGTCAGAAAGATAAATCATTATTATTTAAGCTCTGCACGTTTTAATACATACTCTCTTTACAATATTTCCATAGAATGAGGAAATAAATCACCCTGCTCTTGACATTTTTAATAACTTTAAGAATGTGGTTAGGGTAATACTTAACTTTATTGACATATTGTATGGTTCATCCGTCTCATCAAACCTCAATGAAACTTCAATGAATATTAACTGAGGACCCATAATGGATTAGATACTGCCTGAAAAATCCCCCAAACAGTCCCTATCTGCCCTCCAGGAGTTCTAACTTATTGGCTTGACTCCTGTCTGTGGAAACCAATAGCCCACAGGGTAAGGTTTTATGGAGTTGGCGGTAGGGACTGTTCAGATTCTAGCTGGAGGATTTGGTTCACTGGGCATGGGAACACCTCTTCTTAGACTCTGGCTATTTGTCCTCAGGTTTAGATGCCTTTCTTGAGCCACAGACATAGACATGATGAATGGGAAGAAGACAGAACCTAATGCCACTCAACAACCATGCCTCAAAGATAGTAGATGCAGCCTACTGTCTGATGTGTATATGACACTGTTCTTCCTGGTTCCCTGCTTTCACAGAACAGAAAAGACAGGCCTAGAGTGGGACCTTAAACTCGCCAAAGTCACATAACTAACTGTTTTATAGCAGAATAAGGAGTAATAACCAAGTGTCTTGATTTTCAGGCCAACTCCCTTTTCATTGGTAAATGATAATGGTGGTGTACTTTACAAAGGGGTAGGGGAATAAAAGGAAAGGGGGTCAAATAATTCAAGTACTAATATGATAATATTTGACCCATTTCTCTAGGATTCACTTTTTGGCACCTTGAATTCTCAAAAACACAAGTTTTCTCTCTCACTTTCAGGATTTTTTTGAGCTGGTGCCTTTGCAAGAATACTCTGATCTCCAATCTTCTCCTAGCCATTCTTAGACATTCTCCAGGCCTTTGTTTGGGTATCACTACCTCTAGTAAGCTTTGCTTGGTTCCTCGCATCTGAGCTAGGTACCCTCTATATATTTTCAAGGTCCCCACCCCCTGTCCTGCATCACAGCTCCTACCACACGTCATTGTAATTTTCTTTTACTTCTCCGCCTTCTTCAATGTTCTGTGAACCCCTGGAGGACAGAACTATATCTGTCTTGCTCAATCAAGATTATCTCTACAGACTCTAAAGTTAATAACTCTAAGAACATGGTTATAGTCAACTTTATTGATATAGTGTACAGTTCATCCATCTTATCAAACTTCAATTAAATCTCATTGGCCATTAAACGAGGGCCCAGAATGTACGAGGCAGTGATGCCTGGCACAGAGTAGATGCTCAATAAATATTTTAGCATCCATAAAGGAAGAGTGGAACTTAGAACCTCATCAGGGAGAAAATGTCACTAGCCATTCCTGCCACAGAAGTATCCAATTTCTCCCTCCCCGCTGAATACATCCTTGGCTACTAATCTGAGCATTCCAGAGTGAGACTTACACTGTCTGAGAAAACATGTAATAGGCCATGTAAAGATAAGATAAAGGTATACACATTTGAATATGGTCCTTCTTATTTATAAGTGTAAACCTAACCCTCAGGAAACATATCTTCTGGCTAGCAAAAGCCAAGTAAACAAGCAAATACTGGACAGAGAAATAATTTTGCAGAAAAATTGCAAAAGTTGTTTAATATCTTTGCTACATAAAGAATTCATATAAATTGATTTTTAATAAAAAAAAAAGAATAAAGTCCTC